>NC_064852.1:85984247-86584247 GCF_024139225.1 Suncus etruscus
AATATCCAACAGCATGAGGAGCAGTGCCACTCTGTTTTGAATGTTGAAGAATTCTAGATTAGATTGCAAAAAAAAAAAAATGGATTACAAGTTTGTCCTTGTGTGTGCATGTGTGTAGATATAGATATGTAATACAGGTATGCACAACATATGTTTATTAAGACATACACACACACACACACACACACACACACACACACACCTCACATTCAGCCCCTTTTGGGGCTCAGGAGAGCATCCTTTCATTGGATGCAGTATTTCTACAAAGCATCAAGTGAAAGATACATACTGAATCTGAAGCTGGTATATATCCAGTTTACTTCAAATGTTTTAATGTGGGCCGGAGAGATAGCATGGAGGTAAGGCGTTTGTCTTTTATGCAGAAGGATGGTGGTTCGAATCCCGGCATCCCATATGGTCCCCAGCGCCTGCCTAGGAGCAATTTCTGAGCGTAGAGCCAGGAGTAACCCCTGAGCGCTGATGGGTGTGACCCCAAAACCAAAAAAAAAAAAAGTTTTAATGTTTTCCATAATCTTTTTTTTTTTCCAGGCCACACCTGTTTGATGCTCAGGGGTTACTCCTGGCTAAGTGCCCAGAAATTGCCCCTGGCTTGGGGGGACCATATGGGATGCCAGGGGATTGAACCGTGGAAGGACACTTACAAGGCAGACACCTTACCTCTAGCGCCACCTCACCGGCCCCTCCACACTCTCTCTTTTTTTTTTTTTTTTTTGGTTTTTGGGTCACATCTTGCAGCACTGGATTCAAACCACCATCTTTCTGCTTGCAAGGCAAATGCCCTACCTCCATGCCATCTCTCCAGCTCCCTTTTTCCATAATCTTAAGAAAAATATTTTCAGAATGTCTCTCTTTTCAGAATTGTAAGTTCTTTTCCAGGAAGGAATAGGAGTGTGTAAGCTTTCTTATTTCTTGAAATTGGGAACCTCTGTTGAAATTCAGCTACTAATTATTTTCCCTCTGTAGCATATTATAGGGCTAAATTTTTGCAAGAAAGACTGATAATGGGACCTGAGTGATAGTACAGCAGGTACACTGCTTACCATAAATGTGTCTGACACAGGTTTGATCCCCAAGCCTCACAGGAGTGATTTTTTTAGTTCAGAGGTAAGAGTGAATCATGAGCACAGCTGGTATGACCCCAAAACAAAACAAAACAAAAGGACTGATAACAAAGTAGTATTTTTCAAAAGTACAGTACAGCTAGAGACTGGCCATACCAGCCTCATCATTTAATTGGCTACTTGACAACTGTAGTAAATCTGTTATTTCTATAGAGAAGAAAATTAGTATTTAGAAGTGGCAGGAAATTGGGTCCAGAAGTTTGGGGGTGTTTTGGAATCCCCATTACCTGTTCCTAATTGCATTTTACCTTTAGAACAAACTAAAAGTATCATTTTAAATTACCAAGAATGACTATCTTTGGACAGCTAAGTGTGAGTGTGGGGAGAGTTGAGAGGGGAGGCTTAAGATCTGTAATGTTTGAAATTTATGAGGCCTGCTCTTAATATTTAGAAAACAAATGAAGTATAATAGTATGTTTAGGTGAGTTCTGCTAGTAGGGATTTCGGAACCAGTCCTACTAAAATTTAGAAAAGTGCATTTCTACTATTTATCAGGTATCTTCTCGTTTTATGTATTTTAGTATGTATTTATAGTATTTATATATTTATAGTATGTATAAGTGAGTTTTTCTAGTATGGATTTCGAAACCAGTTTGAGTTAAATAATTGAGAAAAGTGCACCTCGTCACCTATCAGGTATCTTCTCATTTTATATATTTTAAGGTGTTCTGAGTCAATAGTTTATTTTATTTTTGGTTTTTAGCTACACCCAGTGGTGTACAAGGCTTATTCCTGCTCTGTTCAGAGAGTCACTCCTGTTGAACTCTGGACCATATGCTATTTCATGGATCAAACCAAATCTGTGGTGTTTGAAGCAAGCACTGTATTTACTGCATTATCTGTCTGATCCTCCAGTTAACAGATTAAAGTGCTTAGTTAGAACTGTTAAATAATTTGCTTTTTGATGGTTACTAAAGCTAATATAAAACTTGATTACTAAGGAGAGTTAATTATTGTTTTTTTGGGGGATTGCCTCAAGCAGTTTACCCACTGTACTATATCTCCAACCCTATATATATATATTTTTTTTTTTTTTTTGTGAGGGGAGGGGAGGCCACACCCAGCAGTGCTCAGGGGTTACTTCTGGCTTTGCTCTCAGAAATCACTCCTGGAAGCATCAGGGTCGGGGACTATATGGAATGCCGGGGATTGAACCTGGGTGGACACTTGCAAGGCAAATGCTCTACCACTGTGCTATTTCTACAGACCCTAGATTTGGTAATTTTTAAACTATATATCTCTATATATTTAAAAACATATATCTATATTGTAAAACATCTTTTCTCAGGAAATCAGGAATAGCTTTGCTGAATTGCATATTTGTGAAAAGGAGAGAAATGTAGCAATTCTTTATAAAATCCACACCATGGTGCTAACAAGAGCTGCGAGAGTTATAAACTCATGGATACATTGCTCTCGTGGCAGGAATTTCCAATTAGTGTAAGTATCAGTCATGCTCATGCTGAATACTCAATTTCCCTATAGGCATATTTTGTATTAATCAAGAGAGGTTAGACTTCATGTAATTTTTTGTTAGAGCTGCAGTAGCAAGCTTCTTTATAATATTATCAACTTTACACATTTTGAAACATGGAAATGTAATGTATATCATACTTGATTGCCAGAAAATTGTTAAAGGGTAGATAGAACAGGAAAAGATGAAAAAGAAAACATATGTAAGTTCATTTGAAAAAATAGACTTTAGTTTGCTGTAAATTTTTTGCTACATTTAGAAGAGAAACCAGTTTTAAGATTCAAGGTGGGATTGAACAGCATTAATGCAAGAAAATGTTAGATAATGTATTGCATCATAGCTGCCAATGATTTGCACCTACTGAACCTGGCCAGTGAATTCTAAGTATGCTAATTAAAGAAAGACATTCATAAAATACTTAGTATTATGTTGGTTTACTGGTCCCATGCTAATCAATATTCATACTCCATCTTAGGGTGTGATTATTTGATGGGATATTGGATTATTCCGTACTTGGTATTCCTCTCTCATCCTAGTGTGGGGCCTGGTTCTTGTCAATAAAAGCAGGGGTCTGAGGACGTCGCGGACTCATTCTTTGATCTTCTTCCACTGAGTTGCATTCTTAGGAGCAGAAAGCTTGGGTGGTTGAATTCCTTGCTTGAGTGCTGGATTTCCTGAACCCTTTTTTGTACCTTTCACCATGTGGATTATTTCCTGTGTCAGCATTTGCTTCCGGAAAGGCCTGTGTCTCTCCATGTTTTCATTTTGGAGCCCTAAGCTTCACTACAGTATTATACATATTTCAATAGCAGTAGTGCCACATTATATGAAACATCAAACTTCGGAAGTACCGGTCACTTTAGAATAGAACATTTTCCGGATAATTTACAAGATCGGCATCAGTCTGTTATGTTGGCATTTTTATTGAGGTGCAACATCGAAGTACTGTGACTTGCACAGAACCAACCTGGGTTTTCAGTCTCTGGCATCACATGTGGTACTAAGCTATACCAAGAGTGATCACTGAGCTCAGAGCGAGGGGTGTGTGTGTGTGTAGGGAAAAGAGGTATATTTAAATATATGTATATATATAACTTAAATAAATTTAAGTTACTGGTTTGTGAGACAAGAAGATACTGTCTTGGTAAGGCTTAGTTAAACTAGTTGCTGGAACGTGAATGGTCTTAATCACACATATAGATCACTTTATGGTCTCATGTATAGAATGTAAGTATTAACAAACTAGAAATAAGAACTTGATTTGGAATCTATGATATATATTTTGACTTTGATATAGTACATTTTCTTTGCAAGTTAGTAAAAATCTATTAATAGTTTTCCTTCAGTTGCCAATTCTTTATTCATTTTGGTGGTGCTCAGGGCTACTCATGCCTCTGTGCACAGGGATCACTCTTGGCAGGACTCTGGGGATCACACATACCATAAATCCAACCTAGTTCAGTTACAGGCAAAGCAAGAACCTCAGCTCCTGTACCATCTCTCTAGCCCCCATTGCCAATTCTTTTTTCATTATCTCCAGCAGATGCTCTTAATAATATATACTCTTATTCATAACTTTGTATGAGGTTTGATTTTCTTATTTTTAATGTTAAATGCCCATTTGCTATCACTGTGTAATCCAACAGCAGTATTTCTGACAGGAAATCACACATTGGTGGTTGCAGTGGAGACAAACTCTAGAATATAGATTAATATTGCCTCTTATTATCTTTCATTTCCCATTATATGCATCTTTCTTAGAAAATAACAAAGTGACATTTCCCTAGAATTTGAGTGTGAGTTATTTTACTTTCCAGTATCTGAAGAAGGAGAAGAAGTAATACCATTCTGGCTCCAAGACTGAATTTTTATGTTGAAGTGGTTCTTTACCTTTGATTTTTAGGTTTTATTTTTATCTAATAGTTAATAATTTTTATGAATTATAAAATTTGGGATAATGCATTTCAGTATTTTTTGTTTTGGTTTGGTTTTTTTGGTCACACCCATTTGATGCTCAGGGGTTACTCCTGGCTAAGTGCTCAGAAATTGCCCCTGGCTTGGGGGACCATATGGGATGCCCGGGGATCGAACCACGGTCCTTCCTTGGCTAGTGCTTGCAAGGCAGACACCTTACCTCTAGCGCCACCTCACTGGTCCCGCATTTAAATATTTAATTTATGTCTGAGATCATGTTGCAATAAGTAGTATATTTTATCATGGCTTTTATCTTAGGCCTCAGGCAACTTAAATGTAGAAGTCATTGAATGCATAAGCAAGAATTTTCTCTCTGTAAAATAGTCCATAATTTTTTTAGATTTCAAAAACTGTGATACTTATGTTTCTTTTACATGTGTGTATGGTGCTTCTTTACATTTATTTATGATGGAGTAATACGTTGAGATGTCCCTTTCAAAATGTTAAATTCTTTAGAAAATGATAATACACACACACACACACACACACACCATGGAGTTTGTATGCTATGAAATTTGTATCTTTTATATAAGTGTCTCATGGTTTACGAAAGTTGATAACATAGTATCTTACCCAGAATTGGAAAGCTTAGAAGATTTGAGGAAGTTAGCTATTGAAATGAACCTGTGGTTGCTTTCAGAATATGTTTTCCACCTTGGCACATATCTGAGATATTTTGAGTTACCATTTCCGTTATTTTAGTTCAGGTATCTGGGTAATTCTTCCTTTCTCTAAGTTGTTTTTATTTACACCATCAGTAAGTATTATTCTTGTTTTTTGTTTTTTTTTTTCCTTAAACTACTTTTCTCTTTTCTCCTTTGTCTTTGTTGTTGCTATGGCTGGAACATGCTTGGTAGAGGTACTTGCATGCTTGGCTTCAGTGCCTGTTGAGGCTCTCACTCTGGCTTCTGTGCTCATTTGCTTTGAGTGGGAAGGCTTGCTGGGACCCACACACACTTCAGTACTGACATATGTACTTACAATGTTTGCACACTTCGACTGCAGTGCTATGTACACTGTATTGCTGAGATCCCAGTTGAGGCATGTGGACAGCATTAGTGATCTATCTTACTATCTCATTCTTTTAGGGCAGATGCTTTTGCCACTGAACTAACTTTATTCTTTCAGACTGTTTGCTATAATGATAGGTTCAGTTTGTTCTCTTTAATCTCTCAGCACTTTTAGCATCTCGCCTCAGTTTTCATAAGGAGTGATTATTCCTATATGTGTACCTTTATGCTTTTAATCAGTTGCACACAGCATACAGAATGGTGGGCCCTATGTAACTTAGACTTGTATTATGAGACTGTGCTAACTAGGTACACTCTTTTATTTGAAATCAAATTCTTCGTTCTCATATGTACAAATAGCTAAAATGTTAAGCCATTGATAATGTTTTTTGATAATGTTGATAATTGATAATATTCTTTATATTTTTGTTCTTTATATTTCCATGTGAAGTACATTATTATGAAGACACAAAGACTTTCATTCTTAATTTATATAGAAACATTTAATATTTTATGCAAATATATGTCAAATTTATTGTATATAATTCTTTCCTTGTATCCCTTATTATTTTCTTTTTGTTTTTTGTTTTTGGGCCATACCCAGTAACACTCAGGGGTTTACTCCTGGCTATGTGCTCAGAAATCACTCCTGATGTGGGGAAACCATATGGGATGCCAGGGGATCGAACCACGGTCCATCCTAGGTTAGCTGTGTGTAAGGCAAATGACCTACCACTTGTGCCACAGCTCTGGCCCCTGCATCACTTATTTTTTTAAAATGTTTCAGTGTACTGTTTTATCATGTAGGTAGATACTAGTTTTTACTATTTCTAATAATGTTATCTGTGGTAGGTTAACTTTTATTTTAGTCATTGGTATAAGATACATTGTGCTGTTCATTAAGAGCTTGTATTATTTGTTCTGCTGTTCTGCATCTTCACTAGTATGTGTTCTTTTTTTTCGTTTGTTTGTTTTGGAGCCACACCTGGCAGTGCTCAGGGGTTACTCCTGTTTCTGCACTCAGAAATAGCTCCTGGCAGGCTTGGGAGACCATATGCGAAGTTGGGGATCGAACCCGGGTCTGTTCCAGGTTCACCACATGCAGGGCAACTGCTCTACTGCTGTGCTATCACTCCAGCCCCTAGTCTGTATTCTTTATACTTCGTTCTATGAAATTACTTAAGGATTCTTTCAGCTGTATCAGAGACTTTTTCCTGGTTCTGTGATCAGGGGATGTGAACCTTTGCTTCATAGTAAGCAATTTCTATATCTCCTATACTTTCTCTCTGGCTCCTTAAGGATCTTTTTTGTATATTTACTTGATTATCTTTAAGCCTCCTGTGAAAAATAAGGTGATTAATATCTATTTTATGGAAATAAGATAATGTAATTTCACAAATTTCCTAGTGTTAACAAAGTTTTCTTTGGTGTTTTTTATAGGTGATATTTGCAGACAAAAGAAGAAGTAAACTCTCCAGGAATCTGTGCCATTTTGTACTTGTTCTTTGGAATAGCTTAAGGACTCTGTTTTATCAGTTCAACTGTCAAAATGAAAAGTAGTGTGGGACAGATAAAAGTAAGTGAAACTTAAGTAAGGAGCATAAGTTTGTATTCAATGACCAGTCCTTTAAACTGAAATGTAAATATATTATAATTAGAACTATAGAACCAAACAATATGCATATTAGACACATATATAAAATTCACAATTTCTAATATAAATTCAGTACCAGATGGGAAGAATATTACGCAAGTAGGCATTTGAGAGAAGAAACAGGGTGCATGTGTATTGCATGCGTGTGCTTACATACAACCAAGATTTACAGAAGCAAATGACATATACTCAACTAGTGCTACCATAATTCTCGCAATGGTTCAGTGACTCTTCTAAGATCTTTTTGTTTTGGTTTGGTTTGATTTTGGGGGGCCACACTCATTTGACGCTCAGGCATTACTCCTGGCTATGCACTCAGAAATCGCTCTTGGCTTGGGGGGATCATATGGGATGCCGAGGATTGAACCACGGTCTGTCCTAGGCTAATGTTGTAAGACAGATGCCTTACATCTAGTACCACCTCTCCGGCCCCAACTTCTAAGGTTTTTTTTTTGGGGGGGGGGTTCGGGCCACACCCGTTTGATGCTCAGGGATTACTCCTAGCTAAGCGCTCAGAAATTACCCCTGGCTTGCGGGGACCATATGAGACACCAGGGGATCGAACTGCGTTCTTTCCTTGGCTAGCGCTTGCAAAGCAGACACCTTACTCTAGCGCCACCTCGCCAGCACCTAAGTTCTTTATATAAAGTAATAAAAATCCTAGAATTTCTTTTTTGGTTTGATTGGAGGGAGGCAAAGGGCATGCTGGGTCACACAATAGCAGTGTTTAGGGATTACTCCTGGCTCTGAACTCTGCCATCACTCCTAGCTGTGAGCTTAGGGATCACTCCTAGCTGTGAGTTTAGGGATCACTTCTGCCTCTGCTTAGGATCATTCCTAGCAAGGCCCAGGGGTCCCTATGTGGTGCCTGGAATCCAACCCAGGTTGGCTGCATGTAAGCCTCCCTTCCCACTGTACTATCATTCTGGCTCCACAAAATAGAAATCTTTAATGGATTTTGTATTGTAGTAGGAGAAACAGCATCACAGATTTTAATACGTAAGTATGTAATAGTGTTTGTTAGTGTTAATTGCTAAATTTGAGATGTTTCTGGAGAGAAGAAATTGGACAAGGGAGATCAGTAGCCTTGGAAGCCTGTAATTTTTAATGGGGCTCTCACTGGAAAGAAATTTATTTGAGCAGACAGATAAAGAAAATTAGGGAGTTAAGCCATGCGGATGCTTGTGGGAAGAGCAAAGGAAATGGCAAGTGTAAAGGAGAGACTTCGTTGGAGCAAGTTATGAGATACGGAAAATATTAAGAATCAGGTCAGAGTAGTAAAAGCAGCCAGTGTCTCCATCTGTTTTCAAAACTTTCTCTGCCTGCGTATTTACTTAACAGTAGAACAAGTCATTCCATTTCCTTCTTTCCAGTTGCATAGCTCTACAAGTTAATATACAGTTCTTAGATCTCCTGCCTGCCTATCATTCCTCTCTGTTACCAGCTTTGACCACTAAACTCCTTACTGCAGGCCATGTAAGGGTGCAGGTTAAATGCTTAATAAACTGAACAGACAGATTTACACAGAACAAGCACTATCATCTTTCTAACTTCTGTTGAATTATGAAAAGCAACTCTCCAGCGTCCTGTCTAGGTAGACAGGGTGCCTTTGGCAGGAACTCCACTCAGAAAAACCAGCTCCATCTGTCAGCGGATACTTCATACATTCTGAAATCTGTTTTGTTGGAACTTGTAGTCATTGATCCAATGCCATTCAATCTTGGGCTCAGTGGGCAGCAGATTATGGTAAGCAAGCAGTGGTCATAAGAGAAAGGAGACTCTATATGGGGCTTACTCTTCACTGATTCATGTTAGATCGGAACTCTAGCTTTAGACTGAGATCTTTTACACAGAGAGAGTGTTGGCTTTCTTCCAACCTTGATTTATTTTTACACTGTACTTTGTCATGTTTCTTGCTTGTGGTCTTGATAGGTTTCTGTGGTAGCCCTGAGACGAGCTCTGGGTGCTTCAGTCCAGAAGCCCATTACATTTGGTAGCTTATCCCTCTCAATCACTTTGCAGTTTAGTCTGACTCTGTCTATTCCATTAGCCATAAGTGAGAACACTTGCTGATTAGTGGACATAGCTCAGGTGAAGCTTGGAAACCTCATTTCCTCTGGTATTTACAAGGCTTTCACATATCAGCTCTCTTTTTTGTTGTTGTTGTTGTTGTTGTTGCTTTTGTTTTGAGCCTTACTGTCGGTATTTTTTTTACTAACTAGAAGTAATATTTCTATCTCCTCCTCTCTATTTCATTAGAAGTTTTGTTCTAAAATTTCAAATTTGTATTTTCAAGCCTGCACCCAGACTACCTACTCCACTAGCTTCTTATACTGCCCTCTTAATACTTTTAGACATTACAGTAAATCTATAGTGTATCATATCCTTTTAAGTTAAATTTAAAACATTTGTTATGTGATTTGCATTGTTATTTTCACCTGCTGTCCTGACAAAATCTAATTTATGATAATGAAAAAAGAGAATTCACATTGTTTGGATTATACTTTAAATTAATTATTTACTTAGTAAATTCCTATTTATCTTCTAAACCCCTATTTAATGCCACTTTTTTCCAGCTGTCCCTGAGTACTCTGTCCCTTAGTGACTATTGCCTATTAAAGATGCTGTCATACCTTATTAAGTGTGCCAATCATTTGTTAACTTGATTTTATTTACAAAATCCTGATTCACGACTTCAATATTTTTGGTTTCTCTCTCTTTTTCACAACAGATGTTGCGGAGATGTGTTAAAAATCATTAGCACAGAATTGAGGCCTTCTTCCTAATGTAATCAAAATAATTGTTATGCCTTGTAAAAGTAAAACTACAGTTTTATTCTCTCTTTTACAGGAAATGAATAACTATCTTTTTCCTTTAAGGTCATAAGTTTCTTGAGAATTCCTTTGCTTTTTATATAACTAACTGCATGACATTACTTTAGTAAGTGATACATAAATACTGTATTTACATGAATTCAGTGAATCTGTTCCATGTCTATGTTAGGGTATTAATATCAAATTTTGTGTTTTTTGTTTGTTTTGGTTTTTGTAAGCTGACTATACTTAGGGTTTTCACCTGACTCTGCTCAGGCGGTAATTCCTGGATTATATCAGGGGACTGTATGGAGCGTCAGAGACCAAACTAAGTTGGACACATGAAAAGCATGTGCCTGATACAATCTCTTTGTATTGTGCCCCTGTAATGTCAAGTTTTAGGAAATTTATGTCATACACATTGAGCAATCCCATTTCATTGTGTTATCGAGTGAAATGATTTTAAAGCTTTGATTATATATCAGAAAAATTTTTAATGCTTTATTTTTAATAGCCGTATTATACATATTATTCTTATTCACCTACATAGACTAGTGTATACTGCCAGAACTTTTATAAATAATGAGTCTATTTTGGCAATTGTGATTAGAACTCAAACGGCTACTAATTAGTCATAAAATAAGAGAAAGTTGGTTTTTGTTTATATTTCCATATTGCATAATTTCTATTTTTAAATGTATCTTTTTCTCATTAAGAGGCAAGCGTATAAGTATACAGGAACAAATTACTCATTATTTATTTTGCTTACATCTTGATTAAAGTACTTTCAAAAACATCTGTTCTCTTCTCATGATAGAGTAATTTTAACTCCTAAAGAAAAAGAGCTTGTTAATGTGAATGACCAGCAGTTAAAAATTTTTTCTAAAGAGATAAATGTTTGACTCCCTAAAGGTACTTGGATTTTTTTAAATCAGATTATGCTCTCAAGTTTATTGATTAATTTTGGTCACATATCTTTACAGTAATATGGTATTGAAATGTTTATTTGTATACTTATTTGTAGCTCATTAGTTTCATTTTTAAAATCCTTAGAACTAAACAAGATGTCATTTATATCATGCACTCAAATAACATTTGCTGAAAACAAAAACTGAATTTTCATACATATGTTATATTTTAGTAACTATCTTAAATTTTTTGCAATAAAGTGTACTAGAATGGATCTGTAGAGATAGCTCAAAGTCCTAGAGTGTGTAGTTTGCATGCAGCTCTGGAATCCATCTCCAGCAGCGCATGTTCCCGCAGTACTTACCAGGACCATCCCCTGAGTATTCAGTCAATTGGGCCTGTTAATTGCTAGCAGTTACCCCAAACCAAACCAAAATGTTTTTATTGAAGAGGCCCCAGATAAATCAGCCATAGCAAAGTTGCCTTTTAGGGGACAAGTTCATTGAATTCAATACCAGGTTGGGATCCCTGGTCTGCAACTGAAACTTGCAGCACCCAACAAGTGCCAGAAGGCATGAGAGCATCCTAAAAAACTGTTTGAATGCATCATAGCAACAAAGGAAGGTTTATTTAAGGAAAATAATAAAAGTGCAAGTAGTTTATCTAGCTTGAATGAAAATTAATATCTGCCAGATATTTAATTTGAATGACCTGAAAGTTTTATTGCATATTACATACAGTATAGTTAACGGGAATCATTCTTTATCATTTAAAAAATATGCGATAATTTCTAGTTCTTCTGATTTTCTAGGATATATAATTTGTTGCACAATATCATGATTTACCAAGCTGTTTATTGTACAGTTGTTTCCGGCATTAAATATTCCAACACCAATCCCACCAGCAGTGTAACCTTCCTTCCACCAGTGTCACTAATTTCCTGTCCACCACAGTCTACCCATTTGTAGGAACAAATACATAGAGAAAAAATGCATTGAAATATTATCTACAACGTAAAGGCAAATTGAATTTTCAAGACAAATCATTATGTCAATTTGTGATAGTTGTTATATTTCTCAATGGTGTTACTAAGTTTATTGAGAAGCTTATTATTTCCTGGGCTTGTTGGCATTGCTAGTTGAACCTTTTGTTTTATTATTTTGGCCCATTGAGCTTGGTGGTCTTCTACGAAACTTTTCCTTTCAACTTGCTGTTATTCAATTAGGCTGATAGTACTAAAATCTAGAGGGAGGTATTTCACAGCCCTGGATGTTCCAGGAGCTATAGAGCTTAAACAGCAGTGGCTTGGCAGATAAGATTCTGCTGTGTCTTCAGGCAGAATAAGGAATCTGCTTGCCCAGTTCTGAGAATGCCACAGTGTTGTCAACTTGGAGAAGTCTACCTGAGAAGACTGGTCTTTTCCTATAGTTACATAGTATTCCATTGTGTATATATGGCACAACTTCTCTATTCTGTCATCTGTGATCTGGCATTTGGATTATTTTTATTCTCTATTGTATACTAAGCATTCAATGAGTGTAAGTGTGCATATATCTTTCTGAATTAATATTTTTGAATTTGGGGGAGTAGAAGCTCAAATGTAGAATTGCTGGGTCACGTGGAACTTCCTTTCTTACTTTTTCTGATAAATCTTTTATTGTTTTCATAGAGTTTGAACCAGACATCATTCCTACCAATACAAAAGGTTTTCTTCCTTTTTAGACACTCATCACCATAATTGTTTCTTTTTGTTTTTTGTTTTATATATGATGCTAATTTCACTAGTGTGAGATGATAACTTATCATTTGATAGGGTTCCTTTATATTAAGTGTGAAGGACAACTTTTTTATGTTTATTAGGTGTGGAATTGTCTGCTCATCTTTCCCCCCATGTTTTGGTGTGCTGATTAGCTCTTTATTTGATGCATTATGTGCAAATATTTTCTTCTACTCAAGAGCATGTCTTTATTTTAGCTCAAATTTTTCTTGTAGTGTGAAATGTTTTAATTTTATGTAGTCTCACCTGTTTATGTTTTTAATTGACAATGTAGTCAAATTTATAAAGACAACTCTAAGTACATTCTTGAGCACTCTGTAGTTTCTAGTAGATTCTAATCTAATCTTGAAGTTTTCAGTTCACTATGAATTAACATTTGTGTATAGTATGAGATAGATGCTTTTATTTATTTTTGCATGTGATTATCCAGTTTCCAGTATAATTTGTTTAAGAGGCTTTAAGAACCTAGGCCAGTGATGGCTAACCTTTTTGAGTCCCTGCTGCACAATGCCCAGTCCTCCCAATGGCCAGTCCGGCCCTGTTGCGAGGTGAGCCACAAAGCAGATACCAACACACTCGCCTCCTGATGCGCCACACATCTTAATTGTGGGCCTTCCCATGTGCCAGCTGCAAAGCCTTCAAGTGCCACCGCTGGCATGCGTGCTGTAGGTTTGCCATCGAGGACTAGGCACTTTGTCATTAATGGTCCATAAATCGCAGATTTATCTCTTGAGTTCTGTATTTTAATGGTTGGAAATCTGTCCTTATTTCAGTGCCACAGTTTTGCTTACTATAACAATATAGTCAGAAAATGCAATGCTTCCTATTGAATCTAGTACTTTGTTTGATAAGATAGTTATCATTGAAATTTTGAGAGATTGTTGATTTAAGTAAGTTTGTTGGCATATTTTCTAGAAGAATTTAGGTTTCTGCTATTTTACATTTTTTTTTCATAGCAAGCCATTCAGGATTTGCAGAGCTGGATTAGATACAACAGATGTCTTTAGCTGTTTGCAGATAATTTTTTTTGTTTTTGTAAATTTTTGTGACAATTTTAGCAATTCTCTAGATAATATATTAATAATTGTTTCTTAGACACATAATTCCAACACGACACTGGAGAATGTTGTTATTACTCTTAAATCTGAGTGGTAACTTTGCAAGGCAAAGTATTCTTTGTTGAAGATTATTTTCATTCAGTAATTTGAATATATTATTTTCATACCTTGGCTATAGGGTTTCATTTGAGAGATTTTTTGTGAATTTATTGTTGTTTCCTTTGAGGCTTGGCTTTCTCTATTGCCACTTTTAGTGTTCTCTCTTTGGTTCTTGTAGTTTTGATTGTACTATATACATTAGTGTTGTTTTCAGTTTTGTTTGGCACTCTTTGATAGTCCTGGATCAGTGCACAAATTTCATTCAGACTGTGGAAGTTTTCTGTATTATTTCATCTACTACCCTTTCTGTCCCTTTGCTGTTTTCCTTTACTTAGGAAGTTGTACTTCTCTCTGGGTCCATTAAATGTGGTCCATTAAATTTTCTTTATGTTTAAAAAGTTCCCTTTCTCTTACCTACTTATTAGTGATGTCAGGAAATGTTCCTTGTCCTTGAGTCACTGATGTGATTTTTTTTACTTCTTCCCTTCTGGTACTCAGTCCTGATATTCTTTAGTTTCTTCTATTTTATTTGAAATCTTTAATTTTTTGAGTAATCTTCAAATTTGTTGTGCTTCTTTACTCTGATTTTCTCAGTTCAATGAACAGTGAGAGGACTATTGCTCTCGAAAGTTTTCATGTAAGAACAGGACTTTCCGGGGACTGTTATGATAGCAAGGTGGGAAGGGTGTTTGCCTTGTACTTGGCTGACCCGTATTCTTTTCCCAGCATCCCATGTCTACTGAGCCTACCAGGAGTAATTTCTGAGCTCAGAACCAGGAGTAACCCTGATTGCCACTGGATGGTCCAAAAAAAAAAAAAAAAAAAAAAAGAAACAGAACAACCAGGGTTGTTGTTGTTGTTGTTGTTGTTGTTGTTCTTCTTCTTCTTCTTCTTCTTCTTCTTCTTCTTCTTCTTCTTCTTCTTCTTCTTCTTCTTCTTCTTCTTCTTCTTCTTCTTCTCCTCCTCCTCCTCCTCCTCTTCCTCCCTCTCCTTCCTTCTCCTCCTCCTCTTTCTTCTTCCTCTTTCTCCTCTTCATTTTCTTCCTTCCTCTCTTCCTCCCTCCTCCTCCTCTTCCTCCCTCCTCCTCCTCTTCCTCCCTCCTCTGCCTCCTTCCTTCTCTTCCTCCCTCCTCTTCCTCTTCTTCCCTCCTCCTTCCTCCTCATTTTCTTTCTCCTCCTCCTCCTTCTCTTCTTCTTCTCCTCCTTCTTCTTCTCCTCCTCCTCCTCGTTCTCCTTCTCCTTCTTTCTCCTCCTTCTCCTTCTTTCTCCTTCTTCTTCTTCTCCTTCTCCTCTTCCTCCTTCTCCTCCTCCCCCCTCCATTATTTTTGGTTCTTCTCGTTGCTAGGAATGGAGACCAAGTGGTCTGAGTCAGTGCTTATGTTCCTCTTATTCACATTAAGGCCAGTGTTTCTGACTCTTATTTGCTGACAGCCTTGTGAAGATTTCTTGGCAGGATCTGTAGAGGTAGAACTAGGTCCTAAACTCAACAGGCCTGGGATCAGGAACAACACCAGAAGTACAACAAAAATGCAGAAGTGGGAGGTGGTGTTTGTGTGTTTGTGGTGAGGAGAAGCTGAGTAAGGCACAGCTGGCTCTATCACCACATGGACCAGGAAGCCCAAGGTAGGTCTTGGTTACCTGACAGGGGGACATAACACTGCACTTGGACCGAGATTCCTTTCTTAGGAGGAGCCAGGAAGCTTTTTGTTGCTTAGAATAGGAGGAGGGAACGTTGTGAGTGGAAAGTGGGCAGCAAGGGCCAACAGTCAGGTCAGAGGGACACCAACTATGTCTTTCAACCGAATGTTTGAAATGCCTCCTTCTCCCTCTGTCCCTATGACAGCATTATTCTGAGAGAAGGGAAAACTACCATTCTTACCAGAGGACCTCCTCTCCTGAAGACAGGTAAATAGTTTTATGTATTCCAAATCTAATTTAAAGTTTTAAAATTAAGTTTAAGAAATAATTTAGCTCTTAGATTCTTAATTTTAGTGCGACTAATTTAACTTCTACATGATTATATAACATTACTACTTGGGTGGACTTGAGGACAAATCATATTGTTCTAAGAATTTCTAATAAACCTAGATTTTTAAAAATGTAACAATGATCTTCAATACTGCAGATTTTTACATTTTTTAGGCATATGTAAGAATTTTAGATTTTATGTAGTTTTTGGATGAGGGAATAATTTTAATAAATAATAAAGAATGAAGCTTATGCAATATGTATAAATGGGAATTACATAACTGTGGATTTAACCAAAAATTCTATAATTTTTGGCTTAAGATACGAAGAGCTATTTTTATGCATTGTATTGGTAATCATTTTAATCATCATCCCTGCTATCGAGTAAGCACTTTGGAGAACAACAACTGATGACTATAATATAGCCTTTGGAGTGGAATTGTGCTCATTTCTATGGAGGTCAAACAAATTACTCTTGTCTTATTTTTTCAATGCCTTGATAAAATGAGCCGATTAAGCAACGTGTCATTTGCAGGATTGTCTTTTTTATGTTTTTTAACATTCAGACATAGATTTTATATCAAGGTTCTGAATAAGTTTGGTTAAGTGAATTTTAGGAAGTGTTAGGTTTTTTTGCACAAGATGAAAGCTTTTTTATAGTTATTACTGAATATATTCTTAGCATTATCAATACACGACTATTTATAACATTGCTGGTTTAAGTTTATAACTAGATTTTTATATGTTAGATATGCAGACCAAGAACGATCCCCTCGGGATAGAGATTACTTTGATTATAGATCAGATTATGAACATTCAAGAAGAGGACATTCTTATGATGGCAGCATGGAATCACGGTTAGTATTTAAAGTTCTGTTATAGAAAAGTCACGCTTTTATTGATTTTCTTTGTGTTTGATTATTAAACCAACAACATTAGCAGCTAACAACTAACTGCTATTGTTAGGTGTCAGACTTTCTAATCAGAAATTTATGTGACTTAATTAATTGCAGTAAGTATATGAAGTTGACACTGTATCATCCGTTTGGCATTTGAATAAATTGGTTACTGCCAACTCTTTTTTGGGGGGTGGTTTTTGGACCACACCCGGTGACACTCAGGAGTTACTCCTGGCTCTGAAATCACTCCTGTCTTTGTGCAAGAAAGAACAAAAAGGAAAGATAAGTTATTTCCTATTTATTGTTACCTTCAAAGAAAATTACCTTGATTACTTAAAAGTGTTACTTTAGGTACTTTACATTACTAAGAAAGAGTAGGAATAAAAAAGGTTGATTTATTTTTTTTACTTACAAAAACTTTTTATAAACATTGTCTCAGAATCTTCTGATATTTCTAATAAAAGTGTCGGTTTTATCCCCCAAAATGCTTCAAATAGTACCTTTATTTTTAGTCTTACTCCAAAATCAATTTTATTGCCAAAATAGTGATTTTTTTCCTTTGTACAATTCCTTTGTACAATTTATGATGTACATCACAGGCCACTTTGTTGTAGAAAACTATTTTCATGGCATTATTTTACTTAAATTATTGATAATAATTCCCTGTATTGTAGACTAATTCAAACTCTGCTTTACAACTACTATTTTATGTGATCCTTTAACCACTTCTTTTATTCATTGCTGTCCAAACATTTCCTTGATTTTCCAGTAGTTAATCTCTCTTCTCTAGTTTGAAGAATCCAGTACTTTCTCTCCCTCTCCCCATCTGTCCTCCATATAAATTTATTTTCAAGGCTTGTAGGTCTAGTTTGTTACATTTTTTCCTCTGACATTTTCTCAGCATCTCAAATTTTGTCTGAATTTGTGAAGTTGGATTTATTTTTCATTTTTTGGGATGAAATTTATTTAAGAACAAATTTTATATTTTCTTTATTTAATAATGAATACTTAATTTACAGAAGCAGGGACCGAGAAAAACGCAGAGAAAGAGAACGAGAACGAGATGCGGATCGGAAACGGTCCCGGAGAACTCCATCTCCCTTAAGAAGAAGCCCAGAACCCTCATTGACCCACAGTTCATCTACTCAGGATGAACCTTCAGCAAAAAAGAAGAAAGAGGAACTGGATCCTCTCCTTACTCGCACAGGGGGTGCTTATATTCCTCCTGCAAAGCTCAGGATGATGCAGGAACAGATCACAGATAAGAACAGGTATATTGGTGCTACTAGTATATAAAGCAGTGATAATCTCACTGAGGGGAAAAAAATCACCTGTAATATAATGAACTGAAAATTTACAAGAGCCCTCATTTTGTGCCTCTTTTCTCTTGGTTCATAAACTTCTCTGGAGCCTTGCGTACTGTTTTTCTGATTGCATCTATATATCAGACCTATCTTTCCATAGTTGCATATGTATGTACCATTTTCCCTGAAAATAAGACAATGTCTTAATATTAATTTTTGCTCCCAAAGATGTACTAGATCTTATTTTCTGGGGATGTCTTATTTTTTCATGAAGAATACAGTACACATTTATTGTTAAATGAAAATAAAGGAAATTTGGGGTTGGAACAGTGGCACAGTGGTAGGGCATTTGCCTTGCATATGGCCGACCTAGGATGGACTGTGGTTTGATACCCCAGTGTCCCATATGGTCCCCCACGCCAGAAGCGGTTTCTGAGCATATAGCCAGGAGTAACTTCTGAGAGGCACCAGGTGTGGCCCAAAAACCAAAAATAAATAAATAAATAAATAAATAAATAAATAAAAAGGAAATTTATTACCTGTATATGGTATGGCTTCAGGACTCTACGTAAGTCACTAGTTGATAGATGCCAGTCGGGGCAGCCCTAGGAACCAGTTTATGGTAAATTAATTTTCATTTCGAGACAGAATCTAGGGAGGCCTTATTTTCAGGGGACGCCTTATATTTCACCCGGAAGGAAACCTGTAAGTAGGTCTTATTTTGGGGGGATGTTTTATTTTCAGGGAAACACAGTAGTAGTGTCTATTTTGCATGAACTATCAAGTACTAATTTGCTATTTTAGACCCAAAGCAGAACTTTACAAGCAAACCAAGATTCAACAACTTTGTGTATTGTTTTCCTTTTGTTTTGTGTCCAACTCAACAGTCCAGGGGTTATTCCTGGTTCTGCACTCAATAGTCACTCCTTGTGGGCTCAAGGGATCATATGGGATCCTGGGGATTGAACTCAGGTTGACTGCTCTGCAAGGCAAACAGACTAATCACTGCACTATTATAAATAGCTTTTCTCAGCAGCAAACTTTTATTTTGAAAGCAGTATTTGAAACTTTGTGCATTTTTCTGTATCTCTTGTAGCACCTAAACTCTCTGTGGTATAGTCATACATAATATTACAAAAAATATAGCTATAAATATTAAGTAACCAAAAAAATGTGGCTAAAGCTTTTTATCTTATCTTTCAATTTTTACTAAGATACCATGATTTATGAAGATTTTCATAATAGAGTTCTTTCAGGCATAAAATATTCTAGCACCAATCCCACCATGAGTGTCCCCCTCTACTAATGTCCTCAGGTTCTGTCTCACCCCCCAGTCTGTCCCTTTGGCAGGCATGTAGCAATTTTTTTCATATTATTCAAAACTTAAAGAAATGACAAATGGAATTATCATAAAATAAATCAATGAATGTTAGTTTGTGATGGTTGATTGCAAAGTGACTTTAATCAGGATAAATGATAATTCATTATTGAAAAGGTACAAACTTCCTTAGTACGTGAGGAATAAACATGCCTCTTTTAATGTAATAGAGGACAGCCATATGTATCATTAGCGAGTAACATACTCAATTCCACATGTTAGGCCGTTTGTCCTATCTTTAGAGAATATAAAGTATTATTTCTGAAAACAAGTTATAGGCTCCATTTGATTATGTGAAATTAATCAACTGTTTTTCCCTCTCTTTGTAGACCGGGACATCTTAGACATTAACTTTTTTGCTACATTCACACAAATAGCATATATGAACATTCACACTTACCTGTCCTTTTTATTTCAGATTAATTGCACTACAGTTAAGTTATTTAGGAAAGTACAATTAAAATTTTAGGACCTTCTATAATGTAATGAAATAATTTGGAAAAGTATAGTCTAAAATAGCCACTAAGTTGATAATAGTAAAAAAAAGTTTGGCATAAGGGTAATCAAAGTCAAAGAAAAAAATTTCATGTGAGACAAGAAAAATTACGCTTACATCTTGCTTTAATAATTTATTGAAAGTTTTTTTTTAAGTATTTGAGAACCTTACACAAATGAACTCTAAATTTGTCTCAAGAATTAGCTTGAGTAGGCTGGAGAGATATACAGGAAGTAAGGCACTTGCCTTGCACACACCTGACCTGGGTTTGATCCCCAATATCTCAGATGGGTCCCCTGAACAGCACCAGGAATGAGTCCTGAGTCCAAAGCCTGAGCATCATCAGGTATGACTTACGTGCCTTTTTTCTTTTTTAAAGAGAAAGATAATTAGCTTAAAGTAGACAAGAAACAAAGATTTGAATTAATGTAAGAAAAATTATAAGCTGGAATGAAATATGAAATTTAAGATTTCTGCTTGTCTTCATGTATCATTTCAGTATGTAGGGGCTGCATATAGTATTAGGTTGAGAATGAACTTGCAAAAAGATTCTGGTGTTAGTTGAGTCTGTAAGATAACACAGGCATTCTGCTCTTGTAGGAGTAAATAAGTCATTTTTAAATCACTCTCTTCAGTATAGTCCAAAGCCATCATAATTAGGAAAGAAACATTTAGTGACGATCTTATTTCCTAACAAATAAAACAGTCAGAAAAGCACTCATGTTATATGCAGTTGTAAGCACATTTCTGGAAAATAAGTTTTATTGATAAGTCTATTCATAGACAGTAAAGGGCACAAGGAAAGTCAGAGTCAGAAGTTTTTATTATAATAAGTCTGTTCTGTTGAGACTTAGTGAATTGTAAGCATGCTAATTAGGGAGTAAATTACACTTGATTTAAGTATACTTGTCCTTGATCATTTTGATCAAGGTTTAATAGGAGAGATGAAGTATTTTTGTTGTTCTGTTTTGTTTTGTCTTTACCAGTAGTATCTTACTGTCTTTAACTGTTCTAAAAATGAAATCATGAGGGTAGAAATTATAGTACAGCAGGTAGGGCACTTGTGTTTCACATAATTGACAAAAGTTATTTTAACTGATAATAGAGAGACTACTGTGTCTATCTTCGGTGATTTTTTTTTTTAAATAGTGTGATTTTATTTAAAAACAGAAAAATGTGAGTTTGAGAGAAAATACAGGGAAAGGATGCTGCATAGCACATGGCTGACCCATGTTTAATCTCACATTGTGTGTTTTAACCCAGGTTTTATCTCTGGGCCCCTCCAGGAGTGATACCTGAAGCTACAGAGCATGGTAGTGCAATACATGAGCATTCCCATTGTAACACAGAAACAGAATAATCTTTTAGTCTCCTGTCTTCATACTGTCTCTATGTTTCTCTGTACTTATTACATTTCTTTTTAATTTGCTTTCTCTGTCATGCTTTTATGAAAAGGAAAACCATAAAATTTTCCTTTTTATGGTTTATATTTGTTTACTTTAGGGCACTTTAAAGAAATAAGCTATTTTAAGATCAAATTTTTTAACCTTAATAATAAATATATATTGCACTATATCCATCCTTTCAGGTAATCTTGAACTCTTGAAACATAGTAATTGGTATAAAAACATCACATATAAAAATTTAATATATTTTAGATACCATTTGTATGTTATAATTAAAAAATTTTCACTGTACTTTGCGGTCATTTTGTGAAATTAATGTTAAAAATAAAGGTGTACTAGTTTTGTATGTTTTTATTTTAACATATTGTATTTGTTATTAAACTTTTAAGCTTTATTAAAATCTATTGTTTTTAGCTTGGCATACCAGAGGATGAGCTGGGAGGCCCTAAAGAAGTCAATCAATGGTCTTATCAACAAAGTCAATATTTCTAATATAGGTATTATTATTCAAGAACTTCTACAAGAAAATATAGTTAGAGGAAGGTAAGTATTAATTGTTTTTTCATATTTAGCATTTCAGAGCATTTTTTAAAGGAACATGATATTTTTGTGAGTGCTAAACCTTTATTATACTTCATGTTAAAGATAATTGAGAAAATTTAAAATGTAGTTGTCATATAAATATAATTTATGACCAGAGAGCTAGTACAGCTCTTCCCAGAGCCCAAGTGAAACCTTAGTATAGAACCAGGAATAAACACTGGGCACCACCTGGTGTGTCCTCAAACAGACAACAACAACAACAACAACAACAAAAGGCACTTCACTATTAGATATAATGTAGCAATCTTCCTTTTTAGAAAATTTAATGTAACAGTTTTAAAGACATTTGTTAATTGATTTCAGTAATTAAGCTCATAAGTAATAATATTACATAAACGTTATTCATACCATTTTAATGACTAATGAAATTAGTGTTGAATTTAGAAATGTAATAGAAAATGACTAAGCATTTTCTATGTGGTTTGATGCAGTTGTTGTTACATAGGAGATATTTTTTTCTGTTAACTACTTTAAAATCTCAAGGTTGGGGGCCGGGCGGTGGCGCTAGAGGTAAGGTGCCTGCCTTGCCTGTGCTAGCCTTGGACGGACTGCGGTTCGATCCCCCGGCATCCCATATGGTCCCCCAAGCCAGGAGCAACTTTTGAGCGCATAGCCAGGAGTAACCCCTGAGCGTTACCGGGTGTGGCCAAAAAAAACAAAAACAAAAAAAATCTCAAGGTTGGCATTTCACATGACCCTAACTCCTCAATTCCAAAATCATTGAGTAGAAAACTGACCAAGAGACAGTCACTAAGATTGTAGGTTGACTTCCTAACTTACAAGAAAGATGTCTCAGAAATTAGATCAGTGGTTTTAAGACCTTATGTTATATTAGCTTGGGTTAATCTCATTTTCTAGTAGACTGATTCAGTTGCCTAAATTGTACTCTTGCCTTTTGACAGCCTAGTGATTATTTATAACATTACTAAAAATAATTCCTCATTTAGCTCACTTCTCATTTCTCTTATCAAATGCATATAGAAATGAATTATAAATAAGACCTTTTCCTGAATTGTTTTAGCATTATTCTTCACAATGTCTGATTGTATCTTCCATGAGTATTAAAATTTATGTTTCAGTAATATTAGACTTAAAAGTGGAAGCCATTCAATTTTGTTTTTAATCGCAGATTTATTTTAAATAAATGGTGAATCCATCAAATTTACTATTTTTTATATTTTAATGTTTATTAAGACACCATGATTTACAAAGTTGCTCATAATAGAGTTGTTTCAGGCATACAGTGTTCTAAAACAAATCCCCCTACCAGTGTACTCTTCCCTCCACCAGTATTCCCAAGTTTCCTTCCACTTCCCAGCCTGCCCAGTTGGTAGGTATATAACAAATTTATTTCATATTATTTATTCCAATAAAACTTAAAGGAATGGCAAGTGAAATTATCAGGAAATGAATAAATAAAAGTCAAATGATGACTGATTTGCTAAGTGTTTTTAACCAATATAAGTAAAATAAATTTATTGTTGGAGGTGTATAAAATCCCTTAGCAAAGGGGAGTAATCACTTAGCAATGTAGAAATAATCATACCTTTATTTTTTATTTATTTTAATAACCAAATTTATTGTTTTTTGAAATATGTTGTCTTTCCTTCAAACTTTTATAATCTTTCTAAGAAGTTTTAAAAACTCAGTCATGATGAGATATAATAAATGAGAAAAAAAAATGGGATTATATTTAGAAAAGTTTTGAACAAAAATCTCAGTAAAATCTTACCTTGTGTTTTATGAAGGCACAAATTGAAGTTGTTTTTTGGGGTATGGAGTTGTCCAGTATTTATTAGTAAAACAGATGAGTTCCCTTATAGGGCTTTTAAAGCTTCTTTTATTTGTGACTCCTTTTCATCCAAGAATGTTTTTGTGTCACCCTAGGTATAGTTATATAAACTAGGTATAAAATCAAACATTTACTAATGAAATCATAAATTTATTTAAAGCAATTTAAAATTATGTGATCCCCTAGATCTAGTTATGCAGCCCCATGTCATTTTATAACCAATAGTTTATGACACTATACCACAGATAACAAGATATAAATTTAATCTTAATTTAGCTTTTGTGATTATTTGTAGGTGATATTGCTAGACTTTAAATGTTTTTCTTACTTTTTCTTTATTCTTTCTTCAATAGGGGCCTTCTATCCAGATCGGTTTTGCAAGCCCAGAGTGCTTCTCCAATCTTTACCCATGTTTATGCAGCATTGGTTGCAATTATAAACTCAAAATTTCCACAAATAGGAGAATTAATCCTCAAGAGATTGATTCTTAATTTTCGAAAAGGCTACAGAAGAAATGATAAGGTACATGGTATGAGTTTAAGTAGACCATCATATAGGGATGGACTAATAATTGGTCTCAGAATAAATAAAAAGGATTATTGCTATCTCCATAGGAAATCTTCTTAAAAATATTTTGTAATAATGTTTTTGTTGTATTAAATATCCTGATTACTCAATATGAGACACAAATTATAAGCTGTACAATTAAAATTTGCTAACAATGACACTCTGACACTCTTTCACTTATCATTTTTATTTTGTAACTTAAAATGTAAAAATTGCAGATTTTAAATATGTAAGATATAAGTTCTATAGATAAATGAAAATTGGTTTTATTGTTATAAATTGAACTTATTTTCCTGTCATCTCTTTGCAGCAACTTTGTCTGACTGCTTCAAAATTTGTGGCACATCTTATTAACCAGAATGTGGTAAGTACATTTGGCAATTTGTTGCCTTGATGACACATCTCTTTTTTCATTTATTGACCTGGGGAAGAGTAATGAGTAATTTTTGTTTTTTAAGTGGTTAAAAAATACTTTGTATTCTTGAGTATAAAGAGAAATCAGAAAATTCTTGAATATAAAATCTTGAGTAGAAAGAGGAATCAGAAAAAATTTTAACCCAATTGATCTGACTGTACATGGTTACTTAATAGCACATTATTCCTTCAAAGAATGTAATTGCTTTTATAAAGCAATAATTTTTATTCCTTTCACTACTTTTCTCCTATACCTTTTGTTTACAAAAATCTAGTATCTGATACTCTGCTAAAATATCACAGTCTTGAAGATGAACAGTAAGGAAATGATGCACTATCAAGGGCAACAGAATAGGAGAACTGATCCACACAATTGAGTGGCTGTGTGTGTGTTGGGGGGCAGGGAACCATGGGGAGTAAGGTGGATACACTCATGATAGGTGTGGTGTTGGAAATGTGTGCATGGGAACCATTACTAACTATTATGTAAATCACAGAATCTCAGGCAAAATAAATTGAAAAAATTACGTAAAGTTTCTCCGAATTTATTTTTACTTTATACCTAGTTTTATTTGTATATATTATTTCTTCAATCTGATCAGTGTAAAGTTTGCTTATTAAAAAGTAGTTTTAAAACTGTCATGTAACAGAAATGTCTTTAAAATAATTTTTCACTTAGTTGACAAACTATTTGCTACTTAATAGTTCCTGATAAAATACATCAGGAAGTGGATATCAAGTTGCGGGGATAGTAAAGGATGATATAAGAAGAATCATATTAGTGAGGTAGCTCAATAGATTGAGGACATGCTTTGCATATAGGAGTCCTAAGTTTATAATGTCCCTGGCATTACATGGATCTCTGAACACAGCACTCTCAGGATTAGCCCCTGAACACCACTGGATGTGGCCCAAAGCCAACAAAAAGTGATTTTCCCTAGAGTCTTCATTAGTGATTCTGAAAGTACCTTAGAATAAAAATTAGTACAAATTTTTCATTTGTATTTTGATATTAATTTGGCATTTTCTGCAGCTAACGTATTGTCTATTTCTTGTATTTATGAATAGGAAATTTTTTTCTCCTACAATAACTTAGGTCTTTGTATTTAGTGTAATTAAGATTTTGGGGGTAATCATCTGTAAATTTTTAACAGATGTATAATGAAAGAAGGAGAAAAGTTGCATTTCATTTGTATTGTTTCTTTGTATATATAAACAGACAGTATTATTAATATGTTTTAAGATGCTATCAGTATAAGGTTAATATTAGGAAAAAAAACACTTTCTCCTTATGCTTTCTTTCTGTTCAAGGCACATGAAGTTTTATGCTTAGAGATGCTCACTTTACTCCTGGAAAGACCAACTGATGATAGTGTTGAAGTAGCTATTGGTTTTCTCAAAGAATGTGGCCTCAAATTAACACAAGTTTCACCAAGAGGGATCAATGGTAAGTTGATTCATTAAAAAAAAAACAATCGGTTTGATGTTGAGTGAGCTTACATTTGTGAATTATAGTAGCATTGCATATTGGTTTTTTAATTTTTTTTCTGTTTAACTTAAGCTATATTTGAACGCCTTCGAAATATTCTCCATGAGTCTGAAATTGACAAAAGAGTTCAGTATATGATTGAAGTGATGTTTGCTGTTCGGAAGGATGGATTCAAGGACCACCCAGTTATCCTAGAAGGACTTGATTTAGTAGAAGAGGATGATCAATTCACCCACATGCTCCCTCTGGAGGATGACTATAATCAAGAAGATGTACTTAGTAAGTCAGAGGATGGGAGTGGAAGTTGTGAATATATAAAATAAGGACCTATTTTATTTTATTTTTTTAATAAGCACGTGATAACAAAATCATTGTTGGGTTTCAGTCATACAGTGTACACCATCCTTTACCAGTATACCTTTCCTTTCTCCGATGTCCCCTGTTTTCCTCCTATCCTTCACCCCCTACCCCTGCCTTGCTCTTGGGCAGGCAAATTGCTTCTCTCTCTCTCTCTCTCTCTCTCTCTCTCTCTCTCTCTCTCTCTCTCTCTCTCTCTCTCTCTCTCTCTCTCTCTCTCTCTCTCTCTCCTCTCTCTCTCTCTCTCTCTCTCTCCTTCTCTCTCTCTCTCTCTCTCTCTCTCTCTCTCTCTTTCAATTCCTCTCTCTTTCAATTCCTCTCTCATTTTCTCTCTTCCTCCCTTCGTCCCTCCCTCCCTCCCTTTCTTTTCCTCCCTCCCTTCTGCCTTTCCCTCCCGCCTTTTTCCTTTTTGACACTGTGGTTTAGACTATTGTTAATGGAGAGGTGCTTTACCTGTTACTTTCTCGACACTTTCAGCATTGAGTTCTTGTCCAGAAGTTCCAATGATCATTGTCCTAGTAGACCCTTCTCTACTCTAGCTACACTCAACGCTCTGTGTGTGTATGCTGGACCTCCTGACCTTTGTCTCTATTGTCTCTGGGTATTATTACCATAATCTCTCCTATTTTTCTTATAGTCCACAAATGAGTGAGATTATTATAGGTCTATCCCTTTCCCTCTGGCTCATTTCACTTAGCTTAACAGTCTTCATTTCCATACAAATTTTGTTTTTTATTTTATTGTTTTTTGGTTTGGAGGCCACATCTGGTAGTGTTCAGGTTTTATGCATGACTCTGTGCTTAAGGATTACACCTGGCAGGCTTAGGGGAACATATGGGGAGCTAGAAATCAAACCTGGATCAGCATGCATGGCAAACGCCCTACCCACTGTACTATCATGCTGGTCCATAAACACATTTAATTTATCTTACAGATGTTTTCAAGATGGATCCTAATTTTATGGAGAATGAAGAAAAGTATAAAGCTATTAAGAAGGGTATGTAATTGAGTTTTCTTGAATAAGTAGAGAAATTTATATATTTTATTATAGAGATATATAGATTACTGAGTCCTACCAAGTAATATCTGGTCTTATGAGTCATTTTTGTCACTGTTTCTTCATGAATTATATTCGTATGTAGTGCCTTTTCATTCTAGGGTATTTTTTCATTCTAAATTATTACTTCATTATTTCTCTCTTCTGTTTAAATTACACAACCTTTAAGTCTTGTCCTCTTAAGAAATAATCATTTATTTCTAGTGACCTTTATTTAGCTTCACTGCTGTTAAGAATTGATATTTTAATTGCCACCCAATTTAATATTCATTTAAGTGCTATACTTTATTTTCTGAAGGCAGGTTTTGATGTCCTTCTGTAGCATCAGTCAGTGCTGAATACTGTATGCCGTACTTAATAATGTGAATTAGCTTTTACACATCACTAACGTTAAAAGCACTAACTGGACTGAATTTTAATATTTTGTCATTCCATTTCTTTTTTTTTTTTTTTTTTTTTTTTTTTTTGGTTTTTGAGGCCACACCCGTTTGATGCTCAGGCTAAGTACTCAGAAATCACCCCTGGCTTGGGGGGACCATATGGGACGCTGGGGGATCGAACCGCAGTCCTTCCTTGGCTAGCGCTTTCAAGATAGACACCTTACCTCTAGCGCTACCTTGCTGGCCCCGTCTTTTCCCTTTCTTGCTAAATGATCTAGAACAAGTTCTTTTTTTGATCTAAGAGTGGATAGTTCTTTTTACATACAGATAAAATTAAAACAGCAATATTGATACAGTGAGACTTTATTTTTTACTTGTATATCACTTTCTAATTTTTTTTTATATAATCATAATTTAGTTTCTTTCTCTTGAGCTGTGATTTTACCTGAGGACTACTTAAGAGTACCTGGTACCAGGAAGAGAGACAGCAGAGAAATAGAAAACATTCTTTTCCTATATTTTGTGTTTAGTCATATATAATTACAGAATGTTGAAGTTAAAAGTAATATGTCATACATTTTCAATTTCTATTTGTTTGCCCTAAAATCTGGTACACTAAATATGTTTTTTCTTTAGATGTTAATTTTGGGGGACATTTCAATGACTATCCAGAGTTTCTTGTTTGTAGAGTCAGTAGACCCGTATTTTTCTACAGTTTGTAGACCCATGTTTTTACTGATGTGCTTCTTTGTTTATAGTTTTCCTAAAGGTTACTAAGTGGCATGTGAATTAATAAAAAACTTGTGAATTAATAAAAAAAATAACTTTTTACTTTTTAAACTTAGACTTGGAAATTTAATCCATTTCTTTTGAGTCTTGGCAGATGTCAGTGCCAGGAAAGTTAACTCTTGTATTAAAGTTCTGCTTAAACTCTCTAGTCTCACATTTTCTTTCTAGAGCACTCCAAAGAGTTTTCATCTATATGGATAAGATCTTTTAACATTTACTTTATCAAAATTAAGGATGTAAAAATGTTAAGTAAATCTAAAGTAATAGCAAATCTAGTATGCTAATGTAAGGACATTTTTTATCATAATTGTGAAACAGGCATGTAGTAAAAATGACATTTTTATGTTTTGTAGTATTAAAATCTGGTTTAAAAGGGAAGAGTTGAATTTGCATTTCTAATATTGATCTGTTGTAGCAGGTTTTTATTAAAATACTTGAAGAAAATCTTAACGTCAGTTGGAAAAGATAAGTTTGTCAGTAGTTTTATAATTATTGTATTTAATCCCCAAAACTGTGCAATATATAATAGTTGTTCCTTAAAGGAAATAACAGTGAGCAATCTGAAGTAATACACATGAATATTCATATGTGTTTTATTAAAATCAGTTGACTTATCACTTTACCCATTTTGTAGTATTAAATTGAAAGTTAGAAAGTACTAATTCACTTAGTCATTTATGTTTTCCTCATATTAGCATATTAGCACTAGCAAAATGAATGTTTTGCTAACATATTGATATTAACAGTCATGTAGCCTAAGAAATCACATTTATTTTTATCATTTGTCAGAAAAAAAATCTTTTTGAAAATTGTCAGGTTCAAGGTATGAACTGATACAAGTGTTCCAAAATTCTAATTTTCTATTTAAAATTAATTTTATGTTGTGTCAAAAATGTAAGAAGGAAATAAAAAGTAACTTTATTAAATATGAGCCTTTTCACAATGTGAAGATCAAAACATGAGATTTATCTAAAACACTTAAGTTGAAGAGCTATACAATGCTGATGGTAACTGAAGGAAAACGCTTGTGTTGCAGAATGACCTAGTTGATTTTATTTTAATGAATAGCTGACAAAGTATAAGCATTAGGCATTTAATAGAAATTTTCTAAAATATCAAGAAAGTTTGTCACTTCAAGGAAAATGGCAGTTTTTGACAAGTTGGAGATTTATTCAACTTAATAACCATTTTTTTCTTCTTAAGGCATTCAAAAGCTACAAAGCATAATTTTTACTAGATAAGCAGTAAAGAGTACCCCCTGTTTACTAGTGTAGTTTGGTGCCTTGATTTGTGCACACAGCTTTGGGACCATTGTTAGTACAGTGAAAACACAGAGGATATCGTGCTATTATTATGAAAATAGTTTTAAGTTCATAGATCACCTGATCTTAAGAAATCACTTGTCATTGCCTGATTTCAATAAATAGATACCAAAGTGAAGATGTGAATAGAGGATGTTGTGAATGTCTGAAGAATTCATTGGTCCTTCAGTCTCACGTAAAAAAATGTTTCTAAATATGGCTACTGCAGAATGTGGTTGCAGGTTCAGCAACTAGCACCTTAGAGAAACCCAGTTGCACTTGTGTTTTAGGCTTCACAAATTCGGGAAAAATAGCAACTGTGCTTGTCTTCCTACTATTGAATACTCAGTAGTTTCCTCCATGTAATAATAAATTTAGACACTTAAGATTACTTCGTTAGTAATTGGATCGGCTTTGGGAGTCCTTCTTAGAAGAATGAGACAAACACATAAAGGTTCTCTCTCTGTCACTCTTTCCCCCACACCCATTCAAGGATAAGAATTTATTCAATGCTGTATCACTCCCCCACCCCACCCAGGTTGCCAACCTGTGGCTTCTTGTTTAAGTTTGGCAGTTAAGCACATCAAAATTCACAGGGTGGAAGAGCAGAGTGGGAGATATTTCACAAAGCTGATCAACAGGCACTTTGGGGGTATAAAGGCTATAAGATTTTCTTAATCTGTTTTGCCATCTTAACCTGTATATCTTGAAGATTCTAAATTGTTTCATCCTGTTCTTTTTCTGGGTACATTGTTGCCATCTGTTTATATTCTGTGACCTATACTGAGATTTTTGCCCAGCTGACTATCCTGACCTTAAGGTTGGTTTTTGTTAGGGGCATAATCTCCCACAAATAATTTTATTGAGATTTGTCTGTCAAATAATGACTAAATGATAGCTTTCAAATGATTCTACAAATCATTTTGTAAAATTGGTTCTCATAGTATAAAATTTATACAGCTAGCATTAAATCTTTCATGTAGCTTTGATTTTTAGTGTTTAATAAGTTTTAAGTAAGTATTTCTAAAAGTGAAAAAATTATAATATCAGTGCAAAAATGAGAGATTGACCTGGTTTTATCAGGCACCACAAACATTAAGTAAAATACAGTTTTAAGATTTTTTTACTTGTTTACTATAACATGATGATTGATCTTAAGTAGCTTATTTTTCTTTTTCATCCACTCTAAGTGTTAAAATATTATTGATAAATTAATAAAACAATAAGTTTTTCTTTATATTTTATTTAAACACCTTGATTACATACATGATTGTGTTTGGGTTTAAGTCATGTAAAGAACACCACCCATCACCAGTGCAACATTTTCATCACCAATGTCCCAAATCTCCCTCCTTCCCACCCGACCCCCGCCTGTACTCTAGACAGGCTTTCCATTTCCCTCATACATTCTCATTATTAGGACAGTTCAAAATGTAGTTATTTCTCTAACTAAACTCATCACTCTTTGTGGTGAGCTTCCTGAGGTGAACTGGAACTTCCAGCTCTTTTCTCTTTTGTGTCTGAAAATTATTATTGCAAGAATGCCTTTCATTTTTCTTAAAACCCATAGATGAGTCAGACCATTCTGCGTTTTTCTCTCTCTCTCTGACTTATTTCACCCAGCATAATAGATTCCGTGTATATCCATGTATAGGAAAATTTCATGACTTCATCTCTCCTGACAGCTGCATAATATTCCATTGGGTATATATACCACAGTTTCTTTAGCCATTCATCTCTTGAAGGGTATCTTGGCTGTTTTCAGAGTCTTGCTATGGTAAATAGTGCTGCAATGAATATAGGTGTAAGGAAGGAGTTTTTGTATTGTATTTTTGTGTTCCTAGGGTATATTCCTAGGAGTGGTATAGCTGGATCATATGAGAGCTCGATTTCCAGTTTTTGGAGGAATCTCCATATCGCTTTCCATAAAGGTTGAACTAGACAGCATTCCCACCAGCAGTGGATAAGAGTTCCTTTCTCTCCACATCCCCGCCAACACTGTTTATTCTCATTCTTTGTGATGTGTGCTATTCTCTGTGCTGTGAGGTGGTACCTCATAGTTGTTTTGATTTGCATCTCCCTGATGATTAGTGATGTGGAGCATTTTTTCATGTGTCTTTTGGCCATTTGTATTTCTTCTTTATCAAAGTGTCTGTTCATTTCTTCTCCCCATTTTTTGATGGGATTAGATGTTTTTTTCTTGTAAATATCTGTCAGTGCCTTGTATATTTTGGAGATTAGCCCCTTATCTGATGGGTAATGGGTGAATAGTTTCTCCACTCAGTGGGTGGCTCTTGTATCCTGGGCACTATTTCCTTTGAGGTGCAGAAGCTTCTCAGCTTAATATATTCCCATCTATTAATGTCTTGCTCTCACTTGCTTGGACAGTGCAGTTTCCTCCTTGAATATGCCTGTAGTATCAATGTCCTGGAGTGTTTTGCCTATGTGTTGTTCTATATATCTTAAGGTTTGGGGTCTGATATCGAGATCTTTAATCTATTTGGATTTTACCTTCGTACATGATGTTAGCTGGGGGGTTCTAAGTTCAATATTTTGCAAGTGGCTAGCCAGTTGTGCCAACACCACTTGTTGAAGAGGCTTTCCCTGCTCCATTTAGGATTTCCTGCTCCTTTATCAAAAATTAGGTGATTGTATGTCTGGGGAACATTTTCTGAGTATTCAAGCCTATTCCACTGATCTGAGGGCCTATCCTTATTCCAATACCATGCTCTTTTGATAACTATTGCTTTGTAGTAAAGTTGAAAGTTGGGGAAAGTAATTCCTCCCATATTCTTTTTCCCAATGATTGCTTTAGCTATTCTAGGATGTTTATTGTTCCAAACGAATTTCAAAAGTGCCTGATCCACTTCTTTGAAAAATGTCATGGGTATCTTTAGAGGGATTGCATTAAATCTGTATAATGCCTTGGGGAGTATGGCCATTTTGATGATGTTAATCCTGCCAATCCATGAGCAGGGTATGTGTTTCCATTTCCACGTGTCCTTTCTTATTTCTTGGAGCAGAATTTTATAGTTTTCTTTGGATAGGTCCTTTACATTTTTAGTCAAATTGATTCCAAGATATCTGAGTTTGTGTAGCACTATTGTGAATGGGGTTGTTTTCTTAATGTCCATTTCTTCCTTATTACTGTTGGTGTATAGAAAGGCCATTGATTTTTTTTGTGTTAATTTTGTAGCCTGCCACCTTGCTATATGAGTCTATTGTTTCTAGAAGCTTTTTAGTAGAGTCTTTAGGGTTTTCTAGGTAGAGAATCATGTCATCTGCAAACAGTGAGAGCTTGACTTCTTCCTTTCCTATCTGGATTCCCTTGGTATCTTTTTCTTGCCTAATCGCTATAGCGAGTACTTCCAGTGCTATGTTGAATAGGAGTGGTGAGAGAGGATAGCCTTGTCTTGTGCCAGAATTTAGAGGGAAGGCTTTTAGTTTTTCTCCATTGAGGATAATATTTGCCACTGGCTTGTGGTAAATGGCTTTAACTATATTGAGAAAGGTTCCTTCCATTCCCATCTTGCTGAGAATTTTGATCAAGAATGGGTGTTGGACCTTATCAAATGCTGTCTCTGCATCTATTGATATGATCATGTGGTTTTTATTTTTCTTGTTGTTGACGTTGTGTATTATGTTGATAGATTTACGGATGTTAAACCATCCTTGCATTCCTGGGATGAAACCTACTTGATCGTAATGGATGATCTTCTTTTTTTTTTTTTTTTTTTTTTTTTTTTTGTGGTTTTTGGGTCACACCCGGCAGTGCTCAGGGGTTACTCCTGGCTCCATGCTCAGAAATTGCTCCTGGCAGGCACAGGGGACCATATGGGATGCTGGGATTCGAACCGATGACCTCTTGCATGAAAGGCAAACGCTTTACCTCCATGCTATCTCTCCAGCCCCGGATGATCTTCTTAATGAGGCATTGAATCCTATTTGCCACGATTTTGTTGAGGTTCTTTGCATCTACATTTATCAGCGATATTGGTCTGTAATTTTTTTTTTTTTTTGTAGCATCTCTGTCTGGTTTAGGTATCAAGGTGATGTTGGCTTCATACAAGCTATTTGGAAGTGTTTTCGTTTGTTCAATTTCATGAAAGAGTCTTGCCAGGATTGGTAGTAGTTCCTCTTGGAAAGTTTGAAAGAATTCATTAGTGAATTCATCTGGGCCTGGGCTTTTGTTTTTCGGCAGACATTTGATTACCAGTTTAATTTTATCAATGGTGATGGGGGTGTTTAGATATGCTACATCCTCTTCCTTCAACCGTGGAAGATTATAAGAGTCCAAGAATTTATCCATTTCTTTCAGGTTCTCATTTTTAGTGGTGTAGAGTTTCTCAAAGTAGTTTCTGATTACCCTTTGAATCTCTGTCAATCAGTAGTGATCTCTCCTTTTTCATTCCTAATACGAGTTAACAAGTTTCTCTCTTTCTTAGATAGTTTTGCCAGTGGTCTATCAATTTTGTTTATTTTTTCAAAGAACCAACTTCTGCTTTTGTTGATCTTTCAGATTGTTTTTTGGGTTTCCACTTCATTGATTTCTGCTCTCAGTTTTTTTTTGTTTTTTTTTTTGGTTTTTGGGCCACACCCTGTGACGCTCAGGGGTTGCTCCTGGCTATGCGCTCAAAAGTTGCTCCTGGCTTCTTGGGGGACCATATGGGGTGCCGGGGGATCGAACCGCAGTCCGTCCTAGGCTAGCGCAGGCAAGGCAGGCACCTTACCTCCAGCGCCACCGCCCGGCCCCTCTGCTCTCAGTTTTGATATTTCCTTCTGTCTCCCTATTTTTGGGTCCTTTTATTGAGCACTTTCTAGTTCTATTAGCTGTGTCTTTATGCTATTCAGGTAAGCTCCTTCTTCCTTCCTGATGTGTGCTTGCAAAGCTATAAATTTTCCTCTCAGTAATGCTTTTGCTGTGTCCCATAAGTTCTGATAGTTTGTGTCTATATTATCATTTGTTTCCAGGAACCTTTTGATTTCCTTCTTGATTTCATCTCGGACCCACTGGTTATTCAGTATGAGGCTGTTTAACTTTCAGGTGTTAAAGTTTTTCTTGTGTCCCTTTGGAATTCACAAATAATTTCAGAGCCTTGTGGTCAGCGAAGGTAGTCTGCAAAATTTCTATCCTCTTGATATTATGGAGGTATGTTTTATGTGCCAGCATGTAGTCTCTCCTGGAGAATATCCCATGTACATTGGAGAAGAATGTGTATCCAGGTTTCTGGGGATGGAGTGTCCTATATATATCCACTAGGCTTCTTTCTTCCATTTCTCTTTTCAGGTCTAGTATATTCTTGTTGGGTTTCAGTCTGGTTGACCTATCCAGTGTTGACAAAGCCGTTTTGAGGTTCCCCAGAATGATTGTGTTGTTATTGATATTATTTTTCAGATTTGTCAACAGTTGTATTAAATATTTTGCTGGCCCCTCATAGGTGCATATATGTTTAGGAGAGTTATTTCTTCTTGCTCTACATACCCCTTGATTAATATTAAATGTCCATCTTTGTCCCTTACAACCTTCCTGAGTATAAAGTTTGCATTATCTGATATTAGTATGACCACTCCAACATTTTTATGGGTGTTGTTTGCTTGGATAATTTTTCTCCAGCCTTTTATTTTGAGTCTATGTTTGTTCTGACTATTTAGGTGCATTTCTTGTAGGCAGCAGAAGGTTGGATTGAGATTTTTGATCCATTTAGCCACTCTGTGTCTCTTAAGTGGTGCATTTAGTCCATTGACGTTGAGAGAAAGAATTGTCCTGGGATTTAAGCCATCTTTATATTGAAATTTGGTGTGTCTTGTCTTAAATTAGGTCTTTTCGTTTTTCTCTTAATACTGGTTTTGAGTCTGTAAAGTTTCTGAGCTGTTTGTCTGTGAAACCATGTATTCTTCCGTCAAACCGGCAAGTGAGTTTTGCAGGATACAGTATTCTAGATGAAGTATTCATTTAATTCAGTCTTCTCACAGCATCCCTGCATTGCTTTCTGGCCTTGAGTGTTTCTGTTGACAGGTCTGCTGTAAATCTCAAGGATGCTCGCTTAAATATAATTTCCCCTTTTGATCTTGCTGTTTTCAGAATTTTGTCTCTATCTGTGGGATTCGTCATTGTGACTAGGATGTGTCTTGGGGTAGTTTTTCTGGGGTCTCTGTTGGTTGGTACTCTTCGAGCATGCAGGATTTGATCACATATATTCTTTAGCTCTGGAAGTTTCTCTTTAATGATGTTCTGGACTGTTGATTCTTCCTGGAAATTTTCTTCCTGGGTCTCTGGGACTCCAGTGATTCTTAATTTGTTTTTGTTGAACTTATCATAGACTTCTATTTTAATCTGTTCCCATTCTTTGACTAATTTTTCCATTGTTCATTTGCTTTACGTTTTTTTTCCAATCTCTCCTGCTGTATGGAATTGTTAAGTATCTCATCTTCCACAGCACCAAGTCTATTCTCAGCTTCTGATACCCTGTCCCAGAGCTTATCCATTTTGTCATTCTCCTCGTTTACTGAGTTTTTCAGGCCTGTTAGTTGACATGTTATTTCAGTTTGGAGTTTTGTGATTTCTGTCTTCATATTTTCTTGGTTCTTATTAGTGTTCTGTTCAACTCGATCCATGGTTTCTTTGAGTTCGTTGAGCATCTTCCATATTGCTAGTCTAAAGTCCTTATCTGAGAGGTTGATTAGTTGGTTGGTCATTATCTGGTCATCAGAGTTGTCATCTTCATTCTCTATGTCTGATGCTGGCCTGGCGTTGTTTCCCCATTGTCACACTTGTATTGTGGGTTTTTCTACGTGTTGTTGTGGTATTCATTGGCTAAGTGATGCAGGCAGCACACTCCTCTGGCTCCTCCCTTTCTGGATGGGTCGAATTGCCTCCAAGGGAGGGGAGTCCTCCATGGATGAAGCCTCACACAGGGTCAAACCTTAGGACCTAGCAAGGAGCAGAGAAGACAGTCCGCACAGAAATGCTGGGCTTCAGTGATCCAGCACAGTTCTTAGTGTGACTTTTTTCTTCTTGTTGCGATGGTGTTCTTTCCTTAGAAAGAGCACAGGGCCGTGTAGCAAAGTGGAGCGGCCGTGCTCTTTTGGAGCCTTTTTTTGGCCCACTTCCAAGAGCTTCACGCAACAGGATAGTAGACAGACACACACAGGCAGCACTCACAATTTTTCAGTCTGGCCCCACTGGGCAGGTGTAGTTTCCACAATAAGTTAATAAAATTAATAAAATATTATTGATTTTCCTAAGATTTAGGTCTCTGTCGTATGAAAAGAAATCTTTGTGTTGATTATAATGCCCTGTTTAACAGGCTTAATTTTTTTCATAACTATCTCATTAAAGTTAGCAGTCAATTATGTAATTTTTTCCCTCTGTTTATTGTTAAACATTCTTAGCTTATATTATTTTCTGTAGTTTATTTTTAAAATCAACTAGCTTTTTCCTGATGATTAAAAAATAATTTTAACTACAACATTTTAATTTCCATTCCTAATTTATTTTTCAGCATTCTTGCTCTTTTGGAAAATTATGGTCAACTTTTATTCTTTTCATCTCAGTCCTTTCTTGTTTTTGGCAGATGGGACACATATATATCATTATGACTGAGCAAATTACTTGACCACCTAGGTAATAAGTCAATAGTCACATTCATCTTTGTTGACCCTTAAAATAGTATACATCTGTGTATCTAAGCAAACTAAATATCTTAAAATAAGTATCACTTGCTCATTTTTTCTTTAACATATTATGTTCTTACAGAAATTCTTGATGAAGGTGATAGTGACTCCAACACTGACCAAGATGCTGAAAGTAGTGAAGAGGAAGAGGAGGAGGAGGAGGAGGAAGAGGGTGAAGATGAAGAAGGTAATGATGTAGCTCATTCAAATAGTACTATGAATTAGTCTGAAATTAAATAACATTGTGATTTTTTTTTTGGTTTGGATTCTGGTTTTTGAGCCTACTCAGAAGTGGTTAGAGTTTATTCCTGGCAGTGCATTCAGGGATCACTTCTGGTGGATCTGAGGGACCATATGTTGTGCCAGGAATTGAAACCCAGCATGCCACATGCAAGGCAGGCCCTTTGACTCACACTGTACTATCACTCCAGCTCTTATTCTTCTTCCTTCCTTCCTTCCTTCCTTCCTTCCTTCCTTCCTTCCTTCCTTCCTTCCTTCCTTCCTTCCTTCCTTCCTTCCTTCCTTCCTTCCTTCCTACTTTCTTTCCTCCCTCCCTCTCCTTTCTTTTTTCTTTTCTTCTTTCTTTTCTCTCTCTCGCTCTTTCTTTCTCTCTCTCTTTCTTTCTTTCTTTCTTTCTTTCTTTCTTTCTTTCTTTCTTTCTTTCTTTCTTTCTTTCTCTCCTTCCTTCCTTTCTTTTTTTGTTTTTTTTTTTTTTCTCTTTCTCTCTTTATTTTGTTTGATTTTTGAAAATGCCCAGATATTCTCAGGACTTTGTCCTGGCTCTATGCCCAGGGATGACTGTTAGTGGGCTTAGGAGACCATATGATATGCAGGTAATGGTACCTGTATCTGCCAAATGCAAGGGTAGTGCTCTATCATATGGGCCTTATTGTGTTCCATTTAAATAATGGTTCTTAATCTGTGGGTTAAGCAAACTCGAAGTTCAGTTCTGTAGCTAAAGGATATGGTGTTTGCTTGGAAACCTCTTATGCCAGTAACCACCTATAGCACCCCAGCAGTGCTTCAGAATCACCCCTGATGATGGTCTTTAGACTATGTGGTGCCTGCATGGAACCTGTTTCCCCAAGGCCCTGATTCTTTGGTTTGTTGAAAGGGTTTTTCTTTATATATGTAACCTAGGGATACCATTCATCATACTCCAAATTTCAAGACTGGTCCCCACAACAAAACAGTATTTAGCCCAAAGTGTCAATATTTCCATTTTAGCATCACCATATTTTAATTGGATATTTGTGTCTGAGTATAAACTATTAAAAGCTGCATTCATGTTGAGAGCTGTGATTTATGTAACCCTGGCATGAATGTGACAGATGAGAATGACTAGATATTTGCTATTTACTTCAGCAACATAGAGTAGGGGAACCAAAAGCTATATTGGTACAGAATCAAGCATGATGGATGCCCTTTCTCTTTTGTCTTTGATTTTTATTTTTATTTCACAGAAAATTAGCTTAGAACTGTAGCAAGCATCAGAACATATAATAACTAGTAGTTTACTTATATTCTGTATTATTAGGAAACATTCCAAGTATATTTTTTATTTTTTCCATTTTGGGTTTTTTGTTTGTTTGTTTGTTTAACCCCTGCGGCACTCAGGGGTTAGGTTATTCCTGGCTCTGCAGACAATATGGGATGCCAGGGATCAAACCTGTGTCTGTCCTGGGTCAGCCGCGTGCAAGGCAAATATCCTACCACTATGCTAACACTCCAGCCCCCCAAGTATATCTCTTTTAGAGTCTTATGTAGTCTAATGTAGATCTGTCTTAGGGTATTACTTCCTCTTCTGTAACATATCTTATAAAAATAAATTTCACTGTATTTATTTAAATAGCTCCTGACCATGTATAGATTTACTTTATAACTTCTTTATTTTCTGTAAAAATACTGCTCAAATAAAAATTATTTTATTTTATCTATAAGAAGACTCATTTGACAAACACAGGAATTTATATAGGATCCATATTACCTACAGTTATTATAATTTTATCTATAATAATATCTACCATTAAGGCTTAGTTTTCTAAATTATAAAAATAGTGTTAATACCTCTAGAAATACTTACTAGTTTACCATCCAGCAGTATGAGTGTATCTTTTCTGAGTTCTGAGCAATTTAGGTGATACAGAGACAAAAAATATTTTTTTTGGCTGGCTTCTGGACGTTTTTGAGTTGATGACATAGCTTTTTAAAATTAAATTAAAATATGACCCGGGGTTTGAAATAATTACTTTGAATTCTAGCAATAATAACTTACAATGTATAAAATAGTATTAGACTTGTTCCTGAATAGTTTTGATAAATATACAAAGACATATTTTTAGAATTTTTCATTTATTCTTTAATTTATGTTTGATTTCTTTCAGGACAAAAATTAACTATTCATGACAAAACAGAAATTAATCTAGTCTCATTTCGTCGTACAATTTATCTTGCAATTCAGTCAAGGTAAGATTCTATGTAGCTAAATATTCTTATTTTTTCTGTTATGGGCAAGAAATGGGATTCTTAGAATCAGATGACAGAAAACTAAATACTATTTCAGTAATCTTTAAACTAACTACCCCTCCTGTAAACTGTCTCGAGCTTTAAGATCATATACCCACATTTTTTTCTGTTTTCCAAAGACACTTCATGACTTATTTTGAAAGTCTAGTTGATTTACATAATTTTTATATAAGAATTGTTTTATACATTTTATTAGCTATGTCCTTTTACTTTTCATGTTATTTTATTTAGTATCACCATGATTTACAGTTTCACAGTACTATCAGTGATAGGATTTTATGAATACAACATTCCAGCCCCATACCCCTACCATTAAAACCTAGTTTTTTTAAGAATATCTATTTCTTTCCTCCATTGTCTCATCATCCCCCCTTCCTAAAGCTATATCTTTTCTTAAAGTTAAATACCGCTAACAAAGAAAAACAAAACAACCATATGTTATAAGCGTATTGCAGTATTTTATCTTCTTTTTTTCTAAATTGGATTAGCCAATTTTAAGCTGAGGATGTATTTGTTAGGATAACTTTTGGACCCTGATTTGTTCTATAGGTAGAGATGAATAAAATGGAAATAGAAGATAGATTTAAAAAGGTTTTGAGGACCATTTGTTACAATGTTTAGTAAGAATTGTGATGTTGAATAAACAACCACTTTCAAGGCTTTGAGTTTGGTTTTAAAGTTATATAAATATGTTAAGTGTTTCATGTGTCTGTTGTTTTCTATACAGATCAACCTATTGATTTAGTGGTGACCTTTCTTACATTTTACATTTGGGAAAAAGTTTTCTCAGTTTTGTTATTAGGATTTGTGTATTTCTATTTGCACTGATGTAATAGCAATAGTGAATCATAAATACGAGTCATCTTGTTTTTAGTCCATTTGAAAACTTTTCAAAGTTATCTGGGCTCATACCCAAAAGTCAGGTCTTTCACGTTTCATAAAATTAAACATAAAAATAGTAAGCAACCAAAATTTCTTCTAAGAAAAAAATGCACTTTTTTTACATATAAATTATGTAAGAATATCAACATATTTAAGGCGGGAGAGATAGCACAGTGGTAGGGCATTTGCCTTGCATGCAGATGGATCATGGTTTGAATCCCAGCATCCCATATGGTCCCCCGCTTGCCAGGAGCGATTTCTGAGCACAGAGCCAGGAATAACCCCTGAGGGCTGCCTGTGTGACCCAAAAACAAAAACACAAAACAAACAAAAAAAGAATATCAACATTTAAACAAGAGAAATACCAATTTTCCTATGACCTTGATTTAGAAATAATGTTCATTATATCTACACTGCTGAAGAATTCAAATCCTTATTCTTTTGTTTTTTGTTTTTTGGGCCACACCCGGTGACTGACGCTCATGGGTTATTCCTGGCTATGCTCTCAGAAATCGCTCCCGGGGTCGGAGTGGTGGTGCACTGGTAGGCGTCTGCTTTGCAAGCACTAATCTAGGACAGACCGCGGTTCGATCCCCTGGCATCCCATATGGTCCACCAAGCCAGGAGCTATTTCTGAGTACATAGCCCTGAGCATCACTGGTTGTGGCCCAACCCTCCACCCCCAAATCGCTCCTGGCTTGGGGGACAATATGGGGCGCCAGGGGATCGAACTGCATTCCCTCCTAGGCTAGCGTGCACAAGGAAGATAAGATGCCTTATGCCAGGGTTCTCAAATTCAATTTAAATGGGGGCCTCAGGAGGCAAAGTTGGGGTGAGGCAGGGCTGCGTAAGGGATTTCGCTTATCGAATATTGGCAATAAAATATCGCATTAGTAAGGAAAAAAATCGCATTAAACATTTGCATACCCCGAACGGAACTGCTCGGGGAATGCAGATGTTTAATGCGATTTTTTTCTTACTAATGCGATTTTTATTACGATTATTCGGTAAGCTAATAGTCGCGAATACTGCGATATTTGAAGGCCGGCCGCGGGTCACAAACTGTACGGAGGGCCGCAAATGCCCGAGGGCCGTGAGTTTGAGACCCCTGCCCCTGCGCCACCAACTGCTCCAGCCCATAATAATAGCTTAAAACCATCACATTGAAACATTATTATGAGTTTACTGTTTTTAATTCATTTGTATTCCTGTGATTATTGCTGGACTTTTTACAAGTAAAACAATAATAATTTGGTTAAAAAATAAAGGAAGTGGAACAAGGCAACTTAAAAAGATCAAAAGGGCTTTTTATAGTAAGTAATATTACATAGCTTTTAGCTCTAAGATTAAAAAGTAAATCACAGTTCATCAATTTCAATAATACAGGTATACCACAAAGTATTTAAAAAAAGATAGGAAGTTTCTGTTTTCCTCTTCTCTCTTCCTAACCTTTTTTTAGGGGGATAAGGTTAAGGTGAGGCTTCCAGTCAGTGGTCAGGGAGCCTTGGGCCATTTCTATTGTCACTTTGCCAACCAACCAGGCAAGCAGTTTAATGTGAGACTCCAAGGATTTGGTACTGCTTTCCACTAGCCCTGCAGTTGCAAGAATGAACCTTGGTGGCATTTAGAGGCTTCCCTGGCTATACTTAACCATTGCTCAGAAGACCATGTAATTAATGCTTAAGAATCGAATCTAGGCCCGGAGAGATAGCACAGGCGTTTGCCTTGCAAGCAGCCGATCCAGGACCTAAGGTGGTTGGTTCGAATCCCGGTGTCCCATATGGTCCCCCGTGCCTGCCAGGAGCTATTTCTGAGCAGACAGCCAGGAGTAACCCCTGAGCACCGCCGGTTGTGTCCCAAAAAACCAAAAAAAAAAAAAAGAATCGAATCTAGATGCAATCAAAACACTCTGCTATCTCCTGACTTCTACATTTTAAACAGAATTATTACTCAAGGAAAAAAATACAGAGGAAGAAATAAAGTGAAGTAATAATGGAAAAATGAACAACTTTTCTTTTATCAATCATTTGAAATATCTGGTAGAAGTTAACTATCAAAGTCTTTTTCTTGTTTTATTTGGGTGGTTCTTGGGGTCACACCTGGTAGCGCTCAGGGGTTACTCCTGGCTCTGTTCAAAAATCACACCTGGCAGGCTTGGGGGAAGCATATGGAAAGCCTGCAATCGAACCAGGTTCCCTCTGGTTAGTTGTGTGCAAGGCAATCTATCACTGTGCTATCACATTGGCCCGGTTTCTTGTTTTATTTTTAAAAGTATGCACATACACATGTGTACACATGCCTCTATACTGAGATTTCTTTGAAGTTGTGCCAAAATGAATTAACTTTGCTTGATAACTTGTTATCTGAATTATCTTAATTTACTAAATTAAAAAAGGTATGTTTCTAGATTAATACAAATGAAAAGACCTTAGGAGATGGGAAAGTAATTAAAATAGAACATTTCTTTTAATTTTTTTCTTATATGCCATTAGAGTTAGAGTTTATTATTCTTTATTTATTTGTTGTGCCAGGGATCAGAAGTAAGTGTTCCCTGCAAAGAAAAAGAAGTGTTCCCTGCAAAAAAAAAAATCCACGCACCATTACATTCTTGATTTCATGCACAGTATTACTATAAAACTAAAGACCTTGGAAAAAGTTTCAAATATGGGCACAAAATTAAATCTTTAATGTCCTCGTCTGGAAACCTCTAGGAATATTAATGTATTTTCTCCAGAGTTTGCCTATCTAATTTAGTTAGTTCAGAATACTGGCATCATACTGTTCATTCTATTTTTCCACTTAACATAATGTCAGGTCACCTGCCCACACATATACTTTCCCTTATCATGCTAATTTTCAGCTATGGCATAAAATGATTCTGTGAGCCAAAAAGACAATCCTTTTTAATTTTGGATTTGGGGCCATGTGTGCAGAGCTTAAATTCAACCTGAACCTGGGGCTCAACTATGCATAGCATGTGCAGCAAAACTTTACATTTTGTACCTGGTACCAAGTGTTAATAATTTAAAAGCTCATACATATTTTTGTATGTAATTCTCTGTTGATGTGTATTTCTTTCATTGTTTTTTTCTTTTTGGGAGGTTGGGTTAAGGACCAACCCAACTGTGCTCATGGGCTTCTCCTGGTTCTGCATTCAAGAATCACTTCTGTCAGGGATCAGTACTGTGTGGGGTAGATGCCAAGGGTCAAACTCTGGTCAGCCTCATACTAAGCAATCACCCTACATGCTCTACAGTCTCTGCAGCCCTGCCAATATGTGGCAGAATGCTTTTTTCTTTAATTTTTTTTTCTTTACTTTTTTTTTTGTGGTTGGGGGGGGGGCATGAGCACATACAGCTATAATCAGAGCTTACTCCTTTCTGGTTAAGGAAACCATATGGGGTGCTGGGACTGGTCCTGGGTTAGGCTTGTGCAAGGAAAGCTTCTTATCTGCTGTCATAACTCCCTAGCCTCTGCAATTTGAATTTTTTAAAAAGAAATGGTGAAAAGGGATTAAATGAAATAAGCATTAAACTATTGACTCATGTTATCAAAAAACATTCATAGTCTGCCAATTTATATTGTCAAGAGCATTTATCTGGATCTCACTAAAATTATCATTAATACCAAGTACAGTTGCTTAGCAATGTTAGTAGTTCTAGCACTTACTAATAATTGACAGTAATGTTTATTGTTAACTGTTTTTAGATTTCATTCTTTTACACGAGTCTCCAAATCACTGTATCTTTAAACATTTTATATCATAGTTTTTCTATGTATTTCCTAACATTTGTAAACTTTTAATTATAGTAAACTTTGACATGTGTATTTTAATAAGGTATTTAGCAACTGAGAATTCATTAAATATATTTAGCATACACAATAAAATAGTGATGTCACCTCAATGAGTGTTTATATTTTTAAAATATTTTATGTGATTCAGGGCCAGAGAGTAGTGCAGTGAGTAGGATGTTTGTTTTCATGAGTCTAGCTCTAGTTCAATCCCAGGCATCCCATATGATCTCCCAGCCCTCCTTCATAAATAATGTACGAATGCAGAGCCAGAGGTAATACCTGAGCCTCTACACACCTCCAGTTTTGGCCCAAAATCCCAAACCAAAATAATATTTTGCATGGTTCAGAGATTACCACAGGACACTAAAAACTAAGATTTTATTTAAATAATTATTTAAATACCTCCTCTAATTCTTTCGAGTTTATACTTATACCAGCATTAAAACAGTAAACCTGATGTTCACAACCTATCGCAAAAAAAAAAAATAACATACAATTTTCTTAACTTTTACTTTAAATTTGCAAGAAAATAATAATAGTTTTTGCTTTCATATGAAAGGCAAATTATTATGCTTTCCAAAAATTTCCAGACAGTGTTTAGATATTTTTTTATTTCCTTTTGAAGATTTTGGGTATGAGCCTTGGAAAACTTTTAAAAGTGATGGTTAAACACTAGCCACATTCTTGCATTCTGGAGTAATCTTAGAGCCTCTTTCTCATTCCTTGGATCAGAGAATAGTAGAATAACAAACTTCTATCTATCTAACTTCTAGTCTTCTGTGGTAATGGGTTTGTTTCTTCTGGATATTTTATATAAATCATTTTTATATTGGTCTTTCATTTAGTGTAATTTAAAGTTTCATGTGTTATAAATTAAATATCAGTACTCCTTTAAAGGTAAGAGCTGTGTGTTTTTTAATAACAGCACAGTTTGAAATTATAGTAAAATTATTTTCAAATGATTATTAAAGTAATATTCTTTTTTCTAAAAGTTCTACATTTTTAACCATGCTTCAAGCTTTTAATGTAAGTATTATGACATTTTATCTCCACAGTTTAGATTTTGAAGAATGTGCTCACAAACTGCTGAAAATGGAGTTTCCTGAAAGCCAAACAGTAAATTAATACATTTTTTTTCTATTCTGAGCCATACATTATGATAATAAAAATGGTTAGATTTTGTAAACTGAAGCAATGGGTCAAACTGTGCTAGGTACTCATTTATTACTAACTCCAAACTTATTCTACTCAGTAAGTTAAATCAGTTATTTGAATGGAATGTGTTAAAAGAAGGAAGTTCCTCTTATGAACTGCTCAATCTCCTTAAATAATTTTCTAAGTCATTACCTATAAAAGCTGGAGTCCTAGTAAAAATTTGCAATTTTTTTCTATTTTTTTCCCTTGATTTTTAACATTTTTTTTTCAACCACTGTGGTTTACAAGGTTGTTCATAATACAGTTCATTGTTTTTCAGTTACAAAGTTGATAATTACTGAGTTCCAGTCATATAGTGTACAACACCCTTCATCATTGCACATATCCCACCACCAGTGTCCCCAGTTGCCTTCCCATCTGGGGCTGCCTGCCTGCAGAGATTTTTCTTCTTTCTCTTTTTCTCTCTTCCTTCTCTTTTTTTTTTTTTCTTTTAGACATTGTGGTTTGCAATATTATTACTAACAGGGGATCTTGCATATCACTTTTTCTCCTTTTAGGACCTAGTTCTTGTTCAGAGTGATCATGGGCTGGTCCTCTTAGCCCTCGTCTCTGTTACCTGTATATATTATTACCATATATCTTTTAAGATACTTATAATGGTAAAAATTATAAATACCACCATACATGATGTTACAATTTTTATTAATAACAAAAGAGTATTTTTTAATTCATTCTATTGAATAAAAAATTTAAAAAAACATCATAAACTCTTATGTATGGTACTACGTGTTGGGGATTCAGTGATGCATAAATATGGATCTAATCGGACTCACAGTATTATAACTCAGTGTATTTAAGTATTTAAAATTTGAAATCCGAATGCTGTAGATAATAAAAATTGAGTAAATAAATATATTACTTGGTTGTTTTTAAGTTTCAGCATGCCATATATCCAGCATAAAAAACGACTCCCGACTTTTAGGAAGTTTTTTATGGGTTGAAGGGTCGTTTTATATGCCAGAAAATACAGTAGTTGCTTGTACCCTCTAGCTGCGGAATTGAGTACTGTTGCAACAAATTCTATTATCACTAAAATCTTAATTTTTTTACTGTCTGCCATTTTAAAGAGTTTTTATTTTAGAATATAGATGTATTATCAAAATATCATATTAGGGAATTTAGTGAAGAAACTATTCTTTTTAAATTAAAAGGAATCATTTTTCTCTCAAAATCTTATTGGTAAGGCTAATGTACCAGTTTGTACTCTAGGTGCACTCGATGTGGCATCGCCGGAAGAAAATAAATTAGCAAATTAACCTTTAAAATCTTGACACTGTAATTACTGTATGATAAGCTGTATTATTTGAGGAATTTAATTATTATAAATTTTATTACTATTAAACAGAAGGTAACCATTCTAGAACTAACCTCAATATATTTTGATAGCACTTGGAAGAATGTCTTAGTACATTTATTTTCATGCATTCAAAAGATTCTCCTAAGTCACCATAATATTTAATTAAAATGTTAAAATATTTAATTATTATAAGCCACAGGGAAGAGATCTTGTAATTGCATTTCATCTATGGAAGAAAGTAATTTGTTTTGCAAATAGTGCTGACTTTATTATTAGCAATGCTATCAGCATATTACCATGCTATGTTATTTAAAACCTGATTAACTCTTATGTTATAAAATACAATTGTTGGTAGAAAAATTGAAAACTCATTATAATACACCAAATTAACATGGAAGAACTCAATCTTTATTTATTTTTAGAACTATATTAAATTTTGAGGTATTATCTTTATAGAACTTATATATTTTTAAATATCTAGTTGATATAACTTGTACCTATTTTTTTAAAAAACAAATAACAATCTAGCAATATAATGACTTAAAAATAAGCCAGGGGTTCTCTCTCTGGGACCTATCTCTCTAGGGTACCTCTGGAATCTGTATCTTTAGGGTCAGAGAGATAGTATAATAGGTAGGGCAATTGCTTTGCATGCAGCTGACTTGGGTTCATTCCCCAGCATCATGCATGGTCTCAAACAATGCAGAGAGTGATACCTGACCACAGAGCCAGGTGTAAACCCTGAGCAAAAATAAAGTGGACCCCCCAAAGCAAAAATTAAAAAATTTTTTTAACCTTCCTTTTGGCACTCAGATTACTCTTGGCTCTGTTCTCAGAAATCACTCTTAGCAGGCTCAGAACCATATGGGATGCCAGGGATTGAACCTGGGTCTGTCCCAGGTCAGCAATATGCAAGGTAAATAACCTACTGCTGTGCTATCACTCCGGTCCCCTTAACAATTTATTTTGAAGTGAAGCCTTTAAGTAAATTGATTTATAAGTAGATGTTCTGACAGAAATGCACTGATAGATCTTTTTGTAATGATAGAAATATTTTTTGTACTGTTCAATAAAGTAGACCGTAATTATATGTAGCTCTAATGTTCCTGAAAAAAAAAAACCAAGAGCAGCTTTGTGGTTTTAAGTAATTTAAGTTTAAACAGCTTCTTATCACTAATGGCTTCATGCTGAACAGCACAGATCGGTGCTACTCTGGTTCTTTTTCACCCCTATACTACATAAATATGTGAATTAAATACAGACTGGCCCAGTATTCTAAATTACGAAGAATACAAGCATCAGTTACATCTAGCATTTTTTAAATGTTTTTGAAAAATTTTTAGAATTGCAAATTAAAAATAGAAAAATTAAAAAAGGCTATTCTTATTGCTTTGCATTCTGTATTTATAAAGCAAATATACAGTTCATGTATTTGGAATGAATTCATTTAAAAATTTTTACTTGATCTATTTTGTAGAGAAATATACTTAGCCAATTTTATAGCAGTGATCTGTGAATGAATTTGTACCTTTTTGAATTTGTCTACATTGATTTGTGTGTTTTCTGAATTTCTTCATCTCTGTAATTGCTGTAATTATTGTTTGCTTCATTAGGATAATTTAAGATTTAATAATATTGGTAATTATGAATCATCTAATGGCACTTTCTGATACAAAAGTATTGAAGCATATGTTAATTCTTTTTTGTTTTACTTTGTTTTGTTTTGGGGTCATGCCCAGCAGCGCTCGGGTTACTCCTGGCTCTGTGCTCAGAAATCACCCCTGGCAGGGGACCACATGTAGGATGCCAGGAATTGAACTGGGGTCCATTCTGGATCGGCTGTGTGCAAGGCAAAACACTCTACTGCTGTGCTATCATTCCAGCCCCAATTCTGTAGAGATTTTTCAAGGCATGCATATAAACAGCTTATTAGACAATATAGTTTTTCAGCAGTTTTGGCATGTTTCTGTCAATATATCCAGATCCATCCAAGATGGATCTAATAGAAAATTTAGCTATAGAGGTATTTACATTTTGTTCTTTATCAGCCAGAACACTGTGTAAGCTATAATGAACCTGTGCCCACTTAATTCTGTGAACATTCATTGTGCATGCCATTTCTATACCAATTTAACTCTATAGTTAATTTTGCATAGTGGGAGACTAATAGCTGAATTGTTAGATACTGAGTTGGTGAGTCTATATTTAGAAGAATTTGTGTAATGTCTTTTTATATTATACTTAGAATATATTCCATTTCTTCTTAATGTGTTTTCCATGTAGGCTTTCTTGAATTGCTTCATATGTTTAAGAATTTAGACTTCCATAGAAGAAACTTAAGTAGTCTAAAAGATGAAAACTATTACTCTGCTGAAATGTCATACTGTGTGGATTATTGTTTTGAATTATTAACGTGATTTTTCTTTTTCCCTAACTAGAAAGAACTCTGTAACATGATACTTGATTGTTGTGCTCAGCAAAGAACATATGAAAAGTTTTTTGGCTTATTAGCTGGGGTAAGTTCCAGTCTCATTTTTACTTTTGGAATTTAATAGAAATACTGTGGGAATTCTTAACATTAATATAATAAATTAATTTTCTGTGTTATATGTGTTCCAATATACATGGCTAAAAGCAAATTATTTTCTATAGCCATAGGTTTCCCATGTACTATAAATTAATTTTCTGTTATATGTGTTCCAATATACATGGCTAAAAGCAAATTATTTTCTATAGCCATAGGTTTCCCATGTACTATTTTTTTCCTCCTCCTTTTAGTACTTTATACCATTTTCTCATTTTTATATTTCCTTAATTTTTTATATCACTCCAGAACTTTTGGAATTCTACATACTTCATAACAATTTCTTAAAAAATACATTTTAGTGTTGTCTTATAAAAATTCACATACATTTATTAAATTTCAAACAGTAACAAAATAGAAGTATAGCTACATACTATAAACTATATAAATATGTATACACATTTAAATGTATTTATTTTCACTACATGTCTCATGTTTTAGCATACAAATTATGGGTAGAGGCAATAACTTTTTGAACTATTGATTTTTTTAAACTTACTGGAAATTAATAACCATATGATATTAACATTTAATTTTCAGTAGTATTGACATTAATTTTTTTTTACTAGCGATTTTGCATGCTAAAAAAAGAATATATGGAATCCTTTGAAGGTATATTCAAAGAACAATATGATACTATCCATCGCTTGGAGACAAACAAATTGAGAAATGTTGCTAAGATGTTTGCTCACCTTTTATACACTGATTCACTTCCATGGAGTGTAAGTAGATGGATCATTATTTATACTTGTTCTTAATTCATATTATTTTCCAGTAGTATGCAGCCTAGGATCAACTTTTCCTATGTTTGAAATGTATGTTTAAATGAAATATATAACCAATTTTTATAGTTCTCTTTTGAGTTTTATATACTATGATCTTTAAAACAAAATAAATAGTATGACTTGGAAATATTCTGGGTGATTTAAAAAAACTTTTCGTGGGAGGCTGATACACAAATTGGGCTGAAGTGTAGTGCTCTAATTGTCACTACGCCTCCCTAAAGCAAACTGCCTTTTGATGACTGGGACAAATTGAGTGAAATTGTAATGGACAGATACGGGGCGAACAGTTTTTTAAATACTATTCAGAGCAAATTTTCTTTTCTCTAAATAAAGTTTTATGGGGAGAAGGGGGCTATCCTGCAATGATGAGGATTTACTCTTGGTTTTGTACTTAGAAGTCACTCCTTGGGCTGCTTGTGGGGGGACCATGTGGGATATTGGGGATCCAACCCAGGATGGCAGTGTGCAAAGCAAGCACCGTACTTCCTATACTGTCTTTCTGGCCCCTGATAAAACTAGTTTTACTTATATTTGATTTTATCTTTTTTCATTTTATAAAAAGAAAAAGAGAAAAAACTATCTGAATTTCACACTGCTTTCAGTAGTTACAGTGAGTATAGTTAAGACTGCTTATGAAGAACTATTTTGGATTTCCATCACTGATTTTTTGTGTATTCATGCCCAGATTCCAATATTTGGATATCACATCAGTCTTTGAGGTTCTTCTCATTTCCTGAGAAAGTAACATCAGTTAGACTATGATAGAAATCAGTGTCTTGAAAATGGGTAAATAGAGAAGAACTCATACAATTGGTAAAACAGAAGTTATTCTTGATGAAGGAATATAGACTGGATTGGGAGTTGAATAGACTCATTGTGCTTGCTCTTATTTTTATAACTACTGTTCATTTAACACATTTGTTCAACTATGTATTTATTTACTGAGACATATGAGGCATCCAAAAATAACATAGTCCCTGGCATAGTAAATAATACTATAGGTATGGCACAAGCCTAGCATTAACTGACCTGGCTTTGATTTCCCTGACAGCACATGGCCTTCAGTGCAGGGCTGGGTGTTGCCCTGCAAGAAATTGCTGAGTGATTCCATGGACATCCTTAAGCATTAGTAGGTTGGCCTTTATGGTCCTTTGGTACCACAGGACCCAAGCAAAACTGAAATTCTTGACCAGTACTGTATCCTGTGTCCTAACATTGAACCATTGGTTACTATACATTTATGAATGACCCCCAAGCTCCCTTGAGTACCTTTGGAGAAGTCTCTTTATATATCTCTATATATACATATATATACATATATGTATATACATACACACATGTATATACATATACATATATATATATATATATGTTTTCTGTTGTCAAGGAACTCACTGCAAGAGAATCTAAGATTTGTCCATAAAAATTAATTAAAAGAAAATGGAATGAAAGATCAGTATAAGGAAAGCAGAGTTTCTAAAGCAATAAAAGAAATTACATACAAGGAAAAAAGAGGTTCATATAATATCATAATAACATCATTTATCAAAATAACATCATTTTGCCTATGAATGATATAATGCACTCCATCCAACTGCTTTATTATGCATTAGTAAGTTGGCCCAAGAGGTTAATCAAAATTATTTATTTTATGTTTTAAACAGTCAAAGCAGATGAACTTTTAAAACACCCATAAAAAACTGGAAGTTAATGGGGGTCCACAACCTTTGATCCTGAGGAGTTCCTCCTGGCTGTTCACTCAGAAATCACTCCTGGTTTGGGGGACCATATGGGATGCCGGGGAGTTGAACCTGTTCTCGGTCAGACATGTGTAAGGCCCTACCACTGTGCATGGTTTCAGCCCCATGGAATTAATTTTTATTTGTGCTGAAATATCTTTCCCTGAACTTCAGTTTTGTTGTTCGAACTAGTCATCATCACTCTTTTGGTGATTACTCTTATCATGTACAAAGGCATTGGCTAATCTGAGTAGTATTTGCCTCATCTTCATTTATCTCTATCTTCATGAGAGTGATTTGAAAGCTGGTAGTCTTCAGTGAAGATTGAACCAGATAATTTATTTGCCCCACTGTAAAATCCATACTCAAAAAAGAGAATGTAGGGGGCCGGAGAGATAGCTTGGAGGTAAGGCGTTTGCCTTTCATGCAGAAGGACAGTGGTTCGAATTCCTGCATCCTATATGGTCCCCCATGCCTGCCAGGGGCGATTTCTGAGCATGGAGCCAGGAGTAACCCCTGAGCCCTGCCGGGTGTGACCCCCCCCCAAAAAAAAAAGGAAAAAGAGAATGTACTTTATTTCTTTAGTAACTTAACATTTGAAAATTAGCACAAGAGATTTAGAGATAATTCTAATTGAAACTGAGAATAAATAATTCTAGGAGAAAATTAAAGTTATAAATCCTTTATCCTTCTGAACACCAAAATTTATTTTATTTTTAGGTTCTTGAATGTATAAAACTGAGTGAAGAGACCACAACATCATCCAGCAGAATTTTTGTTAAGATATTTTTCCAGGAACTATGTGAATATATGGGTCTTCCTAAACTTAATGCAAGATTAAAGGATGAGTAAGTTCATCATTAAGCATGTTTTATCCTAATTACCCTCAGGGATTTTTCTACTTTAGTAAAAGTAATAGTCTGCCTTTGATTATAAAAACAAGAATTAATCCCCAAGGACTTTAGTTTCTACCAAAATAACCATTAGTTTCTACTCTGAATTTTATATTCTGTGTCTGGACAGCATATAATTTTTAAATTTAGGCAGATAATTTATGCTTTTTAAAATATTTGGGACTTACAAAATTATTTTTGCATACCTGCTGAAGTTTTACAGATCCTAATGTTCTCCCTTTCATAAGTTTCTTATTTCCTATATGTCCAGATTGCCACTTGTAATTACTGCATTCACACTATTAAAGTCATCTCTAAGTTCTTAGTGATCACCTGTCAAGTGTAGTAATATTTCTCAGTCCTGTTTCTCCACTTCTCTATATTTATTCATTTGTTCAGTTTCCCCCCTTCCCTCCTCTTCTCCCTCCCTTCCTCCCTCCCTCTCCCTTACTCCAGGCAGGAGACAATATGGGATGCCGGAATTAAAATCAGGTCGGCTGCATATACAGCAAGTGCCCTACCTGCTGTAATCTTATCTCCTGCCCTAGCAAGTCAACCCTTAATCCTCTCTTTTTGCTTGGCCCCCTTGTAAACAAGAGTTTATTTTTTCATTTCTGCAAATGTGAACTGCAAACTACATGTCTAAAATTGCCTTATAATGCTAATGAGCTATATGTTCCTCCCTATAAATAATAATTTTATGCTGTCTTAATCCTTGATTTATCTCTTAATTATTCTTCTATATCCTTCCTTAGTGCCTGACATAAGGCATTATGTACATGTATGAATTCACATACAGAATTCACATACTATTTTGCCTATTTATAATATGTACATAATATTCATGTACTGTAAATTTATTCTGTATATAAAATAATTTTAAATCCTCCTCTGGAGGACTGGAGAGATGGCCCAGTAGGTTGAGCACTTGCCATAATACAGCCAACCCCGGTTCTATCTCTGACAGTGCATATGGTCTCTTGATCCCCACCAGGAGTAAACCCTCAGAACAAAACCAGGAGTAAGCTATAAGTAGTGCTATGTATGCCCTCTTTTTTTTTTTTTCTTTTTTCTTTTTTTTTTGGATTTTGGTTTTTGGGTCACACCCAGCAGCTCTGAGGGGTTACTCCTGGCTCTACGCTCAGAACCACCGTCCATATGCATGCAAGGCAAATGCCTTACCTCCATGCTATCTCTCTGGACTCTGTATGCCCTCTTTTTAAAAAATAAAATAAAATAAGTAAAAACTTCTTCTATTGTAGAATTCAAGTTTAGTAAATTATGACTTTACCCTAATTATTTTATTTAGATAGTATGTGTCTTAGCAATAGTTTACTAGTTGTATTTTATCTACTAACCCAATACATAGAAAATGGAAGGGACTATCAAAATTTTTGTCTTTTTTGTTTGTTTGTTTTTGTTTGGGGTGCTTGATGGAGCTTGAATATAGGTTGGCCAGGAGCAGTCAAGTACCCAACACAATGTACTGTTTTCTGGCCAATGGTTTTAACATTTTAATCTTTCATCAATCTTTTCGATTCAATTTCTTTTTCTTTTTTAGGACCTTGCAGCCTTTCTTCGAAGGATTATTGCCCCGAGATAACCCAAGGAATACTCGATTTGCCATCAATTTCTTTACATCTATAGGTCTTGGAGGGTTAACGTAAGAATCATTCTCAGAATTTTATTTTTGAATCACTGAATTTATATCCCAGTTGCCTTCAAAGACAGTCTAACTTTGTATTTGTAATCAGGGATGAATTGCGTGAGCACCTCAAAAATACACCCAAGGTTATTGTGGCCCAGAAAGTAGATGTTGAGCCCGATCCATCTTCCTCATCCTCTTCTTCCTCATCGTCCTCTTCTGAGTCTGACTCCTCTGCCTCAGATTCGGACAGCAGCGACAGCAGCTCAGAGTCCTCCAGTGATGAAAGTGACTCCTCATCCAGCAGCAGTCAAAGCTCTGCCTCAGGTATTAGATTCGATCCTGATCCTAATTAATCACACCCTTTACTAACCAGTAAAAGAACCTATTTGGGTTTTTTTGTTTTTTGTTTTTTGTTTTGAGATGGTGGTGAGCTATGGCAGGAAATCACACCCAATGATGCTTAGTGGTTACTCCTGGCTCTTTACTCAGGAAATCACTCCTGGCAGTGGTAGGAGATCATATGTGGTGTAAGGTGAGGGATGCTGGGTTAGCCTTGTGTAAGACAAATGCCCTCCTGTACTATCACTACAGCCCCTAAGAATAATCATTTCAGATTCATAGTGCTAAGATTCCCTTTTAGAATCTTTTTATTTAGGTTTCAACTTTATGCCTGGCTTCTTTCAGCATTTTGTTTGGGAGATTTCAGTCAGATTGTTACATTTATTTTTCATTCTCATTGTTTACTGTATAGTTTTGTAGCATGTAATTTACTATAGTATAGTTAATGTCTTTAAAGTAAAAATAAAATCCCATGTGAGACAGCACCAACACCGTTTTTCTAACCCCTTAGGCAGGCAGGTCTGATTTAGCGGGATAGAGGCAGAGAAATAATACCAGGCTAGAAAACAAGGTCTATCTGCTTTTCCTCATGGCTTTTCTGCCTCCTGGCCTCTCTCTGCCATGTGCTCCACTGCTGAGCCCAAAACCAGAACTCCTTTCTTTATTCCAACCAATTCCCCAAACACTGGGGAGTTGGGAAGTCTAGTAATCCAGGTGGACTTCTACATATCAAAAGAAGAGTGAGCGGTGGCGCAAGCGGTAAGGCGGCTGCCTTGCACTGTGCTAACCTAGGACAGGTAAGGCGGCTGCCTTGCACTGTGCTAACCTAGGACAGACTGAGGTTTGATCCCCCGGCATCCTATATAGTTCCCCAAGCCAGGAGCGATTTCTGAGCACATAGCCAGGAAAACCCCTGAGCATCATTGGGTATGACCCGCCCCGCCCTCCCCCCCCCCCCCAAAAAAAAGGAAGAGGTTACTTGGAAGTAAAAGTCTGGGAAACTTTAGGGTTTATATCTGGGTATTACCTTACAAATGTCCTTTCATCCTTTTCATTCTGGAAATTTAGATTTCTAGTGTTTCCATAAATATTCTAATAAATATCAGGGAGGAGAGGCTGTGTATGCATTTCTAGTACTTAAAGGTAAAAATACCTGAATTACAGGGTGTGCATATTAGATTCAGTGTATATTTCCAATTAGTCTTTCAAATCACTCTTCTGTTGAGCTGGAGAGGAATAGGATATATACCACTGACCTTTCTGGTACCAGGAGTGATCCCTGAGCTCAACACAGGAGTGAGCCCTGAACTGCCCCCTAAGTCTCTTCAGTTTTTACCACTATCAGCCATATATGTGTCTTTAGTAAATCTCATTTATTCACTTCAATTTGACAATCTTTTTATATTAAGTCATTCTGGTGAATTTGTAATGCTACTGCATTGTAGTTTTAATTTGCATATTTTTTATCAATGTTGAAAATTGAGCATAATTTTATATAATATAGACCATTGGAAGATTTTTTTGGTGATTACTCAGTTTTGAACATTTCTTAAATTGTCTGTATGAATTCTTCATATATTCTGTGTCCTCTATGTATTGTAAGTAACTAGACCTGTTCTATATCAGCAGCCCTGACTCTGTAGGCTCTAAGAAAGCATTGGGGCAATGTTACTGTACTATCATCTTAACTACCATTTTGGCTTCTTTTCAATTTTGGCAAATCTCCTTTTTTGTGTTTTGTTTTGGTGCCACCTGAGGGCTCAGGGTTTATTCCTGACTGTACACCAAGGGATAACTCCTGATTGCTGCCAGGGACCAGACAGAGTGCCTGACATCAACCCTGGTCAGCCATGTGCAAAACAAGGGCTCTACCTACTATTCTAGTGCTCTGGTATCTTTATTTTTTAAAAGATTTGCCAGTTCTATTATTTCTTTTTTAATTTTTATTTACTTTTGCTTATTCTCTGAATTAATTTTTGAATTATAAAACATAAATCAAAAAGTAGTTAAAAGACCAGCAGAAAATGACGAACATCACAAAAATTTCCATATGCTCCTTACCAAATACATCCTAATGTCAGTACATTAATATCTTAGTGAGCAAAGTCAGAAATTTAACATTTGAACACAATTAAGCAACAGGTTTTATTTGAATTTACTTATTCTACTTTTTTTTTTCTATTTCAATGTTCTATTTGCATTTAGCTGTGTTTCTCACTAATCTTTACAACCTGTGATGGTTCCTCCTTTCAAGATTTTCTTGTTTTCAGTGACACTTTCTTCTTCTTTTTTTTTTTGTTTTCGGGTCACCAGGGATTGAACCCATGTTCATCCTGGGTCAGCCGCATGCAAGGCAAGCACCCTATTGCTGAGTTATTGCTCTGGCTCCTTCAGTGACACTTTTAAAATTGTCTCATTACATATTTTTCAGAGTGTAGCTCAATTTGGAAATCAGTGATATTTTCTCATGATTAGAATGGACTTACTTTTACCAAGAATACAATAGAATCATTGTGTTCTGCTTACTGTATAATGTTGAGTTTTTAATATTAGTTCATTTAAATTGTTGTGAGATTAATCAGTTACTTTGCTAAGATAGTGCTACTGAATTTCTTCATAGAAACTTGCATTCTGTGAATTAATATTAAGGAGAGAAGCAATTTGTCAGTTTGCATATGTCTTTCTCTTTCACTCAAGTTTTCAGGTCTTTGAAACCTGTCTGAGCATGTATTACTGTGTTATCTGCCAAATGGTTGATTGTCTCCTACATTTTTGACTCAGTTTTTTTCTTATAAAAGATATTTATTTTATTCAAACATTTGTATAAATGTGGACAGAGATATTTACTTTACTGTTTGGTTTAAGGTCTAGTATGGTCACTAATTCTTCATTCAAAACTTTGGCAGTTTATCCAAGGTGACTCCCATAGTCTTTATTAAAATTGTGTTTAGCATTTCCAGTTTCAACAAGAACACTTATTTTCTATTATCTCTTTCTTGTAAGTAGAGTTGCTATAGCAAAGAGTTTTATCATATTTGGTAAGGTATTTTAATGATCCTAAATTCATCTGTGTTTTCTCCCATCAAAATATCTTTAGCTGAATAAGAAACAGTCTATTAAAAATATGTATCAATTTGTATTTTAGTTATTTATATTTCAGACAGGCAGCACTTACCCTACAGCTTTAGTTTGGAAGACTACTCTTTATTACATTGTCACTGGCATTTCCAAGAGTTTTTTATATTTTGTGGCATCAAGAATTATAGATCTGGGCCAAAGAGATAGTACCAGGGTTAAGGTGCTTGCCTTGCCCCCAGCTGACTTTGGTTCAATCCTATAAGATTCTCTTCACCCTGCCAGGGTGAGCTCAGAACCAGAAGTGAGTCCTAAGATAACGAACTATGGATCTCTGAATGTTTTATATTATTAAAAGTAGGTTCCCTTTGCCAATAGGATATTTTATTCTTGAATTAAAGTATACTCACATTGTACCTCTTTTACGTTCACTTCTTTCAGTTCTGAAGAATTTGTTATTTCATGGAGTCTGTTTTGAGAACAGATGAACACACAGCATGAATTGCTGTAATAAGGAAGCTTGCTGATTCAAAATTAATTTCCCTTGTCACACAATTGCAGTACAAAACTTAAAATTTTTAAATAAGGTATTAAATAGCATAGAAACAGTGTGAATTCCCCACATTTAGAAAATTTAAAAGAAAGCACCAAAGACAGGAGGTTTCATCTTAAGTCTCAGGTTTTAATGTGAAGGAAGCACTAAGTAATGTCGAGTCGCAGAAATGATGTAGGACCAAGCCAGATGGTTTCTACTTGGGTAGCTGCAATTCAGTTGAGCTACTTGATAGGATTCAGAGAAATAAGTCTTTAGTGGAAAACCAACTGACTGGGAAGGGTCGGCTTTTAGCAGAAGAAATAATGATTGACACTGAAATTTGATTGTAGGTAGGGCTGTCCTGGCCTGCAGGACTCAGTTACTCGTGGGTATAGAGGGGTCCCAGCCTGAAAAGAGAATGGGGAGAAAAAAGGGGGCCAAGCAACACGAGGCTTGTCAAGGCTCCGTTTATTGATCGGTACAGGCTTCTTTTAAGGACAATTTTTACAGGGGATGGAGAGAAGGCAGGATAAACAGCCCACATTACAGAGGTCACCTTACAGCTAATCTTTACATACCATCTTTACATAAGGGACACAGGAACATCTCAAGGTTAGTGAGGTTTTGAGGATGTCACGAGCTTCCTGGAATATATGCCTGATGGGAAACTGTGATATTTCTTAGGGCTCTGGGGCTAGCCAATGCCTTAGATTATGTACTCTTGCCACACAGACTGGTTTGTCCTGCTGAATTCCATATTGGTCTCTGACATAGGGCAAGTTCAGTTAATTCTGTACCACATTGTTTCTATATACATGAGAATATGACCGATATTTTGCATTTCTTAGGAACTAAGCTTTCTTGGCATTCATAAAGTCTGTGATTCTAAAATTCCCATGGGGCTATGAAAGAACAGAACTGCATGGAGTAATGGAAACTTTAGAAACACAAGAAAGCTTAATTCCTCAGAAATGCTGGTAAAAAGTGTCTCAAACAATTTAATTTTAACACTATAATGACAAATATTAAGTAAGTTAATAAAAGTTAAGTAACAAGGGGTCGGAGCATTAGTGCAGCGGCTGTCTCAGATGAACCTCCATTTAATCCCTGGCATCTCATATGGTTCCCCAAGCCAGGATCGATTTCTGAGCACAGAGCAAGGAGTAACTCCTGAGCGTCACAGGGCGTGGGCCAAAAACAAAAGCAAAAAGAAGTTCAGTAACTGATATATAAAGCAAAATAAACTGAGTAACTTATTTGTGCTGTTTAAAAGATAAGTAAATCTAAGATAATAGGGTGGCCAAGTACCAGAAAGCAGAATTGTTGTTTTAAGTGGATATTAAGCAAACCTAGTCATCCCTTTTATTTTTTAGAAATAATATAATATTACTAGCATTTATGATCATTTCTTTTTTTTTTTCTTTTCTTTTTTTTTTTTTTTTTTTTTGGTTTTTGGTTTTTGGGCCACACCCAGCGGTGCTCAGGGGTTACTCCTGGCTATCTGCTCAGAAATAGCTCCTGGCAGGCACCGGGGACCATATGGGACACCGGGCTTTGAACCAACCACCTTTGGTCCTGGATCAGCTGCTTGCAAGGCAAACGCCGCTGTGCTGTCTCTCCAGGCCCATTTATGATCATTTCATTACATTACACATAGGATTAATTTCATGTGACATAGAACTTTGCTTTTGAATAAAATTTGTAAGTGTAAATTTTTGTTTCTTCACTTAATTTTCAGGGGTGTTAGGAGGAGATGCTACAAGGCTTTGCATACAGCTGACCCAGTTCTCATTCACTTGTTTCCCTGAGCAGTACCAGATGTAGATTTTGGAAGCCTCTTAGCATTTGCAAGTGATCCCTATCCCCACAGGGATCTACCATCTCTGCACCATTGGGCCTTAACCCCGTTGTTTTAAAATTGCTGTTAGTAACCTTGGGATGCCCTGAGCCTAAGAGGCTCCTTTCTCCCTTCCTCAAAATCATCAATATTCACACAATTTGCTCTAATTTATTCAAAACAGATTTGGTAGTTAATGTTTACTAATGTGTGTATTAAAATTAGCATTTTGTCATCACTTTCCACTTATTGGATTTGATGTAATATTTAAGTTTATGTGATTTAAACGACAATGTAGCAATAAATGTTAATTATAAAATTAAGATAAGAATTAAAACTAACTTTGTTTCATTTTATACATGTCAGATAAAGATATAAGAAAGAAGGGTCAAGGGAAGACCAGGAAGAAAGATGTAGATAAATTGATCCGGAAACAACAGGCAAATGATAGGAAACATGAAGAAAGAAGACCAGACGAAAGGCACCAGGAAACCAGGACTGAGCGGGAAAGAAGATCAGAAAAGCATAGAGATAAAAACTCCAGAGATCCAAACTGGAGAGATCCCATAACAAAATACACATCAGACAGAGGTGTTGAACGAAATAGTTATAGCAGAGTTGTGCATGATGGGGACCAAGAAATATATTCAGATTTTGAAAGTAAGCATGGTGACCCCAAAAGGAAGAGAGGAGAAAGAAGAAATTCTTTTTCTGAAAATGAGCACAGACATCGAAATAAAGACAGTGACAATTTTAGAAGAAGAGAGAGATCAAAGTCAAGAGAAAAGAATAGAAAACATTCAGGTTCCAGAAGTGACGATGATAGGTATCAAAACGGTGCTGAGAAGCGATATGAAAAATCTAGCAGGTATTCTGGACATTCTAGAAAATCAAAGAAAAATCAGGACCAACGAAGAGAAAAGTCTCCAACAAAGCAGAAAAAATAATTGTACAAAATAACAGAAAGTGAACATGCCTTATATTTAGTTGAGACAAAGTATTTTTCACATTGATGGACTTTATAGAGAATTCTTGTATAAAATACTTGTTTGTACATTTAAGAACTTTTCATTGCAACACCTTTTTATAATTGATACATCTCAAGACCCTCCACTTTAAGATACTTGAAATGTTTCACCAGAGAGGAATGTATCTTGGTTATATTTTGATAATAAAATGATCAAATATGCTCATTGAATCAGTGATTTTTTAATTGATAGGTATTTCTAATAATGTTTCCAATAGTTTGTAAAATCATTAGGTTGAATTACTAGTTGGTTTTTTTGTAAGTGAAGACTAAAATAGATGGATCATTTCAAGTGTATATTTCTGCTTTATTAGATCTATTCATCTTCTTTATACCACCCTATTTTAAAGTAAAGAAATTTATTTCAAGCATCATATTATGTCTTGAATAAAATAGATGTGTGCTTTATTTTTTTCAAAAGTGGTTTGGTGAAGATAGGTGTTGTTAATTTTCAAGCAATTTCTCAGCTATTTGGTTTATAACTAGTCTATCATGATGTCATTTCTTCTATCTGGCCTCCCATTATTGCTGTTACTCAGCCTTAAAATTTAATTACTGTTGGTGAGTAAATATGTATTTAATTTTTAATTTGGATTAATAGGTCATTGGAAAATGAATGATTATGGAAAATGTAAAATAATTCCAATTTTTTAAATCTAAGTTTTTCCAGTTGTAATATGTGAGCATATTATTTATTACTTTTGAAATAAAATATTGGCTCTAAAATTTAGGCTTGCTGGACAGACATTATTTTATCATAGCTGCAGTCAATGGTCTTGGTAATGTTGAACATTCTGCTTTAGGTATACAGAGTTACTGTACTCCACTATTGCTGCAATGCTAAATAAAGACCCCTCCCTCTAACACAATTCTTAAGACACTTTATCCTCTGCCTCTTCTTACACCTACCTCTGCTAACTAACCTTTTCCTAGTCAAAATCCAAGGATTTGTTATAATTGGATATGGTTAATTCCCTTGCTTTATTTATTTATTTACCACATATGACTGAGATCATTTGACATTTATCTTCCCTCTGTGTATTTTGCTTATCATGATACCCTGTAGCTTCTACTTTGTAACAAAAGACAAGAATAGCTGAATACTATTCTATTGTACCTATCTAATAACTTCTTTATCTACTCATCTCTCATTGGTTTGGATTCATTATTGTAAATAATGCCGCAATGACTATAATTGACTTGTCTTTTGAAGTTGATGTTTGGTGTTCTCAGATGCCAAGAAGTATAATTACTGGTCATGTGAGAGTTTTCTTTTAATTCTTTGAGATGTTTCTATTCTTTTATAAGAAACTAAACCAGATAGAAATCCCACCAACAGTGAATGAGTTAGGTTTCTTTTTCACATCTTTCCTAACAACACTGGTTATTTCTGGTCCTTTTGGGTGGCAGTGGAAGGCACGCCTCATGGTGCTCAGTGCTTAAACTTACTGTGTACTCAAGGGTCACTCCTTGAGGTGAGGCTCGAAGGACCATATGTGGTGCCAGGTATTGGACCCAGGTCAGCTGCTTCCTAGGTAAATACATTAACCTCATGTATCTTTCTGGCTCCCCCTCCTTAATTTGTCTTATCCTACAGGCCATTCTCACTGGTTTTTAGACAATATCATTGTGATTTTGATTTGCATTTTCCTATTATTAGGTGATGTTGAAAACATTTTTATATGCCTGTTGTTCATCTACATGTTTTATTTGAGGAAGTATATCTTCATCTCTTTTTGTTTAAAAAAAAACAGTTGAGCTTTTTGAGAGCTTTATTTTCTAGATTTTTTAAAAATATATATATATTTAAACACTGTGAAATACAAATGTAATTGTAGTTGTGTTTCAGTCATAAAAACAACACCCCCACCACTCTTTGTTGTGAGCTTCATATTGTGAGCAGGTCCTTCCGGCCCTCATCTCTGGAAATTATTTCAATGTCTTTCTTATTTTATTAAAAGACATTATTTAAATAATTTTATTTAAATAATATTTTTTCTTAAAACCTATGGATGAGTGAAACTATTTTGTATGTGTATGTCTTTCTCACTGACTTATTTCAGCTTAATAGATTCCATGCATCCATGCATAGGAAAATTTTATGACTTCATCTTTGAGAGCTTTATCTTGGAATTGGCCCTTTATTGGGTGTGTAGTATACAAATATTTTCTCCCAATTAGCAGTTTTAATTTTATCCCTGGATTCTTTCACTATGCAAAAACTGTAGTTTGAAGTTACCCCATTTATTTTTGCTTTTCCTTTTATTTTTTTTCCCAAATATGTCAAATTATTGAAGATACTTTCAAGGTAAGTAATATTCAAGATTAGCCTGTTTTACTCTAGGTATTTTATGGATTTTGTCAAATTTAAAGAGCTTTTGCCCATTTCGAACTAAATTTGGTGTTAGGAGTCTTTTTATTTTTTGCGTATGGCTCTATAGTTTATCACAAAACTATTGAAAATTTTTAACTTTCTCACTTAGTGGAGCTTTCGTGCCAGAGATTGATTGTTTATATATCTCCTAATTATGTTTTTTTTTTTTTTTTGGAAAAACTAGTTTTATTACTGTACCAGTGTTTTGTTTTGTTTTTTTCAACACAGATAAAAAATATGTTTATGAAGAACTTCTTTAAAGGTACATTTCTAGGCACACACATACACATACACACGCGCACACACACACACACATGTGCCGGTAATCACATTTTATAAAATCTTTAAGCACCATGATAACAAGCATGATTATAGTTTGGATTTCTGTCATAAACAGAACACCCCCCTTCACCACTTCACCAGTACAACATTCCCACTACCAGTACCCTCCTACCACAGTGTTGATTACTATAGTTTTGTACTATTGCTTTATGTAACAAAATGCAACATATGCAGTATTCTTTTTGCTTAGAATTGATTTGTCCATTAGGAAGTTTTATGATTTCATATAAATTTTAGTGATTTTGTTACAAGTCTTCCATTGTTGACTCCTTAGGTAAATGATGTTTTAGGGCACTATTTTGGTGGGATTTAAATTTTTTCAGTTTATTGTTTGCATATAAAAATGCAAAAGATTTTTTTATTTTACAATTTGATACTTTATAGGTTTATTATTCCTAAAATTGTTTAGTGACCTATATAGCATCATACAAAATATTATATGTTGGCAGACATTTAGCCATACTACTAAATAGACTTTGTTTGCTTTAACAGTACCTAAGTCAATGGTAGCTGACTTCAAAGTTCAAGAATAATAAACTGCCGCAATTTTGATTTTCATTTTTATTTTGTTCTAACTTTTATTACCCAAAATTACTTGAAGGAACAACAAAATCTATGTAAATAATTAATCTCATCTTTCTATTCTATAATCTTACTACCACCAAAACCAAAAACATGTATAGTTTTATAATGTGGTTATTACAAGGTGATGAATGTCATTAGAAAGAACTTTCTTTGACATCTTATACACTAAACAGGTTTTATCTTCATTTGAGTTTCTTCTGTAAATGAATGTAAGTATAGGGTGCACTTTAAATATTCAGTTTATTAAAGGACAGTTTTTGTTTGTTTTTTATTTTGGTCCATATCCAGTGATGATAAAGTCTAACTTCGGCCTCTGCTCAGGGAACAGTCCTGCCAGATACCAGCAATTGAACCTGGGTTCACCACATGCAAGGCAAATTCCCTATCCACAGTATGCAAAGGAGATTATTTTAAGTAACTTTTTTTTAATTTTTTTATTTTATTTTATTTTTATTATTTCATTTTTTATTTTTAAGTAACTTTTTTAAAATTATTTTATAAATTATAAATGCTTATTGAGCTTGTATATTCTCAGGTCTGCGTAGGAACTAGATATAAACCAGTTAAGCTTCAAAATAAAGCTTTAATCTCAACTTACAGATAGGAGAATACTGAAGCAGTAAATAATTATATGTATAATATATCCAGTCTTGATAAATGCCTAAAGGATAGAAAAATATAAGGAAAGAGGTGTTTAATAGGAAGAGATAGAAAGAGGGCATGGTTTTATATAGGAATTCCGGTAAAGATCTCGGACACTGCAGTGTTTGCCCAGACATTTGCAGGAATGAGGAACAGAAAGAACCTGCTGAGGCATAAATATTTATTTATAGTAAATATTGTTTGGAAAGTTTTGGTAACATTTTATATTCTACTTAGTTAGGATTTGTTTTGCTCCTTAAAATTTTATTTCTACAAAAGCAGCCAAGAGAACCTCTAACCAGCTTCTAATAGAAGCATTTGAGTGTGAGTCATGTCAGGACACAGTCAGAGCTGTGGTCTGGAGCTGAAGGGTTCTGACTTCAGTGTTTTTCTGTGACTTAATATATGTGTTCACAATGCACTGTCCATCACTCAGAATTTTTGCTTTTTATTCTTTTAATATACTGATATTTGGTGTTATGTATACTTGTTTCTGATTTCTTGTCGTTTAGAGTGAATTTTTATTTTTTTTTTTTTGGTTTTTTGGGCCACACCCGTTTGACGCTCAGGGGTTACTCCTGGCTATGTGCTCAGAAATCGCCCCTGGCTTGGGGGGACCATATGGGACACCGGGGGATCGAACCGCGGTCCGTTCCTTGGTAGCGCTTACAAAGCAGACACCTTATCTCCAGCGCCACCTTCCCGGCCCAGAGTGAATATTTTTGAAGGATCAGCAGACGTATTTTTTTTTTTAAGTTTCACACATTTTACTTGCAACATAAAAACAGGATTTATCAGTACAATTAAGTGCAAAGAACATTCCAGGTCACCCAGATTAGGGGCAAGTATAGACTCCCACTTAAGGCATCTCAGACCGCTCCCACCTGTTTTGCATACATATTGGGGTGGGATAGAGCAAGTTCCCGGGGGTCCACAGCCTTCACTCACGATGCCATCTCATGCAGGAATATTAATTTATTTGAATTACATTATTTCTGAGTTTCTCCTCTGAAGCACTGTCTTTACCTCCAGTTCTATTCCTACTTCTCTTGCTATCTACTTCCACAGTCACTTATGTTTTCAAAAATCTACACTGCTTCTGAAACTACATACACCTTTAAGCAGCACACTGACTTCTGACCATTCAGTTCATCTGTTTTAGTACTACTAGGAATCTTCACTTTTCTAAGACCTGTTGATTTTGTTATACTTCGTCATCTCACACCCCATTTCTTTACATACTTTATTCTATGGTCTCTCCTGTGAATGATTAAGTAATAAACTAATTTAATTTTGACAAAACAATGTGTAATAACATTGGTGTAATATGGGACAGGGGATTAAAATTCAGAAAGATTAAATCAGTTCAGGTTGCAGACCTGTTAACTTGCAACTATAGTATGTTTAGGACTTGAGGGAAGTGCCTGAGTATTAGCTCTTAAAATATTTATGTGCAGCTACAGTTGTAGTAATAAATTATGAAATAATGTGGTCAAAGGTCTAGAGTAATGGTTACCACAAAGTGGGCGTTAAGTAAATACTAGTTTAATTTTTTTTTCTCATGTAGCAAAAGGATTGGAAGAAGATTGAAGTCCTTTGACATTTACTTGCTTTGTTTTATCCCATCTGGGAGAGCTTCATACAATTTAAAGATGGGTTTGGAGACTGGAGTGATTGATAGTACAGTGGATGAAGCATTTGCCTTGTACATGGCAAACCCAGGTTTAGTTCCCAGCACCCCAAGACTACCAGGTGTGGCCCCCCAAAAAACAAAGGAAACAGCTGTATTAAAATAGATGTATAGATAATAAGCAGATTTTCTTTTTTAATTAAGATGTGACCAAAGTATATCTTTCCTTCATTTTTCTCCAGTTAAAAGTTATTTCCTAGATGTAAATGCTTTTAGTTTAAGCAACCCAGTTCCTTATACTTTCTGTATTACTTCCCAAGTGTATTGTCAGAAGAGAAAAAAAGTTCTGGTTATCTCATACAGTCATGAACTATTTATGAATTGCCTGACCTTAGTATTTTATGTCAACTTCATTCTGAATCAAGATTTTTTTTTTTAGAAACTCAATGCTTTTTCCCCCAATTTAGGTCTCACTTTTTCTAATGTTTCAAATGTCATTTATAATATTTAAAATGTTTTATTTTTATCCCTGTTTATTCACACTGAATTTTTTTTAAATGCACCTTATTTATTACTTTCGTTTTTTTTAGGATGAAGCTTGCTGTGTCCATGGACTTTCAGGGAACCCTTTCTTTTCTATGACATTTTCACATATGCACTTTCAAATGCCACTAAAACAACTACCAAGTGGTTTCCTTATTTTCTAAACTCTGGTCTCCTGTGGCCCCTTGGCCTAGCTCCACAATTTTCATTTATGCCTGCCCACATATTTTTTTATGAAAGTTGCATATCTTCCAATTAGAACATGAATTTTTTAAAGTTTACCTTATATCTTCTCTAGAAAAACTATTCAAGTCTTCAGCAAAAGAAAAAAATAACAGAAGAATTGTACAGGTCCCACTTGAATTCCATTCACATGGATTTGGACTGATCTAGGTTTTTTTTTTAATCTGTCTACTCTTGACATGGAAGTCTAGTGACTTGGTCTGAAGCAAAGCTTAAAATGTTTTCCATTCACGACTCCTTTTAACCAAAGAAATTTTTACATGACCCTAATAGGTGTACAAAAGGGTATACAAGTCAAATAATTTCTGATAATATAAATATATTTAAAAATAATTTTCTTATGATCCTACATTCACCATAAGCATACAATCTACAGCTTAATAAGGTTATATAAGGATGAATGTTAAGTTCTCAGCTGGTTAGTTTCTTTGAAGTAAATGTCAAAGCTATCTTCTTGAAGGTTTGTTCTAGGAGCTACCATCTTTGAGCACTGCTGTGAGACAGGAGTTATAAGTTACATAACCTTCATGGCAACAACTGGAAGCTTAGAGGTATCCCAATTTTACTGTTTGCATGCTGGTTTCTACTTAACAGAGATGTGGACTCCTTTGGTGACACTCATGTTTCAACATGTCAGATTGGAAGCTTTTGCTACTCCTAAGATTGCCCTGCCACTCAAGACATTCAACAAGGGCTGTTATTTACTGCCCTGAAAAGTCTGTTTAGTTTTTAATGGGTTTAAATTTGTTTTAAGTTTCTGGGTTTCTACTTCCTCCTACTGTCCATCTGAGGTATCCATATCTTTCAAAACTGAATAAATACTCCCCTCACTTCTTACAGACACAGAAGACTGCTCTGATCCAGACTCCAACAATCTTACCTTCTATTTTACTTGATGCAATTTAAGGCACACATGATAATTAGCCTCATATACCACTACCGCAGGGTAATTTTTATTACTTTACTCTCCTAAATAGATTCCACATTCTCCAGGGACCAGAGTTTTGTCTTAAATGTTGCCTTTCTATCTACATGTTGCTATTGGTGATTTTGCTATTGGGGCAGTAAAAAGTTTCTTAAGCCTCATCACCACATAAACAGTTGGGCCAGTTGCTATGGGGGAGGCCCTATGTCTTGTAGAACGTTTAGTAGTGTTCCTAAATGTCAGCAGCACTGATCATTTGATTCTGACAATGAAGAGTACCTCTCAATAATGCCAAATATGCCCTGAAAGGAAAACCATCACTATCATTGGTAAGCAATTAAATGATCAAGAAGAATAAAATGATAGAGGGTTTTCTGGGAACATCATTATTTCTACTCATAAAGTTGTGTCTGCTTGTACTATCTTGTTTTTGTGAGCAAGGTTTGTTGCAAGGACTCATAATCTAATAGAATGGTGCGAGGTTTCAACTGATTTTATTTGGCAAAATAATCTGATATCTATTCTAGAGGAGATACATTCTGCTTGACATTTTAAAAAGTTTTTCTGCAAATAGCAACCTGTTATAATAATGATGCCTATAGACTCTGGCTCTTGCTATAAGTGTTTTTTATTCTATGTAGCAAACTTTTAAGGAATGGGCTTTTGTATTATTTTTAATTTTTTATTATAAAATTTAGTTACCTTCTATCCAAACTCCATATCTTTTTATCAGACAGTTCAATGTTGAATAGATTGCTCAGATGAATTAGTCGTTAGCTTTTGTGTAACAAGGCCTGAAAGGTTGGCAGATGTTATTGAATCTACTGCAAAGTAGCTTTTCTCCTGGAAAAATTCTTGTAGCAAGTACCTCTGGGATGAATCAGGAATTCTTCTGATGTATATACTTTATACAACTCCATGTTTTTCTTAGTCTGATATTTCTCTTTCATTAACATGTTGTCACTAGTACATGTGAAAGCCTTTTAAGGGATATATTGGTTTCATTTTTAATGTGCTATTTTGTTTTTCATTATTATTTGCATTCTTTATTCTCTCATCAGATTCTTCTGATGCATCTTCCAGTGAAAGAACTCCTTGACCTGAAGTTCAGTCACTGAACTTCTGAACTTCAATGCACTTGATTCAGGCGTATACAACCTAATATGGGCCAAAGTCCTTTCTTAGTAGTTTTTCTAACTGGAGCATGAAACACAGAACCATATGAGGCTACATAGAATAAGCAGAAGCAAATGTGCTCTGTGGAGAAAGCTAATTAACAGCAAAAGGAAATAGGTTATTTTAAAGGGACTTTGTGTGATTCGTCTTAATCATATACGATTATGTAAAGTATTCATTTCTTCAGTAAAATAAAAATGAATTCAAAAATGAGGGGATAAATAATGTCAGTTCAAAAGTTCCTTTTTAAAAGTTTTAAATAATAAATTTATTTTAAACACTGATTTACAGAGCTGTTTATAATACAGTTTTTTCTGCCATTTAATTTTCCACCACTGATGAACTATTTCTTCCACCCTGGTCATCAGTTCCTCAACACTGAAACCTGGGTTGTGCGACTGCATAGGTGGCTGCACAGTCCACAGATTTGAGTATCTGCAGTATATGCTGATGAACTCATGGCACAGCAGTGGTTTGTAAGGGCCCTCTAGATGGCCCGGTTTGATCAGCTTCAAGGACAGTGTGCCCATGAGTTTTTCCTTCTTGGGCCTCTTTCAAGAGTTATTTGAGTATATGGCATTGGCACTTGTGCAGACTTGGAGGGCTCTGGTGCCTGGGTGTGGCTTTCAGGGTCTTCTGGAAGTACAGACTGCCAGGGGAGGCAGCCCGGCCTGGCTCCAAATCTTCCTGGAGAGGTCAGCCACGAAACCAGCATATCTGGAGTGTTAGAGGCTAAGATTATCTGCATTGGAGAAATGTGAAGCCGAAGCTGGGCCATTGGTGTAGCAGCAATAAAAAAAAAAAAAAAAACTTAAGAAAAGGAAGCAAGCTGGATTGAGAGCCCTAAGAAGTATCTTTGAGTCCTGAATTTGAACTTCTAACTAAAGATTATACACTAGTCCTTTTGTACTTTTATTTGTACCCCTTGCATTAACAACTCATGTATTAACTCAAATGATTCCTATTGATGCACAGATTGTAATCCTTTGGTTGCTAGGGCAACTGTACCATCCTCACTGTTACCTACATTATTTTGCCTGTAGTCTTCCATTTGAATATAAGTGAATGTACAGATTCAGTAAATAATGCCTGAAAGAAAAAATACAAAAAGAGATCAGATGTATCAATACATTATGGAAACATAATATATTAATTTCAAATGCAATTCATTTTCTTTTCTTTTTCTTTTGTGGTTTTTTTGGGGGTCACACCCAACAGTGCTCAGGGGTTACTCCTGGCTCCATGCTCAGAAATTGCTCCTGGCATGCACGGGGGACCATATAGGATGCCGGGATTCGAACCGATGACGTTCTGCATGAAAGGCAAACGCCTTACCTCCATGCTATCTCTCTGGCCCCCAATTCATTTTCTTACTCATGCTTTTTTTTTTATTAAAACAAAAGACCACTTCCCTACAATACTATTCCTAGCTTTGAAATATGTTGTATTAATGCAGCAGTTTTAATCACAAACAAAAATTGGCTTCATGTTGGCAATGAAAAGAATTAATTCAACTATTTGGTGAACTTTAATATCCTTTGCTGCAAAGATGCTTGAACAAATTACCTTAACAACTAATTATTCTGATCTCACAGTATGAAATACCAAACAGTAAGAGCACTGTGAACATTTTCAGTCTTACACAATATAAAAATGCTCTGCAAATCTTATTGTGCACAAATACAGAGACACTTCCTCAAAATACAGAAAATACAGGAATGATAAATATAACTTTTTTTTCTCAAGTTTTTTTGTTTTAATTTGCTCTTTTTTGTTTTTGTTTTTTTGTTTTTTGGGCCACACCGGCGGTGCTCAGGGGTTACTCCTGGCTATCTGCTCAGAAATAGCTCCTGGCAGGCATGGGGGACCATATGGGACACCGGGATTCGAACCAACCACCTTAGGTCCTGGATCAGCTGCTTGCAAGGCAAACACCGCTGTGCTATCTCTCCAGGCCCATTTTGTTATTTTTTGACTAAAAAAGAAAAAAAGGCAAAGACAGTTTACAGGTAATTGTTCAAAGAGGAAAAATTGTATTTTGGGGTTAATGGAAGATGCCTTTTTTGCTTGCCTGGACTACTTGCAGTATTGATGAGTGGGATACAGTCGAGAGTGGGCAGTGGTTGATGAAAGAGGCATCTACTGCCATGAACACTTCTTTAAGGTCAGAAGTTCCATTGTACATTGCTTTGTTATTCTCATGTTCAAATCCAAAATCTCTAATAGGTGCTCAATAATCAGTTGAGGACTCAGTGGCCAAACAGTCAGGATTTTGATATGTTTCTAGGCAGAGAGATTCAGCCTATTTGAGATTCTTGGATTTTAATGAGATAATTATTTTTTTGGTTTTTGGCTTTGGACCACCAGCAGTGTTCAGGGCTCTCTATCTGTAGTACTGGGAATTAAACCCTGGTTGACTGCATGAAAGGCAAGTGTCTACCCTACCGTTTGGTCACTCCAGCCTGGATTTTATTAAATTTTGCATGTGAAATGTAAAACTGCTTTAACATAATTGGAATCTAAGTATAGTACTTTATGATAGAAGAGCTGAGAGGCAAGAATGCATTAGATTCAATGTAAAGATAAGACGTAAGTTTAAAAGAATAAATGAAAAATACATAAAGTGTTTAGTGAATAAATGAGTAAACTTACTTAAGAAAATTGTTTGACTGTGTTTGCTAAAATTGACCATACATGTTTCCTGTGTGCCAGAAATAAGTTCACTTCTAGACGCCCAATGCAACAGTCCAACACTGTTCAATAAGAAGTTGATTAAAGGGCACCAACTCTCAGCCCTAAGATGAATAAGGTCTGAAGTCTAATGTATAACATAGTGACTATGATTGATAAGACTACTATAGAACTGAAATGTGGTAAAGTACAACTTAAATGTTCTCACAAAATAGGTCAAAGATGTTAACTTGATGAAGAAATCCTTTCACAGTGCCTTGGTAAATAAAATTACCTTATGATGCGATAATACTAAATGTCATAATTTTATATGTTAATTTACCTTGATACAGCTAGAAAAGAGCAAGAGCAATTGTGGTTCAACACCCCACCCAATTAGAACACTGATGATGGATAGTTAGATATAGTGAGATCACTGAGCATTTTCAGTTATCTTTTTTTTCCAAAATACAATACGTATCTATTCTAAGAAGGTATACCAGATTACTCAGAGTGCCTTTTTTCATAATAGCTTCAAATAGAATATAACACAATTTTCTTTAATAGCAATTTTTATATTTAAGTAATAAATAATTATAAAGAACTATATTTAATAAAATCACAGTTAAGTTCCCTTAGATGTGTAACTCTATCAAGCATAAACATTTAAAAGAATAATTTAGATTCAAAGGAATGTACTATATGATCCAACTATATGAAAAAGTAAAGAAGGCAAAACTAAAATAATTAAAATAATGCTGTCCCTTTGGGAAAGATGGTAGAATGATATGGAAGAATAAATGAGACTACTGGGCTAGGTGCTGGCAATGTTCTTTTCTAGACACAGGTGTTAGTTACACAAGTGTTTTCATTTTGTGCTATTGCATCAACTTATAAATGCTTAGGGTTTGCATATTTTCTGTCCAGTAGCAAAACAAGTTAAGACATAAATATATAAAATTTCCTCCAGTAAACTACATTTAACCTTCTTACAAACTCAAGTTTTCTGCAGTTGCTATCTCTTATTTACTTAGACAGTGAAGTATAATGAGGAAGAGTACATTCCAACCATGAAGCTCTCTAATCTGCATTACCCATATCATTAGAAGTATATTTCTTTATCCATCATTGGGTCCAAAAGACAGCATGAACAGAAACCTGAGCCCTCATTAGAACTTTAGTTTTTTTTTGTTTGTTTGTTTGTTTTTTAAGCAGGACAATTAGTTTTATACTCTGGTAAGAGGTTTTGTATCTGGATTCATGACTTAACTTGAACAGTGGATCAATAGCAAAAGATGTACAGAGAGGTTTTTTTTTTCTTATTCTTGTGCATTTGATCTCCTGATGATGTACATCCTTCCTCCAGCCAGTGGAATGTTCATTGAGGCTCCATAATCATCCTTCTAGCAGGCATTGAACAACTGGGACGATCTAAGAGAGCACCCCTAAAGTAACCATTTCACCAAGCACCAGGCAGGAGTAAACACAATCTGAGAGTCAACTCACATGAATGCACAGTCAATATTTGAAACAATACTTGTTTGTTCATTTTTAGTATTTTGTTAGAGAACAAAAACTAGCTGGCACATTTTAGTAACACTATATATGAATAGGTACTATTTATAATCATTTTGGAAATTAAGCTGGTTATCCTAGTTTCTATTTCCTAAGGTAATAAATTTTACACTAAATTCCCAACATTACAAATGTTAAACCAAATACCAATTGAATTTTTTTATCATCTTGATTTTTTATAGTATTTAATCTGTTTACCTTTAAATATGTGAAGGTTTATTCCCAAACCATGCTGATAACATTTTATCTGTTTAGAAGATAATAGTGGCAGCATCCACATACTGAATGCACACAGTCCCAGAGTACCTATGTGTGAGCTCCAGGATGCTGCTAGCCTAGTTCATTTTCCCTGGTAAACAAAGTGTGTGTGAACTCTACAATTAAAATGTGATTTTCCCAGAGATTGTCACAACTAAAAATAAGTATGGGCACTGCAACCAAGAGTGTGTGACTATCCCTAGAAGAGTGCTGTTTTCCCTAGAATAAAAATAAGCGAAAGGAAGAAAAGGAGAAAAATTATTAGAACCACACTTGAGCAGCTGCATGATGCTTCTCAGGAATATGATTCACAGTCTAAGAATTATTGAATGATATTGTTTGGGGTCATGCTTGTGGTGCTCACCTGGACTGGCACCTGGTTCTAAAGCTTGCACACAGCCACAGTGTCTCTGGGAGTGGAGAGCTCATTTTTGTTGTGTTTACATTTCTCTTGCTCTTGACACCATCTGTCTATTGTGTATTTCTGATCATAGGTACAAGATGAAGGAAAATAATGAATGATTAAGAAAACATAGTGTGACAATAGAAGTATCTGCATGAATCTATGCTCTGTTGATAGAGGCATAGTCAGTATCTAAACAACTCATAGCAGTACTATAGCAATAGACTACAAGTATCCTAGTTGTTTCTGCTGGCCTCAAATACTTTGAAATTCAAAATCTAAAAGGTTTTGTGGCAATTTTTTGAAATATTAACTGGTACTCTTTTTTTTTTTGCATCCTTCACCTCACTTTCTACGCCCAGTGTACTACTTGCAGCTTTTAAGTCATTTTGCAGGTGACCCATTGTTCTCAGAGGGAGCTGTCCATTAGGTCCAGAGAAACAAGATGTCAAGTCTTGGCATATAAATTTCAAAAGATAGTGTTAAAGAATAAGACATTGATAGTTGAAAAGTATGTGAAGGTGGAAAAAAAACTTTGAATGAGAAGAGGGGGTGGCTTAGAGGTATTCCTGGTTCTGTGCAGAGCAGTGACATAGGGCCATCTAAGGTCAGTCCTAGGGATTCAAGTCAAGATGGCTGGTATGAAAAGAAAGCACCTTAATCCCTGTACTATCTCTTTGGCCCAAACTTAAGTTTTAGTCCCCCACATATGATATTCTCTGGATTGAAACAGAGAACCCACTGTAAATTTCAGAGTCACAGGGTTAATATATCTCATGCTTTGTAGCGATTTTGTGATTCTATGGAAAGATGACAAGCCCTGGAAAATTATAAAACTATATAAAACCTGTGAGTACATTAGGAATGTCTGAACCCGAAATGATCAGCAAATTGGGAATTCATACAGAGTCAAAATAAAACCCTATTTGGGACAGAAGTATCCAATATGGTTCGTTCTATTACTTTAAACACCCTGGTTACATGGTTGTTCATAATGCAGTTGTGGCTTTTATTCACAGACACAAAGTTGTTCATAATTTAGTTTCAGTTATGTCTGGTACAACACCCATCACCAATGCACATTTTTTGCCACCAATGTCCTCAGTTTTCCTCCCGCTTTCCCTGCTTCTTGCCTCTGGAGTAGACATCCCCCCTCTTTTCCTCCCTCCCTCCCTTATCTCCTGTTTTTAAACACTGGTTTGCAATATTGTTTCTGAAGGAGAGCATGCCTATAGTTTACCTCCTTTCCTCCTTTCAGCACCCAGTTCTTGTCTAGAGTGATCATTTCTAACAAATCATTGTCATAGTGGTCCCTTGTCTGCCCCAAAGTTGATCATAAATAACACTGAGAACCTGTGAATTTTTGGGTTTTGTCTCGTAAATGACTTCAAAGCTAGTTATAAGATGAACTATCTTTTTTTCCTACTGTACTCTTTATTTAATGATATATTTATTTAAGCACCATTATGAACTATCTTTTAGGAATAATTTGTCAACAGTATACCAAATAAAGTGTAAGATATGATTAGAGAAGGAAAACTACTTGATAGAGCAGGAGTGGCAAGGAGATGAAAAGGAGAAAGCGCTACAGAATGAAATTCTTATGATAAGATTCAGTTCCAGAGACATTATCTCTATAATAGCACATAGGATTTTGGTTATGTTGGAAGTTACTTCATCAAGATGAAAATTGAGGATGCACACACGTGATCAGAAGAAGATATTGTATAGGAAATATTGTATAGAAGATGATACATTGCATTCAATCTATTGTATTGATAATTATGTTATTTAAATATTTATGCTTACCTTTCAGTAACCACTTTGAGTTTAAAAACTCACAAGAAGGGTGGTTCGAAAAAATAAAAAATAAATAAAAACTCACAAGAGAACATGGATCCACCATAACATAAAGAGCAAGCTTGCCAACTTAAGAATTCATTTACTTTGTTTAGTTGGTGCCTAAGATAGAGCTAAGAACAGTAAGAAACTGAATGAATCTATTTTTCAGAAAGTGAGCAAAGACAGATCCACAGATGGCTCATCCTTGATAGAACAGCTGGAGGGGAGGAGGCTACCATGAAAGTGGTTAAGTTAGAGTGTGGCTGAGCTTTAGACAGCCTTTCCCTTCCCTTAATTATTGGGATGACAAGGGTTTTCACACATTTAGTTGCAGAGCTTGCCAAGGGATATGCACATTAATTGCAGTGCTAGTATACAATTGCTGTGCACTGAAGATCACACACATTATTTTGACTATGGGGGAATCCAAAAAAGTCAATTATGCCAGAATTGCACTCAGCCTTTGGGCATTGCAGGGGTCAAACTTCAGAACACATGCCTACAAGGCAAATGCTTTACACCTGAACTATCCACATTTTGGACTGAATTTCCAAAGTCAAAGAATATGATTATTCTAAAACCCAACCACCATACTCTTTTTTCACCTAACAGATTTCTCCCATGGTCTTTTACTAAGCCATCACTTGGACCATTGAGGAAAGAATAGGAAAATGAAGAGATTTAGTGTCCATTCCCCCACTCTACACACACATACCACCAAATATACTGTCAGGAGGAAAGAACTGAGAGAAACCTTCAAAACACTTTTGTCCTTATACTGGAAATGGAGTGACTTTCTGTGGCTTGAGGAAAGATGAAAGAGACATTCTTGCTTCTGAGCCTGCCAAAACTTGAGATTAAAGCATGAGAAGTGCAGAAAATTTCCAAGCATTTTAGCCTCACAGACCTAAAACAGCTCATAGAGTTCGGGACGGTTGAGGAAAGGCTGACTGCTAATTCCTTGAAGAGCAGGTGCACAATATGCTGAAGGCGAAAGGCAGTGGAGGAAAATTTAGACAAACCTTGAGAATCCAAGTAAGTACTCAGATCACCACAGTGCTAAAAGAAGTGCCAAGGATTTTTGTGAATTAATTTTGTAGCCTGCCACTGTACTATAAAAAATACTATATGTTGGAATATACACTGTTTTACCCAAAACAAAGACTTTCCCCAGCTTCCACTTTCCTTATCACCCATCCCTGTGGCATTAAAAAGGCTCACCTAAACTAGATTAGCTCAGTAGGTACTTTTGTCTCTCACTCAACCCTCCCTCTCCAGGTTGGGATTTGAATTGGTGAATAAAGAGATGTCAGCAGACCCACAGACCATGAAGCCCCCTGTCTCCATGCTTTTCTCCCTTATAACTGACTTGGTTTATTAATTTGCATAGCAACCCTGCTTCACACCTATTCACCCAGGATTGGCAATAAGGCATGTAGAGCAATTACACTATTGTTTATATAAACTATTTTTAAATAATTTTATTGTGATCAAAGTGAACAAATCTTCACAATATTTAAGGTACATAGTGACAATGAATGAGAGCCATTTGCACACCAGGGTTGTCCTCCTTCCACCCCTTTTCCCAGCATGTGTCCCATATCTCCCTCCTTTGCTAATGTAATTGTTCCCCTCTGTGTATAGCTTTGTTGTAGATAATAGGGTATCTATTCTGTTATAGGAACTTCTTTAGAGTCTTGAGTATATTCTAAATGTAGTATAACATCCAAAAATAGGAAGAAGAAATGAACAGACATTTCTTCAAAGAAGAAATACAGATGGCCAAAGGCACATAAAATGCTCCACATCACTAATCATTAGAGAGATGCAAATCATAACCACAAGATATCTCAAACCACAGAGACTGGCACACATCACAAAGAACAAGAACAACTAGTGCTGGTGCGGACGCGGGGATAAAGGGTTCTCATTCACTGCTGGTGTGAATGCTGACTGACCAACCATTTTGGAAAACAAGATGGATATTTCATAACAGAAATTGAGCTTCCATATGATCCAGCAATATCATTCCTAGGGAGATACCTTGGAATCCAAAAACACAACACAGAAAATTCCTCTGTACCCTTATGCTCATCACAATACTATTTATAATAGCAGAATCTGGAAACAAGCCAAGTGCCAATGAACAGATGAGTGAATAAAGAAACAGTGGTAAATCTACACAGCTGTTAGGAACAATGAAGTCATGAAATGTTATTATACATGGATGGATTTGAAGAGTATTATGAGTGAAATGAGTCACAGGGAGAAGGATAGACATAGAATGATCTCGCTGTGGTATATAAGAAAAAAATAGGACAGTAATAATATCCAGAGACAATAGAGATGAGGGCCTGTAGAACTAGTCTTTGGTAGGAAGTTTGTTACAAATAGTGTAGCAGTGCAGTTAGGGTAGGGAAAGATTCACTATGACAGTGGTAGTTGGAACTGATAATTCTGGTCAAGTACTGAGTATTTAATGGAGATAAAGTGATATGTACAATGCCCCTTTATTAACAATAGAGCAAACCAACATATCAAAAAGTTAAATAAAAAAATCTAGAATTTTACTGTGAATGATTTGTAATCCACTTTGATCAAAATAAAAAATATTTATTTAAAAAAATTTAGAAAATGGAGAGAGAAAGAGTAATAAGACTGCCCCAGAGCCAAGCATTGGGGAAGGGGAAAGAGAAACATTTGGACTTCGATAGTGGGAAATGTGATTGGTGAAGGGTGATGTACATTGTAATACTGAAACTCAATCATGAGTTAAATTATGATTTTACTTAAACCATAGTGTTTAAGTAAAAGGGAAAAAATAACAATACACAAAATTCTTTGAAATCTGTGGCGAAATGAATATATCAAAAGCACTGAAAGTCTGTATCTCAGAAGTAGTATTTCAGACCCTGTCACAAGTAACCTAAAGAAAACACTCCTTTTTCTATCCAGAAATGCTTATCATCACTTCTCATTAGTGAAAAGTCAAGGTGACAATGAGATATCATCTTACACTAGTGAGGATGTCACATATCCATATAACATGGAACAGTCTGGTGGTGAGGATGTGGCATCTCATCTACTGCTGATGGTAATCATGTCTGTTTTAACTACATTGAAAAACAATATGGAGATTTCTCAGTAAATTAAGAATCAAGCTGCCATATGACCCAGCAAATCCACTTTTGGATACCTATCCCCAGGACATAAAAACACTCCTTCAAATTGATGTGTGCATGATACCATTCATTGCTGCACTCAGTACAGTAGCTAAGAAATGGAACCAACCGAGATGTCCAACGACAGATGAGTGGATCATAAAGATATAGTACATATACACAATGGAATACTACATAACTATAGGAATGATGCAATCTGCAATTTGCTGCAACTTGGATGAAATTGGAAGATATATTAAATGAAGTAAGTTGGAAGGATAAAAGCAGGAGAACACTTCTATGTGGTATTTAGAATAACTATATGAGGGAATGAAATGGTTTAAATGGGAGTTGTCCAGAACACTCTTGGCCCACGAGTATAGTGAGGAGAGGAAGGGAAATAGAGGGAGGAGGGATGTGAAAGGGGTTGGAGGTTGAGGGAATTCAGGTGGTGGTAAGGAAGTACAGAACAAAATATCCAAACCATGAACCATGGAGTCAAAAACACTGAAATTATGAATCTTAAGCTTTAACAACCAAACTTGTGCTTGTCAAGATGGCATACTGGGTGGACAGGGGGTAATGTGGGGTATGGGATGGACTCTAGGAACATTGATGGGGGTAAGTTGACACTGATAGTAGAATTAATGCTGAAAGATTGTATGTTTAGGGCCCGGAGAGATAGCACAGCGGTGTTTGCCTTGCAAGAAGCTGATCCAGGACCTAAGGTAGTTGGTTCGAATCCTGGTGTCCCATATGGTCCCCCGTGCCTGCCAGGAGCTATTTCTGACAGCCAGGAGTAACCCCTGAGCACCGCCAGGTGTGGCCCAAACACCAAAAAAAAAAAAAAAAGATTGTATGTTTAAGATTCAACTATTAACAACTTTTTTTTTGTAAATAAATTTTGTGGTGGTAATCGGGTTACTCGTGGCTCTGTGCTTAGAAATCACTCCTGATAGGTTTGGGAACAATAGATGCTGAGAATCGAACCCAGGTTAGCCACATGCAAGGCAGACACCTGACCAGTTATACTATTGCTCAGGCCCCTGAATAACTTTTTAAATCACTACTTTAAATCATTAAGATGAAATTAAAATATTAATTTAAATTCATTTAAAAACTAATAATTTTTACTAAAGTTTGCCTTTTAAAAATAGATAATATTAGTATTTAATTAAAATATGGATGGGAGTAGATGGGTAAAATTGATAAAGTTAAAAGACACATTTCAAATTATTATAAATTTAACAATTTTAGTTATTCAATAAATCCTAGATATATAATATCTAGCATGGTGACTGTAGTTAATAATGTGTGGTATATTTTAAAATTGCTAATAGCATGTCTTTCTTACAAATATTTATTCATAGAAAAATATTTTTGTTACTCTTTGATGATTATTGTGATCATCTCCTCACAGTATATTCAAATACTAAATCATTCTTCTATATAACAGAGATAAGTACATCAAATGTCAACTGTATCTTAATAAAAATTTTAGAAGAAAAGCATGAAGTATATAAAATCAAACATAAATCATAATCAATGGAACTAGACCCAGTGTGTTAGATATCAAGTAGTTTAAAATAACTGGATATCTATGTAAGTTAAAAAAATCACCTGGGTTCGGTTTTTCAGAGCATCATGTGACCCTGATCACTGGAAAGAGTAACCCTGTTGGCACCTAGCATCATTGAGAATGACCCTCACAGGAAATAAGTAAATAAATAAGTAAACAAATAAAATAGCTGTGATAGACATAAATAACTTAATGGGAAAGGTAAATAATCTGTGTAAAATGTCTAGTACTTTTGTAGTAGGTACTGACAAAGTATGTATACATATCAAGGTGTGAGCTTACTCTAAAACATTTGTATTATTGTAAACCAATTGTAAATAAATACAGTTTAATTTTTTTAAAATAAGTCTGTTTTGGTTTATTTGGTGGTGTCTTATCCTGTGGTGCTCAAGTCTTACTCTTGACTCTGTGCTCAGGGATCACTTCTGGTGGAGTTCAAGGGACCATATGAGGTGCCAGAAAATGAACCTGGATCAGCCATATGCAAGGCAAATGTCCTATCCACTGTCTTTAATTTTTATGTGTACATGCATATATATGCGCACTGATTGTGAAACAAATTAAAAAGGAGGTCAGAAAACTATAAATTCCAATTTAAAGTCTTAGAAATGAGACCTATACAGTCACTGGAATAAAAAAGTAATTTTATTTTATTATTATTATTATTATCAATTTATTTATTTTGGGGTTTTTTTGTGCCACACCCGGTGATGCTCAGGGGTTACTCCTGGCTATGCACTCAGAAATTACTCCTGGCTTGGGGGACCATATGGGACACTGGAGGATCGAACTGCTGTCCATCCTAGGTTAGCCATGTGCAAGGCAAAGGCCCTACCACTTGTGCCTCTGTTCCGGCCCCTTTGTTATATTTTAAGGTTTTTTTTTCTAGGGCCAAACTCAGCAGTGCCTAGGAGCAGCTACCTAGTCTATGCTTTGGAATGCAGTAGGTAGTGTTCAGGGGACCATGTAGTATAGTACCAAGGCTCAAATCAGCCAACTACATGAAGAGTAAGTGCCTTTAAGCTATGTATTATATTTACTGCCTCTGAAAATGTATTAATAGACTTATACTCTGAGAACATAAAATATGAATTAACAAGTTTACTTGTATAGATGGCAAGCATAATTACCTTTTTTTTTTTTTTTTTTTTTTTGTCTTTTGTTTCTGGGCTACACTTGGTGGCTCTCAAGGGTGACTCCTGGCTCTGGGCTCAGAAGTCGCTCCTGGCAGGTTCAGGGGACCATATGGGATGCCAAGGATCTAACCCAGGTTCGTTCAAGACCAGGAACATGCAAGGCAAATGCCCTACTGCTGTGCTATCACTCTGGTCCAAGCATAATTAGCTAAAGTTAACAGAACGAGAAAGTTTAAAGAAGAGAAAAGGTAAATTTATGTCTGTGACATGTAGGACAATATAAAATGATAAATAATACATGTAAATTTGTAAGATAAGGGTAAAGAAAAAGTGGGTCATAAAATCCTAAAATTATGAAAATTGCTCTACATGTAGCTCATATCTCAACAAACAATAAACAGAAGAAATATGAAGTAAACTACATAGGCACCTCTAAACAAACTGCTAGAAGAACCAAAGATAAGGTGTCAAAATCAATCAGAAAAAATAACACACAGGTAAGCAAAGGTAAGAATATTGAGTACCATATCACTAAAAATAAATTGGAAGCTAGAAGTCTTTGGAACAATATTTTTTATGCTGAAATGCAATTTCTATATTCAGCAAAAATTATCTTTTTAAATTAAGGTAAAGTAAGAGATAAAGTAAACCAGAAAAACAATCATTCTCATTATACCTACAATAAAAGACATGCTAAAAGAATTTCTCAAGTTTGAAGGAAAAATAGCACATAGAAAAAATACAGATAAAAAGCAATAGTACAGTGTTTAGGGTGCTTGTCTTGCACACAGCTCACCTGAGTTTGCTCGCCCACATCCCATGTGGTCCCCAAGCTTGCTTCTAGTAATTCCTAAGTGCAGAGCCAGGAATAACCCCTGAGTACTTCTGGGTGTGTTCCCCAAATAAAAACCCAAACTAGGAAAAGTAAAAATAAAGAAACTATATAGAATACATGCATATACAAAAAAAAAACAACAAAATTTTTAAGTACCAATAGCTTAAAAATGTAGTTTGTTGTGAGGGTTTTAGTAGATGAAGGTCAAATGCATGAAAAGAATAGCACAGAGGAGGAAAAAGGGAGGTTCACTAACAATTACACAATTGATCCTTACATAACTGGTGCTTACACAGTTGATGAAGTAATAGGAAAAAATTAGAATTTATACTGTGAAAGATAAAGTGTACTTGAGGCAACTACTAAGAAAGCCAGAAGGGCACAATTCTGTTTTAGAGAAGCTGAAAATAGAATACTACTACTACTAATATAAACTTTATCCAAACCATGATAAAAAGGAAAATTCTCTTATAAAGACCATAAGGAATAATAAGGAAGGAAAATCCCTCAAGTATAAAAGTTATGATAGAAGTAAATTAAAAATATATCAACTAATATCAAGAAACTTTCAAATTACAGTTAGCTAAACCTGCCTGGTCAAAAAAAATTACTCTTTTAAATATGCTCTTTATAATAACACATTTTATTTTTAATTTATTTAGGATAAAGAGGGTGCTTAGGAGATCTGGATATCTGTCAATAATTCTCAGCCAATAACGCCCAAATAACACTTTGTTTTCAGCCCTTATAGTGATAGTATTACTTTATAGTATTTGGGGCCATATGGTACCAGCCAGGTTGACTGCATATAAGAAATGCCCTAACCTCTGAACTATCTCTCTAATATCATACTTCAAACATAAAGATACAAATAGCTTTCAAGGATTATTAAGTTGCATAACTACAACTTTATGGCAGTAAATTAATTCAGGGAAATAAAAAATAAAAGTAAATGCATTTTTAAAGAAGTTGCATGATGATATATGGAATATCCTATTTTCTTTATACAAGTTAAATAATTCAAAACCTTCATCTAAGACATGAATATTAAACTTCACACAATTTTAGAAAATAGAGGAAAAGGAAACAAATTTTTCTGATATCAAGGCTAGACAATGACTTCATTGGTGATACAATAATTTTCGCATATTTGCTTTGTCATTGTACTATTTTTTCTCTTCTCTTCATTCTTTTCTTTTCTTTTTAAAATAATTTTGCTTTTCCTTATTAGGAACTAATGTATCACTCCCCAGTTACTGTGCATATGGAAAAAAAAGAAAAAGAAAAAATCAACTTGCCACACCAGCGCCCCCTCTTATTTTTTTCTTCTTCTTTTTTTTAATTTGGGTGGTTTTGTTTTATTTATTTTTATTTCTTCTTTTAAGTTTAAATTCTACACAGGGGCTTATCCATGCTTTTTTTTTTAACAGAACCATAGAATATAAATCAGCTTGTACTGCCTCATAAATTGAGGGGAAAAAAAGTGGATGGTACCAGGGGCAAGTAATCTCATGGTCTCATGAACAATAAGTGTGGGGGGGGAGATCAGCCCTCAACACCCAACCCAAAGTCAAGGACAATAGAATCAAGAGACCCCAACTGCAACAAGCTATACACAAAAGGGTCTTGTTACACTAACAGTCCAGGGAGCTAAGGGTATAGACAGGGGAAGCATGCTGGTAACAGGGGTGGAGGAAGGTTAAGGTTAAGGTGGTGGGAATGGCCCTACTTCACTGTCACTGTACCTTATATATAACTGTGAAAGACTTGTAATTCACATTTTTCTTAATAAAAATTATTAAAAAAACTAATGTATTACAATAAACAATGCCAACTATGTGATACATGCTATTTAAATGAAGTAAATTTTAACGGTCTGAGAGTTAGCACAGCTGAAGGCCGTTTGCCTTATATGCTGCTGCTGACCAGGAAGGGACCCGATTCCATTGCCGGCATCCCATATGGTCCCCCAGCCTGCCAGGGGCAATTTCTGAATGCAGAGCTAGGAGTAACTGCTGAGCACCACTGGGTGTGACCCAGAAACCAATAAATCAATGAATAAAAAAATAAATAATAAAAATATAAAAATAATAAAATAAATAAAGTAAATTCTAAAAAGGGAGAAAGTTGCAGTGCATTAAAAACAAGCACCATCACTTCATATGTAATCCAAAGTAAATTAGAGCAGACAGTTCACCAATGCTAATATAAAAGTTATGTAGAAACTGTTTTGGTCATCAAAAAAAAATGGAATCTAAAACAGGAAATAAATCTTAAGACACTAAAAGCTACATGAAAAAAGACAAATACAAAAGTAAATATTGGGGCCGGGCAGTGGCGCTGGAGGTAAGGTGCCTGCCTTGCCTGCGCTAGCCTAGGACGGACCACGGTTCGATCCCCAGGTGTCCCATATGGTCCCCCAAGCCAGGAGCAACTTCTGAGCGCATAGCCAGGAGTAACCCCTGAGCGTCACAGGGTGTGGCCCAAAAACCAAAAAAAAAAAAAAAAAAAAAGACAAAAGTAAATATTATATTATTTTTATAATTATCTTTATTTAAACATCTTGATTACAAATATGATTATAGTTGTATGATTACAGTCATGTAAAGAATACCCCCTTTCACCAGTGCAACATTTCCACCACCAATTTCCCAGATCTCCCTCCTCCACACCTCCCCACACCTGTACTCGAGACAGGTTTTCTACTTTCCTCATTCATTCACATTGTTATGATAGTTTTCAGTGTAATCATATCTCCAACTGCACTCATCATCTATGTGATGAGCCTCATGTCATGAGCTACACCTACCAGCCCTCATCTCTCTTGTCTCTGAGATTCTGTTAAAAATGTCTTTCATTTTTCTTAAAACCCATAGATGAGTGAAACCATTCTGCATCTTTCTCTCTCCCTCTGACTTACTTCACTCAGCATAATAGATTCCATGTACATCCATGTATAGGAAAATTTCATGACTTCATCTCTCCTGACGGCTGCATAGTATTCCATTGTGTATATGTATCACAGTTTTTTTAGCCACTCATCTGTTGAAGGGCATCTTGGTTGTTTCCAGAGTCTGGTTATTGTAAATAGTGCTGCAATGAATATAGGTGTTAGGAAGGGATTTTTGTATTGTATTTTTGTGTTCTTTGGGTATATTCCTAGGAGTGGTATAGCTGGATCGTATGGAAGCTCAATTTTCAGTTTGTGAAGGAATCTCCATATCGCTTTCCATAAAGGTCGTACTAGATGGCATTCCCACCAGCAGTGAAAAAGAGTTCCTTTCTCTCCACATCCCCACCAGCACTGCTTGTTTTCCTGTTTTGTGATGTGTGCCAATCTCAGTGGCATGAGGTGGTCCTCAGAGTAGTTTTGATTTGCATCTCCCTGACGATTAGTGATGTTGAGCATCTTTTCATGTGCCTTTTGGCCATTTGCCGTTCTTCTTTTTCAAAGTGTCTGTTCATTTCTTCTCCCCATTTTTTGATGTGGCTAGATGTTTTTTCTTGTATAGTTCTGTCAGTACCTTGTAAATTTTGGATATTAGCCCTTTATCTGATGAGCATTGGGTGAATAATTTCTCCCACTCAGTGGATGGCCTTTGTATTCTAGGCACTGTCTCCTTTGAGATGCAGAAGCTTTTCAGCTTAATATAGTCCCATCTGTTTATCTCTGCTTCCACTTGTTTGGAAAGTGCTGTCTCCTCCTTAAAGATGCCTTTAGTCTCAATGTCCTGGAGTGTTTCACCTATATGTTGTTCTATATACCTTATAGTTTCAGATCTTATATCAAGGTCTTTAATCCATTTGGATTTTACCTTTGTACATGGTGTTAGCTGGGGGTCTGAGTTCGCTTTTTTTGCAAGTGGCTAACCAGTTGTGCCAACAAATAGGCTTTCCTTGCTCCATTTAGGATTTCTTGCTCCTTTATTAAAAACTAGTTGGTTATATGTCTGAGGAACATTCTCTGAGTACTCAAGCCTATTCCACTGATCTGACAGTCTGTCTTTATTCCAATACCATGCTGTTTTTATAACTATTGCTTTGTAATACAGCTTAAAATTGGGGAAAGTAATGCCTCCCATATTCCTTTTCCCAAGGAGTGCTTTAGCTATTCAAGGTTGTTTATTGTTCTAAATGAATTTCAGAAGTGTTTGATCCACTTCTTTGAAGAATATCATGGGTATCTTTAGAGGAATCGCGTTAGATCTGTACAATGCTTTTGGAAGTATTGCCATTTTAATGATGTTGATCCTGCCAATCCATGAGCAGGGTGTTTCTATTTCCGCATGTCTTTTCTTATTTCTTGGAGCAGTGTTTTATACTTTTCTTTATATAGATCCTTCACATCTTTAGTCAGGTTGACTCCAAGATATTTGAGTTTGTGTGGCACTAATGTGAATGGGATTGTTCTCTTAATGTCCATTTCTTCCCTATCATTATTAGTGTATAAAAAGGCCATTGATTTTTGTGTGTTAATTTTGTAGCCTGCCACTTTGCTATATGAATCTATTATTTATATAATTTTACCTCAATAAATATGACTTGAAACAGTGTAATATTAGCCACTTAAAATATTACTCTTAAATATTAAAATATTACACTTAAAATATTAATTACAATATTACTCTCCATGATATTCTATTTTTTAATCACACCTGGCAGTGCTCAGAGGACCTGATGGGGTGCCAGGGAATTAACACCATTGACCAGTTTTTAGACAAGCGCCGTGTGTGCTCTGGTCTACTCCATCATTTTCTAAGACAGTTTATTTTTTATATTAAAAAATGGAAGCGACTTCTAGTGAAAATTGTTTTGTGTATTTATTATTTGTTTGTTTGTTTTGTTTTTTTGGACCACACAGGTGATGCTCGGGTGTTACTCTAAGCTAAGTGCTTAGAAATCACCCCTGATTTGGAGAACCATATTGGACGCTGAGTATCGAACCCATGTCCCTCCTGGGTCAGCCACGTGCAAGGCATAAGCTCTACAGTTGTGCTATCGCTCCAGCCCAGAATTGTTTTATATTTTATCTGGTTTCTCTTACATGATTTTGCAAAGGGCACTTTCATAGTAAATCAATTTAAAACTTTTAAAAAGATTTTTTTAAATCTCTTTGAAACTTGATGCATCAACTAATGCTTTGATACTTAAGCAAATTCTTTTGTTTTGGGGGCGGCGTGGTTTGGGTCACCACCAGTGGCGCTCAGGGACTCCTGGCTCTGTGCTCAGAAATCGCTCATGGCAGTCGCAGGGAAGGGAATGGGATGCAGGGAACTGAATTGGTGTCAGTCCAGTGTTGGCTGCGTGCAAGGCAAACGCCCTGCAGCTGTGATATCGTTCTGGCCCCTTAAGCAAATTTTTAATACAAAAATGTTACCAGAGCCTTTCTTACCAATAGCCCTTATTTTAACCTCTTATTCTATAAATGCATTAAGTCAAAAATTAAATGTTTTATCTTTGCCAGCTCTGAAACAAGTTTAAAATCTCCATAGTCTTATTATAATTTTACCAGTCCCAGGTCTCTAATTAATTTGTCATTAAATGTAATTAAGAAACTAAAGTAATTCTATTTAAGAACCTACATGAATTACAAAGAGTAATTAAAAGCTTTCTTAATTCACTGGAAACTTCATCTTATGTTTTTACTCACTAGAGGAAAACAACCCTAAGCATGTAGCATTTAAAAATTGTTGTCTAGTTGATTCTAGTTTATAGGATTATCTGAATTTGATATTTCATGCAAAGACTTTCTGCATATTGGGAAACCTATACTTTTAAAAGTATGCCTGTTATGTTTTTACTATACATTTGGTGCAGTTGTCATCAAAGAAAATTTGAAAATATCAGAAAAGATGGGAAAATAAAAATACATATAATCTCATGGCTACAGTAAACACTAGGAGGTACTTTCTCTAAGGCTATTTAAATGTGCTTTTAATTAAACCTTGACAACATGAAATGTATTTCTGATACATTTTAAGGCATAAGAAATTGCAATAAAAGGAATGCCTGGGTACCCAACAATATTGAGAGAGAAAATGTGTATTTATTTTGACAACCCTCTGGACCCCATGTGGTCTAAGCTTCAATCCGACCACAGGTAGCTAATATCCTAGATGTAATATTAATCATTCCTATGTGTATTTACTATCAATATCCCTCCTCTCCTTCCCTACCATGATACTATTACATCTGCTAACCTTTTAAGATTTTTTTGATTCTTTAGTCTGGAGAAATAGCATAGTTGGAGGGTGTTTGTCTTGCCCGCAGCCAATCCAGGACTACTGTGATTCGAATCTAGGCATCCATGTGGTTCCTGGAGCCTGCCAGGAGCGATTCCTGAGTGCAGAGCCAGGTGTAACCCCTGAGAACTGCTGCGTGCGACCCCAAACAAACAAAAATATTAAACAAAACAAAAAAAAAAGTTTTTTTTGATGATTTTTACTGCTTCTGGAGACTTTATAGTTGTTTTTTGTCTTTTCTAATGTCCTCTTCTAAGAAGCTACTTAACTTGTCCACTAAAGTTTTACTTTCTACTACTTTGTGTCATAGTTTACAATAACATTAAAAACATTTGGTATTTTTTCTTTATTTTTTGCAGTTCTCACTGTCTTTTATAATTATCTATTTTATTTCTTTAAATATAGTAAGTTTTATATTTTATGCCTGGAATAAATATTTAAAACTCTTGTCATTCTGGTACTACTGTCTGTAGTTTCTTACTGCCATTTTTTCTTAGATGTTATTTTAATTTTTAAAAACATGGTCCAATATTTTTTACTTGTGCTAACCTTTGTGGTTAGGTTAAGTGTATTTATACAGGAAAGATTTGTGTTTGAATCAGCAAGAAGCCTGGATATAGAACTGGCTGGTGCCACTTTTGAATTTGAGTTTTAATTTTTGTAGACCACAATAGATAGTATGATTTTCATACTATCCTGTATGGCCAGCTTGTGAATAAAAATATGTTCCCTTCCCTTTCCTTTCCACCAAGCATACAGTTGGGTTCTTTGATGTTTCCCTCTGTGATTAGTTTCTACTTTTATTGTAATAACAAAATGTGTAGTTCTTTAGGGCCCTGACTTATATGAAGTCTGGATCTTGTATCTTTTATAGACCATGGAATTTTTCTCTTAAACACTATGCTCACTTTTAGGGATTTGTGTCACCCTCAGGAGTGTTAAGGACTATGTCCAGGTTCTGTGCTCATGAATCACTCCTGGCAGTCTTAGGAGACCATAAAAGATACTGGGATGAATCCTGGTTGGCCACTTGCAAGAAAAGCAACCTATCTGTGAGGGGCTTTGGCCCCTATAATCATAATTGTGTTAGAAACAGGTAAGAACAGCTATACTTAATAAGTATCAAATTATCTTTCAATCACATCCCTCACATTCAGTCTAATTCCCATGTAATCACACATTGTATATAACAACCATATTGTTTCTATCTTTTCTATTTTCCTGTACTCTTTCCCCAGAAGCAAAAATTATTTAAATATTTTGGATTTAGTCAATGCCTAATTTAATAGTAGAAGTAAATGTTAAAATAGCGGATTTTTAAAAGGGGGTAGAATAGTCAGTTACTAGCTAATTATATTAAAATAAGTTCCAAGAATAGTAAGTTAATAAATTTAAAGTGTTTGGTGCAGGACTAAGTGTGCTAAATATCTTATTAGTAACTATTTTAAATGGCCATACTCAATGCTTATGTATTATTTAGTACTTTGTTCTTATTTTGGGGGCTACATCTGACTGTGCACTGGGCTTCTTGCTGCCTTTATACTCAAGAATAACTTCTAGAAGGGTTCAGGGAGCCATATGGGATGTTGGAGATCAAACCTGTTTAGTCACATGTAAATCAAACACTGTATCCTCTGTTCTGTGTCTTCTACCCATTATTTAGTATTTATATACAAACTAATGGTTTGGTAAATTTAGAATTATTGAGCACATATTTCATGTTATTAACTTTTCAAAAAGCTATATTTGGGGATCAAAGCAGTAGTACAACGGTTTGCTTTGCAAGTGACCAACCCAAGTTTCATCCCCAGTATCCCATCTGGTCCCTCCAGCCTGCCAGGAACAATTCCTCACCACTGAGCCAGGAAAAAAAAAACCCTGAGAATAACTGACTGTTTCTCCTAAATATTTATATTTAGTATATTCAACATGATGATCTGAAATATCCAGACACAGTGAAATTATTACTATGGTCAGGCTAGTTATATTGTCTTATATTATTATACTTTCTGTGCTTGTAATGTGGCTTCTTGAATTTTATTCTTATTACATTCCAAAATATACAATATAATATTCTATTTACAGTTTCATCAATCAGATCTCAAAGTTTGTTCATCCTACAATTTGTATGTTTGACCAATAGTGTTTGATATCTCCAACTCCCTACCCCTAATAACCACTCAACTTCAGTGTATTTTATTTTTTAAAGTTAATTATTAGTGAGGTCATGTTTTTTCATTTTTTCATTTTATTTTAGGTGTCATGTTTATAAAGCTATTAATAGTAATATAAGAGATCATACATAGCACCCTGAAGCAAATATCTGCTTCCATCCACCATTGTCTGGTATCCCCCCACCACCACAGCACACCCTACTTACTCCCATAAGTATTTAACTTCTTTGTGCCTTTATCTTATGGACATTTAGTTTGTTTTTATATTTTGTTTTATTTTGTTGGTGCCAGGAGTCATGACCTCATACATGCAAGGCAAGTATTCTACCTCAAAGCCACATTTCCACATCTTTTTCTGTATTTTAATTTTATAAATAATGCTGCTCTAATCAGAGGTGTTGATATCTCTTTCAGGTACTGAATTAATTTCCCTTTGGTAGATATATGCCCAAAATAGTGTTACTGGTTCTTATGTAAAGTTCAATTTATATTTTTCCAAGAACCTTCATACTCTTTTCCTTATCTAAATCATCACCTTTCCCACTAACATCTGTACAATGATTGTTTCTCTACATCGTTGTCCATTTATACATATATATATTCATTTATATCATTGTCCATGTATATCTATTTATCTATACTATACATGTATAACTTATCTTTTTTTTTCTATGATTTAGGGCCATACCTTGGCAATATTCATGGCCTGATTATAGCTTTTGTGTTCAGGGACATAAGAGTCTGGCTTCCTGCATGCATAATCTGTGCTCATCCTTTAAATTATTGCTTCAGTTTTATATTTTATTTTTATGTAATAATATGGCATATATTATACATGAACCTACTTTCAAAAGTTTATGGTCTGGTGAAGAAACAAATTTTACATACTTCAAAACTATATGTAATAATATAAAATAGTATTTAATAAAAATGTTATATATGTGGAAAAGTTTTGATTGAGAAAAGGGAATAATATTTGTATTGGCAGAAAAATGGGGAGACCTTTTATTTAACATATTTATTATTATGGGAGAAGACAGTCTACACCCAGCTGTGCTTCTGACTTGCTTCTGACTCTAAGCATCAGAGGTCATTCCTGGCAATGCTGAGGGAATCTGAGCAGTGCCAGGGATCAAAATGGAATGAAAAAGAGTTGGTCTCATACAAGGTAAGAACATGTTCTCCATACTTCTCTCCAGCCAATGGGAAGATCTTCCAACAGAGACAAGACCTGCAATCCCTCTCAAAGTAGTGCAGTAAGAGTTTAAGCTTTGGAATCAAACTACTATAACTTGACATCTGACTCTGTCATCTCTGTGTGGCCACGAATGTTATTAAACATCTCTACACCTGTTTTACTATTTTTAGCAAGTTATTATTGTTAGTTATCTATAATTGAAGTTATTTATGCATTAGAGTGATTTTTGACCAGTAATAAGTAATTTCCAAATATAATTAAAGTAAGGAATTTTCTAAGTGAAAAGTGGAACAGACATGAGAATGAACACAGAGCTATACAAGGATTTGTTTCTTTTCCACCATTTTCTTTGAGGTTTCATGGTTTATAATTCTGTTAGTTCTACTGTTCATGCACCTTATTCTGACACCACCCACCACAAGAATTCCCATTTCTCTCCACCAATATCTCAAGGAGCTCTTTTATAACCCCATCAATTTTTAATATGCCCTATTGTTATTTATGGTTTGATATGATTTTCTAAAAGCAATGAGAGCTTAATAAATAACATTTGAATATTGTAAAGATGAACATGCTTCATTTGTTCTTCTTTGTTGAATTTTGAAATAAAATACCACAAATTTTTAGAGTATTTAAATTATTAAAAGTTAAGTAAGTTTTAAGGTAAAATAAACTTCACAAATCATTTAATTCATTGTTTGCATACAAATTTCAAAAAACTTCCATGACACATGTTAATTTTCTAACAAATTTACTTTCTAAAAGCTCTGCTTCTATTAATAATCTTAACTTTAGCCCTTTTATTTATAATGTATTTTATACAGTTTTTCTTTATTTTGTGAAATTAGATTTATTGTGCTCATAATACAAATATATAATTGACTATAAAACAAAAATAATCAGTGAGTTAATAATGTACCTACAATATAAATATAATTGAATTAGAGACATTTACATCTGACAGATAATCCAGAAACAATAATAAAACAGAATCTACTTTGGTGCACTTTTAAATTATTAAAATCTAAATGATAAATATTTATATATGATAAATCTTAAATATTCACTATGTTACTTACCTTTATATTTTAACCTCATTTTATAAAACTATAATTATTTTTATTACTGAAAGTCATCTCAGACATTATAAAGTAGTACTTTTGAAGAACAATTTTACCACCATAGCTTAGATTACTTTTTTTAAAATGTGAGTTCATTTCTTTATTAAAATTTGGGTCATATCAGCATTTACCCTCAATAAGACTTCTCCTTTGGAAGCTGAGAAGAAATTAATTAATCACAAGTTCATAAGTGTGATCTGAGTGGATGAAAGGGAATTCATCCAGGAGATGTAAGTCAGTGAGTCAAGGTCACAGCACAGCACGAGTAGAGGAACATGAAGAGAAGTGGTCCATTCTTCTGCAGAGCTGGAGTGAAGTGCTTTGTGTCTTAGAGGATGCGCTTTTTGTCTCCAGGACAATGTACAGGCATCTTATAGACATATGGTGCTTTCTTGGTGAACAGACACAGCAGTCACCTGCAGCTGGAGTGACTTTACTGCAGCTGAAACCTTACTAAAGTTGCTATAGCAGGTATTTGATAGCCTTATCATTAACATGATTCATATAGATTCACTTTTATAAAAGGAAATCTTTAATATTGGGTAGAACATGAGTCAGCAAGACTTAGACAGACATCCAGAATGTAGCTACATTTCTGTGGACTGAGTGCTGGTTTCTTTTTGTATTATCTTTTTTGGGGAATTATCTTTCTCTGGGGCAGACTGGCAATAGTTATGTCCTTGAGTTTGGCATTGACAATTATTTCTAAAATCCAGGCTCTAAGATATTCCTTGGTAATCCATTAGACACACAGGAGAAACATTTCTCTTTCAGGTCACTGGACTACATTTATTGAATTTCTGTTTTAAGGTATTAAATGCTTAGTCAGTCAAACCTTATTGAGCACACATTGACTATCCTGCACTATATTATATGCTGTAGGCAGGAAGAAAAGAGAGAATAGAGCAAGATTATATTGCTAGAGTTTTGAGATAGAAAAAATGAATATAAAAGCACAGTCTGTCACTGATCACCCATAACATCCTTTTAACAAATATTTATTGGAAATATATAATAGTGCTATGATTTTATAAATTTTTAAAATAGCAATCTGCTATTTGGCTGTTTTGTGGTTTCAACCATTGGCCTATGGACCCAGGCTAGTCTGATTTTCAGATAACTACTGCTTAGATCATCCATATTAGAATTGGAGAGATAATACAGGAGTGAAAGCATTTACTGACCCAGGTTCAATGTCTAGCACTATTTATGTCCTCCTAAGTTCCACTAGGAATGATGCTGAGCCTAGAGCTAGGAGTAAGCCTTGAGCACTGCCAGTAATGGTCAAAAGAAAATAAAGAAATAAAACATTCCCATAGTCCAGAAAGAGTTCTGACAAAAATAGAAGTAATTATAATTCTTCTGCGGGCCAGAAAGGATTAAGACACTTAATCCTTAGTCTAAATGGCCAACCCCAATTTGATCCTGACACTGTATATGGTCCTCAAGCACCACCCAGAGTGACCCTAAGCACAGAGGCAGGTAAAGTCTTGAGTATCATCAGGTATAGCACCCAAAATATAAAACAAATAATAAAACAAAATAAATCCTTCTTATATACTCAATAAATTATATAGATATTGAATTGATATAATTAAAAAAACTCTTTTGAAAAGATTCTTTTGTTTTGTTTTGATTTTTGGGCCACGCCCAGTGACGCTCAGGGGTTACTCCTGACTATGTGCTCAGAAATCGCTCCTGGCTTGGGGGACCATATGGGATGCTGGGGGGAAGAGGGGATCGAACCAGGATCTGTCCTAAGTTAACGTGTGCAAGGCAGATGCCCTACCGCTTGTGCCACTGTTCTGGTCCACTTTTGAAAACATTTTTAGAATTGATATTGGGGTTGAATTCTAAAGCATGTAGAAGTTTCTATGATACAACAAAAAGGAATTTTACTGAAAAAAAAAATACAAAAAGAAGATGAGTAAAAATTGTTTAAACTTGGAGTCTAGTGCTAGAGACAAACTTTTCACACACATAGTTGCTTTTAACTATCACAATCATTTTTTATCTTCTGGTGTCCATGCAGGAGTGTGGAGTTGACCTGCCTGGTCAGTGCTGGCTTGGGGTCTCTCCTGAGGAGGAAGTCACAGGTTGGCCAGGGCATTTTCACATGAAAGTAACTAGGCCTCAAGTGTTTGCTTCCCTGACTCAGTCACATAACTGGTATATTGGTCTGACTCTGACCTCAGGTCAAGTTCTATGTCAAATGTACTTTCCATAGGTTCACTTTATTGTATTAAGTAACTGTTGAGCAAACCAAGACACCAATGCGGATGTGATGCTCTTTGTGACCTTCAATTCTCCTTCACTGACTTAATGTGAAATGTCTCATAAAGAAAACAAAAACAAGGAGAATGAGCACAGCACCATCTAAAACCAAGATGATCTTTTTATTTTAGTTTAGTTTAGGTTTTGAAACCATAGCTAGTGATGCTTAGAGATAACTCCCAAGTCTGCACTCAGAAACTACTGCTGGCAAAGATCTGGGTTCATATGTGATGTCACCTGATCCAATTGCATGAAAGGTAAGTGCAGTAACTGCAGTAATATCACTTTGGCCCAGTGCTTCTTAAATAGTGGGGCACGCTCCCTGGAGGAGGTGATTCCAGGCTCCATAAAGGGGGCGCATTTGACCTCGGCAAACACTGTCATAACAAACTAAGCCCTGTGTTTATGTATCTGTATGTCTCTGGAGCTGAGAGTTGCTGTGTCCTGCTTCAAACCCCACTTCGAAAAGCTATACATTGCAAAACATGCTCATTGTAACCATTAATCCAGACATCATCTCTGATTAAAAAAATCAGCTCAAATTATTTTATATATTTTTGTTTTTCAGGTTAAAGTTTTTTTTTTTAAAATAAAGATACTATTTACAGTCGCGCGGGGGCATGAAAATGTTTTCTTCTTCCTAGTGGGGCATGACAGAAAATAATTGAGAAGCACTGCTCTAGCCCAATCTTTGTTGGTGAATAAATAGGATCACAGTTATTTGTTTAAAATATCAAAACCACAGGGTGAAGTCCTGTTTCAGGAGGTTGTGGGAAGTTGCTTGAAGAATCAGGATCTACATGAAAGATGCAAAAGATGGTAAGGTGGATAAAAAAGATTATTTGTGTGATCTGGTATTAACCAAATTTTTGTCTCCAACCACCAAGTCTCAAAGGTCTGTTTTATGGTATAGATGGAGCAGTCAGAAGATGAAATAATTCTCAAAAAATGCAGATTATTAAACTGGGTCTCTTAGTCTCACTTCTGAAGAAGCCCTAAAACAAACTACAAAGCTCACTGAACACTGAGGTATTCATTGTGAAGACAGTTGCATTTACCTTCGTATGTCTTGATGAAAATAGCAAGGAATTTTTTGCCTTATTACTTGTTCTTCACTGTCACAATAGGTCATGGCCAGGTCATTTTCCCAGCAGATCCAAGTGGACCTACAGTTCAACAGAGAAGACCTAGATGGTCTCATGGTGAGTCCGTAAGAAATCAAGACTCTGAACTCTGGAAATGAGGCCCAAGTGGCAGACCTTCAAGCCTTGCAATCTGCATGCATACTGTCCTGTTCCCATTTATAAAAAGTCTGCAGGCAGACAGCCCAGCCACAGCATTTTCTGATCTGGTAGATTCTACCTAGTTGCAGCCACTCCAGATTTTGAGTTGCATCCTGAAGAACAAAGAAACCTGGGAGCTCTTGTTCCACCCCACCCTGAACATTAGACTCGATTAAAGGTCATTTATGTGCAAACCTAACTGTCAGTCTCTGGGAAATCCAGGATTTCTCATAAAGCCGCTCCGGATGCTCTCAACCATTTCCCCCTCTTACTTTATTTATAGCAAGTATTTCAGCTGTCCTCAGTAACCTGCTTGAAACAGGAGAGGTGAAATCCTTTCCCTCTACGCCTGAGCTGCAGCTGGGGGCTGGCAGCATCTATCGGGTGAAACCCTGCTTCCCACTCCTCCACTTCCTCTCCTGAGCACCGCTGGGGAGCTCCCTGCCTGCACACTTGCAGCCTTGCCAGGTTGAGACAAGGCAAGGCAGTGGGGATGCAGAAGGCAAAGGCAGCGGATGTCTGCAGAAAAACTTACCCGAGGCAGAGTAAAAGTTTTCTTTCACTCCTGACAACATTGCTGAAGTCTTTTTAACCTGAAAGCACTGAAATTTGCTTTTGACTTGACTGGGTATCACCTTTGATGAAAAGGGAGTCCTAAAGCTAGACTGGGTGTGTCCATTTCCAGGACAGTGTTGGCACATGCCTGTGGACAAGGTGAGAAATGGTTCTCTCTGAAGGGAAGTGAAGAGAAACAATATCTGTTCCCACACGCCCTCTCCAGGCACCCACGCACCCTCGCTCAACTTTTGCCTGCAGCCCACTCTGTGCTGGAAATAGATCGATAGACTACGCCGCCCGTCAGACTTATGCAAGGCTCAGGGCTCCCCCTTACCGCCCTTCCACTCAAGGGTTGATGTGCAGAATGGAGGGGGTGGGGTTACCTAGGGGGTTAACAGTTGAGATTTCACAGGATTTTTCTAGATACAAAGAAATAAAGAATCTGTGGAATTACAGTGTGAGCACAGAGAAACAGATTTGTGCAGTCGCCTATGGGGGTCCTTAGTCTCTCGGGTCACCTGTGGGACTCATTCTCTTTTCCCTTCATCCACAGGCTCAGCTTGGTCTGCCTGTTGATGGGGACCAGGCTTGTTCTGCTGGGAAGGAAAATAATAGGTAAATTATTAAGTCTAAAATTATAAAACCAGGCAAATAATAGAGCACTGCTACTTCATGACAGTTATTCTTGATGTTGGCTCCACGCTGGCTTTCCTGACTGTCCAGCACTGATTCTGTTCCTGATGCTAACTCCTAGAATCTAGGTCTAGGCATTGGAATCGTCTAAGGAAGTTGGAGCTGCATTTGATTTGGTCTCTGCATTCTCGGCCAGTCTGCCTTAGTCTCCTGGATTTCAGTATTCCTTATTCTTGTTTCTCAGTTCTGCTTGCTTGTCAGAACTGCTCAAGAAGATTGTGTATGTGTGTGTGTGTTGTGTGTTTGTTTGTCTTAACAAAGAGAAACACTCCATATTTCTTGCAGTTACCAGATCCTGATAGTAAGGTTCTCAGAAGAACTCTAATCAGTTAAGGTATATCCCCAAATAAGAATATCCAGACCAAAATACTTAATAACTCTCTCACCCATCACTGCATTATGAGATTATGCATATATTTATTATATATATTGAGTATATGTATTATATATATTGAGTAATCCTGTACTCATAATACACATGAATTCTTAGCACCACCTAGCCTAGCCTATGCCCTCCATTAATATTTTATGCCTTAGTTGTCCTCCAAATTTTTATATTAATGTCTTTATTTAAACACCTTGATTACAAATATGATCGCAGTTGGGTTTCAGTCATGTAAAGAATATGGGAGGTTGTTTTTTAAAATGGTTTTTATTATAGTAAAATATGCAGAACATAAAATTCTTTCCTTCTAACAACATTTTAACAACACTCAAATGTATACTTTGGGGGACCAGAAATGTGGCTCAGCAGTGGACAATAGAGCATTTCAATCACTGTGAGCCCTGAGTTTGATCCCTAGCATTGTAAAAAAAAAAAAAAAAAAAAAGCATGCAATGTGGCATGAATAGATTGACTGTTGTGCAAACATCGCTACCATGTCTCTAAATCTAAAATTCTCTAGCCCTTAGATACTAATGCTTCCTTCTATTTTTTCTCTGATTCCCTGGAAACCACCATTTTATTTCCTATTGTTATGAATTTCACGTTTGTAGGTGCTTTATGTAAGTGGAGTCATATAATATTTCTCACATTGTGTCTGTTTTTTTCTAACTTGGCATAATTATCCTCAAAGTCTATTCATATTGTAGGATGGATTAATTCCCTTCATCTTAGGAATAAATAATATTCCATCTATACAAAACCAATGGACATTTGAACTGTTTGTAGTTTGGGCTATTGTACTGATATACAGATAAATGTTCATGCTTCCTATTTTTAGTTCTTGATGTAGACACCTAGAAATGAAATTATTGAGCATACGGTGATTCTTTGTTATGATTATTAATGTCTTTAATAATCTTTCTTTAAAAAGTAAACAACAAATTTGAAGAGCTATATACACACCAGATTTTTGTAGTGTTATTTTCAATAACTGAGATCTGAAATCAACCCAAAATTAGTGGTAAAAAAATGTAACATATATTGGAACCAGAGAGATAGTGTAGAAGGAAGATGCATGCTTTTATTTTTAAGAAGTTGTTTTTTGTTTTTTTTTTTTCTTTTTGGGCCACACCTGCTGACTTTCAGAGATAATTCCTGGCTATGTGCTCAGAAATCCCTCTGGCTTGGGACACCATATGGGACACTGACAGAATCGAACCACTGTTCATCCTAGGTTAGCACATGCAAGGCAAAAGCCCTACCATTGTACCACTGCTCCAGCCCGAAGAACTTTTGTTTTTTAAAGAAGCAACTAGAGAGGGGCCGGAAAGATAGCAAAGCGGTAGGGCATTTGTCTTAGACGCAGAAGGACGGTGGTTCAAATTCCAGCATCCCACATGGTCCCCTGAGACTGCTAGGAGCAATTTCTGAGCCCTGAGGCAGGAGTAACCCCTGAGCGCTGCCGGGTGTGACACACACTCACTCACACACACACACACACACACACACACACACACACACACACACACACACACACAAAGAAGCAACTCTAGGACCTGAAGAAATAGTATAGGCATTAAGGCTCTTGTCTAACATGCAACTAACCCTGGTTCAACTCCCTGCATCACTTATGATCCTCCAACCCCTCCAAGAGTGATACTGAAGCACAGAATTAGGAGTAAACCCTGAACTCTGCATCCCAGAAGGAAGTGACTCCATTCTATTTTGTACAATGAGTGCTTCATTCAATATCCTACTAGTAATGCACAGAAGTTCCAGCATTTCCACAGTCTTGTCAATACTTGTGAATTTCCTTGTGTTCTGTTTATACTAAGGTGACAAATGCATGGAGGTGTTTAAATGTTTACAGATACAATTTTACCACAACAGGTCCACAAAGAAAGTGCACTATTCCTCTATCACTGTCCATTGGACAATTTATGTCCCCTTCACTGGATAATTTCCATTCTATTGTCAGAATGTAATATTTTTGTTTGCACTACATATTTTTCCTTTCTTTTAAAAGTTGTATACCATATTTGAGTCAGATCATTTAATAATTTGTCTTTATCACTGAATTGTTTAACTCAACACAATAGCATTTAGTTCCATTCATGTTGAAACAAAATACAAGACTTCATTTTTTTTTGGGGGGGGGGAGAGGGTCACACCCAGCTGCGCTCAGGGTTTACTCCTGGCTCCATGTTCAGAAATTGCTCCTGGCAGGCTTGAGGGACCATATGGGATGCCGGTATTTGAACCACCATCCTTCTGCACCTAAGGCAAACCCCTTACCGCTGTGCTATCACTCCAGCCCCAAGGCTCCATCTTTTTTAATAGTTAAGTAGTAGTCCTCTGTGTATACATACCACAATTTGTTTGAGGAAAAGGGTTAGGATTATATCCAACAGTGCTTGGGATTACTGTTTGATCTATCCTTAAGGTCACTTCTGGCTGTGTTGAGGATTGAAACTTGGGTTAGTTGCATATTAAGCATGTATATTCCCTCCTATACTATCTCTCTGGTCCCAATATATGCCATATATTTTTTAATTACATATATATTTTTTAACTAATCATCTTGGGTTTATTCCAAATCTTGGTTATTAAAAATAACACTGCAATAAAATTGGTGTGCATTTATCTCTTATAATTAGTTTTATTTACCTTTCAAGATATATAAAAAGGGATAGAATTGCTGAATCATAGGTAATTCTATTTTTTACTTCTTGTTATAAAACTTATAAATTAATTATGAGAAAGGATCTGGTTTTTAAAAAAATCTCCACATTACTTTTCATAGAGGCCAAAATTATTTAAAATTTCATTAGCAATAAATTTCAATGAAAGTTCCATATTATAAAATCCCTACCAGCAGAGGTTACTTCTGAATATTACTTTTAAAATAGGATATTCTTATTGGTATGAAGTGGTACCACACTGTCATTTTCATTTTTATTTTCCTGATAATAAATAGTGGTGAACAATTTTTCATTATGTCTGTTGGTCAACTGTAAACATTTTGGAAAAGTGTATGTGTAACTCTTCTCTCCATTTTTTGATGGAGTTGTTTTTAAATTTTGTTGCTGAGTTTTGTGAATGGTTTAGCAGCTTTAATATTAGTCTTTGGTTAGATAAATGTCTGTATTTATTTTTTTCCATATGGTAGGGGTTTATTTGTTTCCGTGTCTTTTACATTACAATAACCTTTTAGTTATAGTCTTAGCTCTTAATTTTTGCTTTTATTTTATGCTTGCCAGTGGAGAAAAAAAATGAAGTCACCTCTAAAGCCCATATTAATGAAGTGTTTTGCCTATTTTCTTCTATGTATTTTCTGAATTCAGTCTAACATCAAAAGCTTTTGTGCATTTTAAAGTATCCTGTGTACATGGTGTACAATATAGTTACAATTTCTCTTTCCCATTTTCTTGCATGAACTAACCAGATTTTCCAAAATTATTGGTCAGAGTATTTCCCCCCACCCCCCCTTTATGTTCTTGGTTTCTTTGTTGAAATTAATTGTCTTTTATCTGACGGTTTACTTCTGGGTTCTAATTTTATTTTATTGGTCTGAGAATCTTCTTTTATTACAATATTATTGATTAATCTAACTATAAAGTATAGTATGAAAAGTTTTTGTAAAGTATAGTATAGAGTGACAACTTTTATTTTTTCATAATCTATTGGCTCTTTAGGGGTTTATAATTTCACATAAATTTTAGAAGTATTTGTTCTATTTCCATGACGAAGTATTTGTTCTATTTTCATGAGATTTTGATAGGAAATGTACTGTTTCTGTATAATGCTTTGGGTAAAATAGTAAATTTAATTATATTAATTCTTCCAATTTAGTAGAATGAATATTTTTCAGAGTTTTTTTATTTGTTTTTCGTTCTTTTCTTGGGGTGGGTGTTGGGCTCAGGGTTTACTCCTGGCTACATGCTCAGAAATAACTCCTGGCTTGGGGGGACCATATGTGATGCCGGGGATTGAATCGCAGTCCATCCTAGGCTAGCATGGGCAAGGCAAATGCCCTACCACTGCTCCAGCCTCTTTTCAGAGTTTTTTTTTCTTTTTTTTTTACTTCAGGTCTTCTCCATGGCTTGTAATGGTCATACGGTGGTTCTTATGTAAATTTTCAACTCCTTTGTTAAATTGATTTTTGACAGTTATGAATGGAATGTTTTCTTCCTCTTCTAAATCATTGTTTGCATATGGCTCCAATAAGCATATTTTAAAATATTGATTCTGTAGCCTAACACTTTATAGGTTTGTTTTGTGTGTACTGTATATGAATGTTTTTTCTCATAAAAGTCATGCTAGGGGACAGAGTGATGGCTCAGCGATAGGGCATTTGCCTTGCATATGGCTGATCCAGAAAGGACTGCAATTCAATCCCCAGCGTTTTATATGGTTCCCGTAGCTAGGAGTGATTTGTGAGCGCATAGTCAGGAGTAACCCCTGAGCATCACCAGGTGTGGCCCCAGAGTAAAAAAAAATAGTCATACTAGTGTGTGTGAATTGGTGCCTAGGGAATTTTACAAAGCACCCATACCCACCACTAACTATCAGACTAATTACTTGGGGTGACATCAATAATATATTTTTAAACTTCCCTTCATAATAATAGTTTAAAACCAGGGTTGATAACTTGTCCAACATGACTTATTTGTCATATTCCTATGCTATTCTGATCTCACTTGAAGAAAATCTAGAGGGAACTGGCAATTATAAGCAACTAACAAGTTGGGGTACTCTGAACCCTACATTCTGTTTTCTGTACCCCAACTGCTTTAAGAGGTAATTACCTAAGAGGTAATTTTCAGAAGCACCAACGTAGCTATCACAGAGACTATCAACCTCTTGGATCAGAATCGTGGAATGAGGTCACCCTAAGGCAGCCATAAGAAGTTAACCCAAGGAAGGTGATTACTAAACAATAGAGGTTTTGCACTCATATCTCTAGAGGCCAGAAATCTCAAACAGGGTAGTTAAAGGGTTGGTTTTCCCTGAAAGTTCAGTGAGAGCACATGCCTCTTGGCTTATGGTGGCAGCTAGAAACACTTGAATCCTTTGGCTTGGTTGGAGATACTATTTATATTTTAACCATTATTTTCTATGTTTTTGTGTCTTTTCATCTTTTATAGACACTGATAATTTGATTTAGACCCTACCCTGAATACAAGATGACCACATCTTGATATTCTTGATTTATTGGATCTGCAAAGATCCTGTAACATGTAAGTCACATTCATAAAAACTGAGTGTTTAGATTAGATTTATTTGGACAGTGGATAGGAGTCAAGGAAGAGGAGAGATTAAGTACAAACTATAGGGAATTTTCTATTGGTCTTCTAAACTGCAGTCAATTACATTGTGAGTCAAAAGTTCAGCAAAGCCCAAAGCTCAGCCTATCAGGAACTTAACATTAGACCTGCATTTGCATATAAATCAGAAAGTTAAAGTGACCGGTTCATCTTTGCTTCCGGCCAGAGACTGCCTAACCTTTTCAGTTCAACTGCAATGGGCCTTGGAGCAAAGTCCAACCCTTAAAATAGCTTTAAGAATGCCTAGAAGGAACAAGATAGAAACAATATCTTAAGTCAAGATGCCACAGAAATGTCCAGTCTAGAGTATGCATTTGGGCTTTCTCATACACTTTAAACTGATTTTCCAAACCAGCAGGTTACTCCTAATTAGAGATGGCTGTTAGAAACACCTCTGCACATAAATGTTTAAACTCTATCTGGTAAAGCTTTGTTAACCATGATGTCCTGGTTAGAAAAAAAACACTCTTTCTAGCTCAAGGTTGTCCTATATAATGCCCACACTCCCCACCCAACCCCCCATGATTTTAAGCCTCTTGGAAAATAAAACTATAATAATCCCTTCTCCTTCTTGAAAATGCTACTTTGACCAAATAGGAATATTACTTACTGTCTTCTGCTAATAGTTACTGTTGTGTTGAGATCAAAAGTGTCCACCATTAATGGCCAATGTCCCCAGAAACTGTGTAATTGTGGAGGAAAAAAAGTTTCACTTTGGTCTCATAAATATCTCCTTTGTGTATCAAAATCAGGACAGCCACACTTTCCCAACTGTGCAGGCATCTGGGATGTTGGGTGTAAAATCCTGAACTGAATTATTTTCAGTTCTGGAGCATTTGATAAGGTGTCTAAAATGAGAGCATTTTGTTTCTCAGCTTTGCAGGGAATTGCACATGATTCTCACTCTCATTTGCTTTTAATATTTGGAGTGATTTCATTACAAACCATGAGTCCTTTATGAGTGAATGCATCTGAGAAATCAAACACAGTCTCCCAGTGGACTGAGCCATTTGTTAAACCATCGGAGGAGCTACAGGCGGAGGTTTAAGAAGTGAGAGAGGCAATTCATCAACTTTTCATGCATATTCTCCTGACTGCTAAGAAAATTAAATTTGTTTTCGCTGTTGAAACCTCAACACATTTTTATTATATAAATCTGATATGTGCTTAGTGCTAACCTGCAAACAATTTACCTATTATGGTGAAAATCTAGCTAGTGCCTGCATATATTTTATTTTGTCATTAAAAGTTTTATCTTAGCATTGATAATCTAATTTCTGGGTCTGTATTCTAATACTTTGTAAACTTATAATTTTGTATATCAAGCTGCCAACCAGGTCATTTGAATTTAACATTTTTCCTGTTAGGATATTAATATGGAAAATTATGTGAAAATGATACAAATTTCAAGGATACTCTCATATTTATCTTTGCCTCCAAGGACAGAGAGAGTACTGTACCAGGTTTAATATAAGTATCCTATCACTATTTTTGAAAGGCCTGCATATGAATGAGTTTTGTGCTTTTACATAGAATACAGAAGCTAAAGCTTCCCAAAGTTTTTTTTTTTTTTTTTTTTTTTGCAATACTATTGGTTCTATATGTTCTAAAATGTATCTTCTCAAAACTTACTAGGGTGTTTTTTTATAATCATCCACATAGAAACATGAAAATAAAACTTGTCAAGTACATATGGTCAAGGACTACATATAGAAATGTTCTATGCATTCAGAGTCCAAGAGATAGCACAGAGAACTGAGTGCTATGTAAAAAGCCATAATTTGATCTCCAGTATAGAAAATTCCCTGAGCCTCACCAGTGTGTACTACCCCTCTCCCAACAAGCATTCATCTAACACACAGATCTGGTTGTAGACTCCCCAAGCACTATTGGGTATTGTCCATCCCATTTTACCCCACCCATTTTTGTCTCACTAGTCATAAAATAAATACAAATAGATATTTCCAGGCAAAATTTAAAGTTTATTTATTGTCTACTTATATAGTAGGAGGAATTATTAAATATAAGAATACTTAAAACAATTTGAGCTTATAAGTGCAATGCCATGGGACTTTCATTAAATATATGAAACTGGGAATGAAAATACTCATTGAACTTGAGAGTATCATATTGAATTAAGAATCTAAGCTGCAAAAATAATCATATAGATCTGTAAATATGGTGCTACAAAAACTTCATAATAATTAACTTTCTAATTATATTATTATTATTATTTTATTTTTAGGCACATAAAAAATGCTCCACATCACTAATCATCAGGGAGATGCAAATCAAAACAACAAAGAGATATCATCTAACACCACAGAGCCTGACACACATCATAAAGAACAAAAACAACCAGTGCTGGTGCAGATGCAGGGAAATGGGGACTCTCATTCACTGCTGGTAAAAATGGTGACTGGTCCAGGCTTTTTAAAAAACCAATACGATATTCTTCAAAAAAAGTAGAAATTAAACTTTCATATCATCTAGCAATATCAATCCTAGGGATATACCCTAGGAACCCAAAACACCATGCAGAAAAGTTCTCTGCATTCCTATGTTTGTCACAGAACTATTTATAATAGCCAATATCTGGAAACAACTCAAGTGCCTGAGAACATATGAATGACTAAAGAAACTGTGGAACATCTACACAATGGAATACTATACAGTTATTCAGAAATGAGGTCATGAAATATGCTTATACTTGGATTGATATGGAGAGTATTATGCTGAGGAAAATTAGTCACAGGGAAAGGGAGAGATATAGCATGGTTAAACTCATTTGTAGGATATTAAAAAAAGATTGGTAAAAAATACCCAAAGACAATAGAGATGAGGACCAAGAAGACCAATCTTTGGTAAGAAGCTTGCCACAAATAGTGGGGAGTACAACTAGGGCAGAGAAGGAACCAAAATGATAGCTATAGTTGGAAATGATCATCCTGGACAAGTACTGGGTATTGAAAATGGTAAAGTGATGTGCATTTTACCCCTTGAGTAACAGTGTTGTAAACCATAGGGGAAAGAGAGAGAGAGGTGTCTGTCATAAAGGCAGGCAGGGGAGAAGGTGAAGGGAGTGAGGAAGAGAATCTGGGAACATTGGTGGTGGTGGAGAAAATGCACTGGCTAAGCATATTGTACATTGTATGACTGAAACTCAATCATGAACAACTTTGAAACTATTTCACAGTGATTCAATTAGTTATTTAATTAAAAATAATAAATAATTTGAAATGAGCTCATTTTTATACAGTCATGAGTAAAGAACTGTGACTCTTCCAATAGAATATCGTGATTGCATCTTTTAAAAAATACTAAGTAGGTGGGAGTCCATGTGATAGCACAGCAGGTAGGCTGTTTGCCTTGCAAGAGCCAATCAGATAATCCCCTGCATCCCAAAAGATCTCCTGAGCCTGCGAGGAGTATTCTGAGCATAGAGCCAAGAGTAACCCCTGAGTGCTCTGGGTGTAGTCCCAAAACAACATAAAAAACAAACAAACAATAAAAAGAGGCCAAAGCAGTGGTGCAGGGCATAAGGCGTCTGCCTTGCGCGTGCTAGCCTAGGACAGATCACGGTTTGATCCCCCGGTGTCCAATATGGTCCCCCAAGACAGGAGCAATTTCTGAGTGCATAGCCAGGAGTAACCCCTGAGAGTCACTGGGTGTGGCCACAAAAAAAACCAAAACAACAAAAATAAAAAACTAATTAAGATTGGGTCATTCATAAACATGACCAGGATATATTGCTACATGAAAAGGAATAATGAGTCAATATGCCAAGAAAGTAACATACAAACTAGGACTCAATATTAAAGATTCCAAGTTTGGTGTCATCAGCATTTGTATTTGAATCTGAGATTTTGAGCAAGGAGAGGTGACATGACTCAGCACCATGTGTCAATAGGGAACTGGGACACTTCAACAGTGAGGGGAGTTGAAGACAGAGAAACCACTGGAATTAGAAATGGATGAGACAGGAAGAGCTCCAGAAATGGGAAATGTTCGAACTATGCCAGTTGTTGCTAACAAGGTCATAGTTAGGCTTTGTTAGAGAACATAACAGAGGATGGTATTGGCAGATGGAGGTCAGAAGGTATCTGGGTGGCAGAGCTTCAGTAAAATAGTAAAAGTCAAAATTCTCATTAGGAACAGAGATCTTTTGTTTTTCTTGCCATTTATTTTCAAAGAAACCAAATTGACCAACAGAATTTGCTATAATCTTAAAAATTTTAAACTTCTGTAGGGGTTTTGCAGTAATTCTGCTTTTATTTAGAATTTGGGAAACATGCTTACATTTATGGCATTAATGTACAGTCTGTGATTAAAAAGTAACTTGTTACAAAAAATAACTTGTTACTTCTTCTTTTGTATTTTCCCAAAGTTGGTATCTGGAGCCAAAAATCATATTCAGTATAATATTTTGGCAATCTTATTTTTTAGGTGGCATTATGTCTGTTTATCAGGAACATTATGTCTGTCTCTCATTTTGTGATTTTAGCAGTCATTGATGATTAGTGTCTAGAAACATTAATTTAATAGGACTTTTCCAATGTCAATATTCTATTTCTATTTAGAACACATGTAATATGTCTACTATATTTGTGTGTGTGTGTGTGTGTGTGTGTGTGTGTGTGTAATATATTGTATCTTTATTCACTGAATTACTTCCCTTATTGTTTGTTTACTCACCATTATGTTCTCTGTGGGAATGTGGTGTGGAGCTTGTGAGAACATTACATGGAATTATCTTGAAATCTGAAATATATCCTTAAATGAATTAAAACAAGAGACTGCTAGAAGGAATTAAAGCAAAACCATATAGTGGTAAAGAAAAACAGGAGAGTGATAGCCAAGTGGGCAGGGCACTTGCCTTATGCGCATCAGACCCAGGTTCAAACCTGACCATTCTCTTGTGAGCACCACTTGAGTGACATGGCCCCAAAACAACAACAACAACAACAACAACAAAAAAGAAAAATAAATATAGAGAGTAAAAGATGCTAATGGTATTTTGTAGGTTTGAAAAATCAGTTAAAAACACACAGAAAGAACTGAATGAAGAAAGTGCCTGTTATCTTCTTTTTCCTATGACAACCAATGCTGTCTGGATATAAGTTTCTAAAATTGGCCTACTATAAATGATACTAATGTGCTTTAAGTTATCAGCATTTAAAAGAGAAATGACTGCATTTATTTAGATGGAATATGTTTATTTTAATTTCTTGTACTAATCAACTGTCATTGGAACCCAGTTTCATCATAAATTGCAAATATATACGTGAGCTGTTTATGCAAAGCTGAGTATCCAAAGAACATATCAAAGCCTAATCACTCAATTTGCTCAACAATTCATTGTGGAATTCCTTGAAAACAAGAACTTCTTTAATATTTATTTTCGAAATATTAATTATTGTTAGAGAATTTATGAGTGGGTTCAGCCATTTACTGTACAAAAGTTGAAAACTTAGACAAAGATAGATGAGAAATAAATTTTAAATAAATTTTAGGAAGATAAGGACGTATTGGTTAATGTATATATCTTATAAATAAATTTATTGTTAAAAATGAGAGTCTAAATTGTTGCTCACTAGGAACATAATATAAATTTTTATAGTTCAGGCTAGAGTAATCAAATATTTCCTTCTTACAAGAAATACTGAGCAATATATTTTATTGTATTCTATGGATTTATCTGCATACTATTTTATACAATTAATTAAAATGGTAATATATCTGCATGTTCCTTAGGAAACTGAAGTGTAATTGTCATAAATATACCAAGTTATTAAATTTTAATAAGAATCAATTGTGATAAATCCTAGAGAGTAGACATAAAACAAGATATCAGAGTAAGGCAATTGTCCAGGTTATTTAAGGAAATGCACATATGTTTTTTGATATTTAGATTTTTTTAATATTTTAGATATTTTTATATGTTTAGTTTGGGGGTTGTACCAGAAGTGTTCAAAGTTTACTCCTAGTTCTATACTCAGGACAAGACAAACACCTTACCCACAATACTAATTAGATATTTTTAAATGTTCCTCTAAGGTTAATTTAATATTTAAACACTTGAATAATTTCACTGAGGTAGAATTTTAGCAACCCTTTTCTAAACTGATTAAAAATGTATATATTGAAGAAACTATAGTCATTTCACATGACTCTGGTTAAAAATGAATAGCTCTATACACCCTGGATGCAAATTCAATCCAACTCACTTAGCACTACCAAACTGCTGTCATACTTAGTCCTGAAAATGTGTGGGCCTGATATGCTCAGGGATCAATACATGCTTTAGGAGGCTTGGGGGTCACCAATGCTATACTAATAAGTGCTTATATCTTATGCTTGAACTTGGGGACTTGCATATGCTAGTTATGAACTTTTACTACTTACACCATGTTCCCAGATCTACTACAGAGCTCTTATAAACTGTAGTAGGTGCTAAGATTTCAGAGACCCTAGTGCCAAGAGTTTATGATTGAGTGAGGACCACTCAAATCATAACATATAATTTATAGCATGATACACTCTAAAAGCAAAGTGTAAACAAAATCCATTGCATAGAAAGCAAGGAAAATGATTTCTTCTGTGATGACTTTGTGAGAAATACAGCTTTTAATCAGTCTTAAAGAATAAGAATGTTTTCAATAGGTAGAGATGATGGAGAACAATTCACTGAAGGAGGAGGCAAGCTAGTATAACAGTTTTAACAAACTGTGAAATGTGGCGGACTAATGTTTGGGCTATGGGAATCTCTGTGGTAGCTGAAAATACCATTATGGACCATATTTATATGTTTTACAAACTAAGACAATAACACTGAGCTTTTCTAAGGGGCAATAGGTAGATAAGGGCAGGTTTTAGTCTTACATTGCTCTATTTGTGAAGCTTGTACCAGTTTGTATCATCTGTAGGCTTGGAAGTGAGAGAAGTCAGTGTCAAGATAAAATTTAAGACTTTTGTATTTGCCTTTTGAGGAATGAATGGGAATTTGAATTAGTGCAAGAGCAATTGGAATGAAAAAGAAGAGGTATTTTCTAGATTTTACAAAAGTATGATTGTGATAATTTAATGATAGACTATGTATCTTGAAAGTAGGGTGTTGCAAAAACCTAGCTTAATACAGGGAAGAGTTAGAGAAAGGTGTCAAGAAAGAGCTAGTTTAAAGATGGGCTGCACAATCACTCAGATGTCAAGCAAGAAAAGACACTCTCTAGAAAGCATTCACAAGAAACAAACGATTTGGAATAACATAAAAAGCACACAATTTAGGTTAAAATTAGAAATTTTGGGTCTAGAAGATGGCTCAAAAGGAAGGAGCACATCCTTTGTATGTTAGATCCTTGATATTGCTCTCTGAAACCATATGGTTCCTGATACTACTGTTTTTGGACCAAAAACAAGAGGAAAAAATAGACAGTTATTTTTTAACATTGCAGTTACACTAGAAGTCAAAGTATCATAGATTAAGGAAGATGAGAGTGGTTCCCTGGAGGAAATAAACTTAAAGCATCATTTTTGAGAAGGTGATAAAATGGAATGTGAGGGGGTTACAACTTTTTGCAGGGAGAAGTTGGGGCTCTTTTTAGCTTTCTGTGAAGGGGTGTCCTCTGGCATTGCTCCAGGGACCACATGCTGTGCAGAAAACAAACCAGGATCAGCCTTGTGCAAGGGAAGCAGTTTAGCCTTCATATTATCACTCTGCCCTAGGTTACAACTCTTTAAGGAGAATAAGGAACAAAAACATTAAATTAGTTTTATGTTTGTTTTTTCAGTTCTGGGGTTTAAATCCTGGACTTTATACCTTTAGGAGCTCTATTACTTTTCCAGCCCAATAAATTTTATAAGGATCAAGAATGCTTATTTGGATAATGTGGAGTGGTGGATAGGTATTCACAGTGGTAAAACTCCAACTCTACTTGCCCTAGTAGACTCCTTAGCTTAAACATGGCAAGGATTTGTGACTAACAATATGAAATGTTCTTGAGCAGACTTCCAGATCAAAGTATTAAGATCACCTGATACATTGCTTTTATTCTCTGGAGAAAACCAGATAAAAATGTCTGAATGTAACAGGATCTTGCTCATGAGTAAACTATTTACAAGAAAATACCCACACCACATCTAGAAAAACATAGGGTAAGGTGATCCATCTAGCCCCACTTACTGTAGATAACCAGCTGAGATAACTGTTGTGAAAGAAGACATCATTTTTGAACATTTCAACTCCAAAAGATGACACCTTGAACCACTAAGAAGATCTGTTCTCCCCAACTTTCCAGCTTAAAAAAAATAACAGCTTATTGTTCTTTTAAGACAATGAAGTGTTTTTGTTTGTTTTGTTGTTTTTTGTTTTATTTTTTGTGCTACATCTGGAAGTGTTCAGGTTCTATACTCAGGAATCACACCTGGCAAATGGGATGCCAGGGTTTGCAAGGCAAATATCCTCCCCACTGTACTATCACTCTAGCCGCAGATCTTTCCCACTTTTTATAGAAGAATTCATAGACTTTATTTGCTACTTATTCTTTTTCAATATTGGAAATTATTTCCATTAGTGATTGCTGAATCATATACCTGAGATTATAGACCTGCTATTTATAATAAAGAAATTGACTGCATCTATTTTAGCTTCCTGTCCCACTTTCATACTTCCATCCATTTATATATGCTTGGCCCATATGTTGTCCTCAGCACTCTGTCTTAAATTGCTGTCTTGTTGGAACTCAAAAAAGCTCTTGTTCCAGATAGGGCATTATATCAGGAGGGGCTGTACTTACTTTCAATTTATGACTAAACTGACAGATATTATGAGGTCTAATTAGTAAACTTTTATCATTTCTCTGTGATAGGTAAGAAAAAATAACATTTTTAAGCCTTTGAATAGTACAGTGACTTTTATTTATTGTTCACTATCTGAAAAGTAAACATTTAAAGGGATTTGGAATATGATATGTTGTGGAAAGCCAAGCCTGAAACAACACAGTAACTTTGATGCACTTAAGGGATTTTTGTTATTGAATCAAGGATCATTGCTTTTATTTATTTTTTGACTTGCCTTGACCTCTAGGATATCCATGACCTCCAGCTTCTCAGGTCTTTGAGCCTCAAATTTATTACTGGATTTATGTTGGCTTCAAATTTCTGATCCTATTTATTTCTCTCCTAGGACCTAACTTGTCTCTCAGATTTTGTTGCTTAGTCTAATTCTGTGACAGCCAACAATGAATGAATGATTTGGGGCTTCCCTCTTTGTCAGCTTCCTTCCTGTCATCACCTAAGAGATTACTTCTACAGTAAGAACAGAATTTGCCCAAATAAAATAACCTTTGTCATGTGCTATGCAATGCCTATGCTTATGACTGACATAGACAGCACCCAGTTACATCCAAGCAGTTTCCTCCTTCTCCCACTTTATTATTGCTCTTGTTTAGCTGATTGGGACTCAAACACATGTTCTATTATGGTGCTTATACTTTTAGACATGGCATTTGCTAGTCTCATGTTATTAGTTATTGTGTTTTCTGTGGGGGAAAGAGGTGTCAAACTCTTCAGATGTGGTGCTCCTGTGACCTGCATATTTCTGCCATATTGATCCCTGGGGTCACACATTTTATCTGTGGTACTCACACAACCTAGTTGTGTACCAGAGATCACAGTCAACATTGTAATAGCAGCTACCTCAGCCAGAAGAGCTACAGGGACTGTGCTTGGTAAATGTGGTAGCACCAGGGTTTCCATTGGTCTCCTCCTTACAAGGAAGAACTGTTTGCCATAAAGCCATTCCACAGGGACTATCCAGTTCATTTTAGCAGCTACCAACTAGGTTGTTCACAGGAAAATTACAACAGATTATTTGAGATATGGCAGAATGACATGGGTTGTTACACTTGGATTGATAAATAATGCCCCAGTTTCTTTCAATGAGAGTAGGGTTAGAATTTATTACTGATTCTTTTTAATCATTATCTGGGAACTGATTTAAAACTTCTTTCTTTTCAGACCTATTGCTAGAAGTTAACATACAAAAGAACAAGCATAAATTCACTATCCAGTTAAATGAATGTCAGGCTAAAGGAAATTGAGGTTATAAATTATGGTATGTATAAATGACAAGTAAACTAGGCATTTCTATTGAAATAACACCACATTTCACTATCACAGGAAAACTATATGCTAAGTAGATTGAAAAGGAGAAAATAGAATCAAACAAATGTATAGCTTGGAACCTGTATTGGCATCAACATAGCCAGGGAAATTCAAGCCAGATTTGATATGTGCTGGAAACCAAATTTCCTAAAGCCCAGGAGACTTTGGCACATAATACTGAGCAGTTAAATTCTAGAGCTATTTCATTTGTGCCAACTACTTACCCTCATCAACATCAAACTTGCATAACTACACTGCAGTTTTACTGCTAAAAACGAATGTTTCTTGGCCTGAGAATGCACAGAGGGTAAATGGCAGGAAGAGATTCTGTTATGTAGAAAACTAAAGGGAAACATTCATAGCAGGAGGTTGGCACATAAAGGTCTCTTCAAAGACTTTTGGCAGGACAATTTCCATGCAAACGCTAGCCATTACCTGGTTTGAAACAACATACCAAGTAAGCTCACTTCTGAAAGGACTTTCTGAAACAATAATTAGGGACAAAGAGGTCCCTTTCATCATAAAGTTGGGAGCCATGGCAAAGATAAAAAGAAAGGGACAGAAAACTCCTATTGTCTGAGATGAAAAGACCACTTCTATGTTATTTTTGTTTTGTTTTGTTGTTGTTTGCCACACCAGCAGAGCTTCTGGACTTACACCTGGTTCTGTGTTTAGGGAATACTCCTTGTAGGGACCATATATAGTGCCAGGAATCAAAGTCATGTCAGCTATGAACAAGGCAAACACCTTACTTCTGTACTATTTCTCTAGAACTTAAAAATCACTTTTACTATGGTGTTAGTAATGGATATTGTTATGCGCTTTAACAATGTCACCTTTATAGCAGTGTTTCTTTCTGTAAGCAGGGAGAGGTGGGAGGAGCATTGAGTAACTGTCAGTGTATGTAAATGATCGATCCCCTTGATTTAAGGTCTCAATTCAAGACATTTTTTTTAACTTTTTAAATATATTTTATTTAAACACCTTGAATACATACATGATTGTATTTGGGTTTCAGTCATGTAAAGAACACCACCCATCACCAGTGCAACATTCCCATCACCAATGTCCCAAGTCTCCATCCTCCCCACCCGACCCCCCCGCCTGTACTCTAAACAGGCTTTCCATTTCCCTCATACATTCTCATTATTAGGATAGTTCAAAATGTAGTTATTTCTCTAAGTAAACTCATCCCTGTTAATGGTGAGCTTCATGAGGTGAGCTGTAATTTCTAGCCCTTCTCTCTTTTGTGTCTGGAAATTATTATTGCAAGAATCTTTTTCATTTTTCTTAAAACCCATAATGAGTGAGAGCATTCTGCGTTTCTCTCTCTCTCTCTCTCTTTCTCTCTCTCTCTGACTTATTTCACTCAGCATAATAGATTCCATGTACATAATGTATAGGAAAATTTCATGACTTCATCACTCCTGAACATCTGAATAATATTCCATTGTGTATATGTTCCACAGTTTCTTCACCATTCATCTGTTGAAGGGCATCTTGCTTGTTTCCAGAGTCTTGCTGTGGTAAATAGTGCTGCAATGAATATGATGTAAGGAAGAGATTTTTGTATTGTATTTTTGTATTCCTAGGGTATATTCCTAGGAGTGGTATAGCTGGATTTTATGGGAGCTTGATTTCCAGTTTTTGGAGGAATGTCCATATCGCTTTCCAAAAAGGTTGAACTAGATGGCAATCCCACCAGCAGTGGATAAGAGTTCCTTTCTCTCCACATCCCCGCCAACACTGTTTGTTCTGATTCTTTTTTTTTTTTGCAGTCCACTATTGATTTTAATTTTTATTTAAACATCTTAATTACATATATGATTGTGATTAGGTTTCAGTCATGTAAAGAACACCCCCTTCACCAGTGCAACATTTCCACCACCAATGTCCCAAATCTCCCTCCATCCACCACACCCCCACCTGTACTCCAGACAGGATTTTCCAGTTCCCTCATTCATTCACATGATTATGGTAGTTCTCAGTGTAGTTATTTCTATAAATGCACTCACAACTCTTTGTGGTGAGCTTCATGAAGTGAGCTGGAAGTTCCAGCCCTCCTCTCATTGTCTCTGAGGATTGTTGCAAAAATGACTTTTATTTTTCTTAAAACCCATAGATGAGTAAGACCATTCTGCAACTTTCTCTCCATCCCTCTGACTTATTTCACTCAGGATGGTAGATTCCATGTACATCCATGTATAGGAAAAGTTCATGACTTCATCTCTCCTGATGGCTGCATAATATTCCATTATGTACATGTACCACAGTTTCTTTAGCCATTTGTTTGTTGAAGGGCATCTTGGTTGTTTCCAGAGCCTGGCTATTGTGAATAGTGCTGCAATACATATAGGTGTGAGGAAGGGGTTTTTGTATTATATTCTTCTGTTCTTAGGGTATATCCCTAGGAGTGGAAGAGCTGGGTCAAATGGGAGCTCAATTTCCAGATTTTGGAGGAATCTCCATATCGCTTTCCATAGAGGTTGGACTAGATGGCATTCCCACCAGCAGTGGATAAGAGTTCCTTTCTCCCCTGCCAGTACTGATTGTTCTCATTCTTTGTGATGTGTGCCAATAGCTGGGGTGTAAGGTGGTATCTCATCATTGTTTTGATTTGCATCTCCCTGATGATTAGTGATGTGGAGCATTTTTTATGTATCTTTTGGCCATTTGTATTTCTTCTTTGTCAAAGTGTCTGTCCATTTCTTCTCCTCATTTTTTGATGGGGTTAGATGTTTTATCTTGTAAAGTTCTGTCAGTGCCTTGTATATTTTGGAGATTAGACCCTTATCTGATGGGTATTGGGTGAATAGTTTCTCCCACTCAGTGGGTGGCTCTTGTAACCTGGGTGCTATTTTTTTTGAGTTGTAGAAGCTTCTCAGCTTAATATATTCCCATCTGTTAATCTTTGCTTTCACTTACTTGGAGAGTGCAGTTTCCTCCTTGAAAATGCCTTTAGTCTCAATGTCCTGGAGTGTTTGCCTACATGTTGTTCTATATATCTTATGGTTTCAGGTCTGATATCAAGGTCTTTAATCCATTTAGATTTTACCTTCATACATGATGTTAACTGGGAGTCTAAGTTCAATTTTTTGCAAGTGGCTAGCCAGTTGTGCCAACACCACTTGTTGAAGAGGCTTTCTTTGCTCCATTTAGGATTTCTTGCTACTTTATCAAAAATTAGGTGATTGTATGTCTGGGGAACATTCTCTGAGTATTCAAGTCTATTCCACTGATCTGAGGGCCTGTCTTTATTCCAATACCATGCTGTTTTGATAACTATTGCTTTGTAGTACAGTTTAAAGTTGGGGAAAGTAATTCCTCCCATATTCTTCTTCCCAATGATTGCTTTAGCTATTCTAGGGTGTTTATTATTCTAAATAAATTTCAAAAGTGCTTGATCCACTTCTTTGAAGAATGTCATGGGTCTCTTTAGAGGGGTTGCATTAAATCTGTAAAATGCTTTGGGGAGTATTGTCATTTTGATGATGTTAATCCTACCAATTCATGAGCAGGGTATGTGTTTCCATTTCCTCGTGTCCTCTCTATTTCTTGAGCAGAGTTTTATAGTTTCTTTGTATAGGTCCTTCACATTTTTAGTCAAGTTGGTTCCAAGATATTTGAGTTTGTGTGGCACTATTGTAAATGGGGTTGTTTTCTTAATGTCCATTTCTTCCTACTACTATTGGTGTATAGAAAGGCCATTAATTTTTGTGTGTTAATTTTGTAGCCTGCCACCTTGCTATATGAGTCTATTGTTTCTAGAAGCTTTTTAGTAGAGTCTTTAGGGTTTTCTAGGTAGAGTATCATGTCATCTGTAAACAGTGAGAGCTTGACTTCTTCCTTTCCTATCTGGATTCCCTTGATATCTTTTTCTTGCCAAATCGCTATAGCAAGTACTTCCAGTGCTATGTTGAATAGGAGTGGTGAGAGAGGAAAACCTTGTCTTGTGCCAGAATTTAGAGGGAAGGCTCTTAGTTTTTCTCCATTGAGGATAATATTTGCCACTGGCTTGTGGTAGATGGCCTTCACTATATTGAGAAAGGTTCCCTCCATTCCCATCTTGCTGAGAGTTTTGATCAAGAATGGGTGTTGGACCTTATCAAATGCTTTCTCTGCATCTATTGATTTGATCATGTGGTTTTTATTTTTCTTGTTGTTGATGTTGTGTGTTATGTTGATAGATTTACGGATGTTAAACCGTCCTTGCATTTCTGCGATGAAAACTACTTGATCGTAGTGGATGATCTTCTTAATGAGGCATTGAATCCTATTTGCCAGGATTTTGTTGAGGATCTTTGCATATGCATTCATCAGCGATATTGGGTGTAGTTTTCTTTTTTGGTAATATCTCTGTCTGGTTTAGGTATCAAGGTGATGTTGGTTTCATAAAGCTATTTGGAAGTGTTCCCGTTTTTTTGATTTCATGAAAGAGTCTTGCCAGGAATGGTAGTAGTTCCTCTTGGAAAGTTTGAAAGAATTCATTAATGAATCCATCTGAGCCTGGGCTTTTGTTTTTGGATAGATATTTGATTACCGTTTTAATTTCATCAGTAGTGATGGGGGTGTTTAGATATGCTACATCCTCTTCATTCAACCGTGGACAACTATAAGAGTCCAAGAATTTATTCATTTCTTCCAGGTTCTCATTTTTAGTGGCATAGATTTTCTCTAAGTAGTTTCTGATTACCATTTGAATCTCTGCCATATTAGTAGTGATCTCTCCATTTTTATTCCTAATAGTAGTTATCAAGTTTTTTCTCCCTCTTTTTCTTTGTTAGTTTTGCCAGTGGTCTATCAATCCTCTTTATTTGAAGAACCAACTTCTGCTTTTGTTGATCTTTCAGATTGTTTTTTGAATTTCCACTTCGTTGATTTCTGCTCTCAGCTTTGTTATTTCCCTCTGTCTCCCTATTTTTGGGTCCTTTTTTGAGCACTTTCTAATTATATGAGCTGCATATTAAGCTATTCAGGTAGGCCACTTCTTCCTTCCTGATGTGTGCTTGCAAAGCTATAAATTTCTCTCTCCTTACTGCTTTTGCTAAGTCCCATTAGTTCTGATAGTTTGTGTCTTTATTATCATTTGTTTCCAGGAATGTTTTGATTTCCTCTTTGATTTCATCATGGACCCACTGGTTATTCAGTATGAGGCTGTTTAACTTCCAGGTGTTAAAATTTTTTCTTCTGTGTCCCTTTGGAATTCACATATAATTTCAGAGCCTTGTGATCAGTGAACGTAGCCTGCAAAATTTCTATCTTTTTGATATTATGGAGGTATGTTTTATGTGCCAGCATGTAGTCTATCCTGGAGAATGTCCCATATACATTGGTGAAAAATGTATATCCAGGTTTCTGGGGATGGAGTGTCCTATGCATATCTAGTAGGTCTTTTCTTCCATTTCTCTTCTCAGGTCTAGTATATTCTTGTTGGGTTTCAGTCTGGTTGACCTATCCAGTATTGACAAATCCATGTTGAGGTCGCCCACAATTATTGTGTTGTTATTGATATTGTTTTTCAGATTTGTCAATTGTATTAAATATTTTGCTGGGCCCTCATTCAGTGCATATATGTTTAGGAGAGTGATTTCTTCCTGCTGTACAATTCTCTTTATTAATACAAAATGTCCATTTTTGTCCCTTACAACTTTCCTGAGTATACAGTTTGCATCATCTGATATTAGTATGGCCAAGCCAGCTGTTTTATGAGTGTTGTTTGGTTGGATAATTTTCCTCCAGCCTTTTATTTTGAGTCTATGTTTGTTCTGACTATTCATGTGCATTTCTTGTAGACAGCAGAAGGTTGGATTGAGGTTGTTTTTTTTTTTTTTTTTTATCCCTCTAGCCACCTTTGTTTCTTAACTGGTCCATTTAGTCCATTGACATTTAGAAAAAAAATTGTCCTGGGATTTAATGCCAACTTTATATCAAAATTTGGTTTGTCTTTTAATCAGTCTTGTCTTAAATTAGGTCTTTCATTTTTTCTCTTAAGACTGGTTTTGAGTCTGTAAAGTTTCTGAGCTGTTGTTTGTCTGTGAAACCATGTATTTTTCCGTCAAACCTGAAAATGAGTTTTTCTGGGTACAGTATTCTAGGTGAAGCATTCATTTCATTGAGTTTTGTCACTATGTCCCACCACTGCTTTGTGGCCTTGAGTGTTTCTGGTGACAGGTCTGCTGTAAATCTCAAGGATGCTCCCTTGAATGTAATTTCCCTTTTTGATCTTGCTGCTTTCAGAATTCTGTCTCTATCTGTGGGATTCGTCATTGTGACTAGGATGTGTCTTGGGGTATTTTTTCTGGGTTTTCTTTTGGTTGGTTCTCTTTGGGCATGCAGGATTTGATCACATATATTCTTTAGCTCTGGAAATTTCTCTTTAATGATTTTCTTGACTGTTGATTCTTCCTGGAAATTTTCTTCCTGGGATTCCAATGATTCTTAAGTTGTTTCTGTTGAGCTTATCATAAACTTCTATTTTCTTCTGTTCCCATTCTTTGACTAATTTTTCCATCATCTGTTCATTTGCTTTAAGTTGTTTTTTTTTTCCCCAATCTTTCCCACTGTATGGAGTTGTTATTTATCTCATCTTCCACAGCACCAATTCTATTCTCAGCTTTTGTTAGCCTGTTGGAGAGCTCATCCATTTTGCCATTCAATTCATTTACTGAATTTTTCAGGCCTGTTATTTGACCTGTTATTTCAGTTTGGAGTTTTGTGATTTCTGTCTTCTTATTTTTTTGGTTCTTATTAGAGTTCTGTTCAACTCGATCTATGGTTTCTTTGAGCATCTTCCATATTTCTTGTCTAAACTCCTTATGAGAGATTGATTAGTTGGTTGGCTGTTTTCTGGTTATCAGAGTTGTCATCTTCATTGTCTATGTCTGATGCTGGCCTCTGTTGTTTCCCCATTGTCACACTTGTATTGTGGGTTTTTCTACGTGTTGTGGTGGTATTCATTGGCCACGCTTCTCTGGCTCAGCCTTTTCTGGGTGGATTGACTTACCTCCAAGGAAAGGGAGCCCTTTGTGGATGAAGCCTCATGCAGGATTAAATCTTAGGCCCGAGCACGCAGCAGAGAAGACAGTCCGGGGAGAAATGCTGGGCTTCATTGTTCCAGCTCAATTCTTAGTGTGATTTTTTTCTTCTTGTTGCAGTGTTGTTCTTTCCTTAGAAACAGCACACGGCTGCATAGTGAAGCGGTGCGGCTATGCTCTTTGAGCCTCTGGGAGAGCAAATTTTCTGGGTCCTTTTTGACCCACTCCCAAGAGGTTCAGGAAACAGGACAGGAGATAAATGCACACAGGCAGCACTCACAGGTTCTCACAGTCAATTCAAGACATTTTTGAAGATTATTCCTTACTCATAGGTCATAGTCTGTGTAGACCTGTGAAACATTCCTTATATATCCTCCTTATGTTCCTTTTACTCTGCCTGAGTATCCCGCTTTTCTCATTTTCTGTTGGATCAAGTGTCCTTGCTATCCTGACATTTTATTCCTTTGATTCACTTGGCCTGTTTGTATCACATGCAGGTGGGTCGTGTATTTTTGTATCTGAATTCATATATTCATATGTTTGTAAATTTTTTTTAATATTCCTGTATTTGCCACTTTCTGTCTTTTTACCTACTATTATATTGTATATAGATGGTAATTTGATTATAATCATCTTCTAAAAATATTAACCCTTGTAGCCATGTATAAAAATTTAACTTTTAAAAGCTTTTCCTGAATCTCTACAGTCAAATAATGCGCTTAGGAGTGGGGCTCCCCTTTCCTAATCTCATCTCATCCATATCAAAATGCCATTTTGGTTCTTGTTGGATACTCAGAACTGTACGTTAGTATAGCTCTTCCTAATCAGATGGAATTGTGGTTACTGATCAGATGATCTGTGACTAGTAAAAACCAAGAGGTGCTTGACAGATAAAATATTAAACAGACTCCAAAGACTGGCCATAACAAAATAATGTAACATAATTCAACAATATTATGTTGTTTACTTACTGAAATTATTCTGGTTTGGAGTGGAAATATTTATTTCAACTAGCTTTCTGTTTTTTCTTATTGTCTTACCAGCAATCAGCTAGAAACTTTTAAAATTGCACACATGAAATTCTTTATATTAGATCATTGTGATCTAAATTCCAGTGTTCTATATTGATCCTGTTTTGTTAGTCTTTAGCTAAAATTCAGAATGTTGCACAGGCTGAGTCATCTCCCAAGGTTTTTGTTCAAAAAATTCTCAAATGAGTCAAGTTTTCATGGAGCAAGTGCACTGGTGAAGTCCCTGATAATACCCAGGTTGGGGTTGATTCAACCTCAGGAGGTGCTTGCTACACGACTGCTATTAGAAATGAGCTGCAATGTGTATTTTGGGTAGCCAGTAGTTTGGGTATCTATTCAGCACTGATATCACTTTAATTAAAAATGTGATGAAATGTTGATTATATAAGTATATGAGGCTGAAAAATCATGAGATTTCACATTTCCACCCTCCATAGGAAACCACTTTTCGCTTCACTTAGCACTGTTTATAGATGATGTTGGTTTATATGGAAAATGTGGCAGCTAAAGTTCAAACGATTTATATATGGCAATATAATTTATATGGAGTCATTTTAGAAGCCAGCTGAATAATGAAAGTGTCAATTAATTTTAGAGTATTTTAACCTCGTTTTTAGGGTTTATCATCTACAGTCCATATTTCCCATCAATTTTGCATATTCAAATTAAGCTGATAATACACAGAACCACAGAGAAATAAACATAATCTTTGTGAAATATAATTATATCTAAGAATTTTTGATTAAAGCATGATTCCTAATAATTTACTGAATATCATATTCTATCCTTATTGATATTTTATTCTTGCTGTTTTTAAAAGAATTCAGGAATATTGAACATTTTACTAGGTAGATATATTTTTATTTTTCTCTCTTTTTTTAGGGGCTACTCCCAGTACTGTGGTGATTGTTAGCTACAGGCCAAACCAAACTACAACCCTTCGTGCTCAGGAAAAGCATGGTATAGGGCATCTATGTCAAGCCCTTGCATGCGCAATACAGAAGATCTACTTTAAACCATATCCTTGGTCCTTGGGCAGAGATTTTTTAGTTTCTTGGCACATTTACATTTTCTACTCATGACTTCTTATTCTTCATCTGTATCATTATTATGCATTTTTGGCAAATACACCCACATACCCCTTATCTTTAAAGTCACAAGAATTTAAATTACTTAAAACCTAGAAATATGGCCTCTTGAATGTACAGCATAGTATATTTCTAATTCCCACTTGCCTTCATCCTTTAATTAAAACTGGATCAATTTAAATCATTGCAATGACGTTTTAGTGATTCTGTATTTGAGTTGCATTTAAATGATGAATATTTGATGCTGTTTATTTGTCAGATAAATAGCAATAAACATCCTAAAGGACCCCCCAAAGACAGTTAACCATTACTTAAAGCTAAGAAAGCTTTAATTAAAATAACTAGAAAATGAGACACACCAGGTAAATGTTTCCAAAACACAAATTCAAGGACTTCACTCTGAATACTTCTATAGGAAAGAGAAAAATCATGATGATTTCAGAAAGGATTAAAAATTGAACAGGCCTAGAGTTTTCATCAGGAAGTGATCTGTTTTTAGAATCTCCATTATTTTTTAAGCTACTTTGGGGACTATTTTAGAAACAGCTCAGCTTCTGTGGAATGATTATCTGAATAAAATCTGTTTTTCTATCCTTGGATCTTCACATAAAATCAGCCCATTAAAATCTTGACATAGTCTTGAGGGGAAATATACAGTATTTACTCAGATAAGATAGAGTCAAGGAATGGAGGTCGCTGAGTTTTTCTCTAAACAGAAAAGCTGTGAAGTGTGATGGTAGACTGGTGAAGTGTGTGCAGAGCACTGACGGCAGACAGCCAAACAGGCAGTCCTTTGGCATTCTGCAGGCATGTAAATGATTCTAAATGGCAGAATCCAGAAGAGTGGAGCTGCTGAGTGACCTTAGTCAACCATTGCACACACACACACACACACACACACACACACACACACACACACACACTCTAGGCCTGTTCCTATATCTATATTCATCTATTTCTCTTACATTATTGATGAGGATCTGGAAGAGGATGGGGGCTAGAGAGATAGAATAAAGAGTAGAGTCACTTGCCATGCATACAACTGACCCAGGTTTAATTCCCAGTACCCCATATCCCTGAGCCCTGCTAGAAATGATCCCTGAGCACTAACTCAGAAATAAACTCTGAGTGGACTAAAAACAAAATAGCAGAAAAAAAGAAACCTTTCCTTACAATTGGAGGAGGGATGTAAATTCATACAACCATCATGGAAAACAATACAGAAGTTCAACAAAAAAAAACTAAAAATAAAATTACTAGATGATCCAGAAATCACATATCTGGGTATGTACTTAAAGGAAATAAAATCACTTGAAGTGATATCTTCCCTCCTATGCTTTTTGTGGAATTACTCAGGAGCTCAGATGTGGAAAAATCTTGGTATCAGTTGATGGAAAAGGGAACTTGTTATAAGGACCTAAACCTTTCCTTTGAAAGTCACTCTAAAAATCTTTCACAGAAAATTTTAAGACAAAGTGCTGCAGTCTTGAGGGGCAGGAGACAGCTCATTTATCTTAAGTTCATGGTTGTCGATAATGTGATAATATGTTGACAAGAAGAATGTGTAACCTTTTTTAATCAGCATTGTCTGTGACTCTAAAGGCTACAATGTGTACAAATTTCCTTCCAGGTGATCACTGTATGTGCATTTGAATTAGCTGTCTTTATATTCTTTATATATATATATATATATATATATATATATATATATATATATATATATATATATATATGTCACATACATACACACATACATATACAACATATAGAGAGCAAACTCAAGTAGTCAGAGGAAGACATTTCAATTTTTTTTATCAGCAACTGGATTTCATTGTCTGATTCTGAAATGAAATACTCAGTCAAAATTATCCCCACTGTATTTTAAAGACTTCAAACCCTTTGAGGTTTTATTGAAAATCTGCCACCTCTAGAATCTTCTGCTGTATTTAGCTCCCACATGTTCTGTTTTTCTTGTCTCCCATATCTTCAGTCTCTCTAGCACAGGATTTCGACCTTAGAGCTGCAGTATGAACAATTCTGGCATTGAACCTTCCTAGTTGAAGAAGAGGGTGAGGGCTGAACTTACACTGTTGCAAGTCTAGCAGGATTGTTGGCTTCTATCCACTAGATGCCAATAGCATGCATCAAAGTCATAAAAATTGACTTTCTCCAGATACTGTTTCCACTTGGGAATCACTGCTCTAGCACCATCTTTCTGTGGCAAAAAAATTGATGGTATAATCTCTATGTGTGTAGAATTTTTGCAGTCCTGAAGTATAATAGCTCTGCCTCTCATTGCAGAGATGGGAAGTAAACTCAGGCATCTTGGTATGTCCAGTGCGGTATTTAGCTTGATTTTTTATTTTTTTTTTTTTTGTGGTCTCTGGTTGCTGTGCTGTTTTTTTTGTTTGTTTGTTTTTTGTTTTTTGTTTTTCGTTTTTTTTTCTGTAGTATTCTCCATATTTCTCTGATAGGATTTGCCCTTAGTAAGGACAAGAAAAAAATCCTCAATGTGGAGACAATGGAAGAATCTACAGCACTATTGCCCTTCACAAAAGAGGACTCTTTCTCTCTGTAGCTGACAAATTTTCTCAAGCAAACTGAGTCCTGGATGCTGTCAGAAGACAGTAAGGAAGACTTCTTTTTTTGCTTAAGATGTCAGGATCTTCTCCCTAATGGAATCAGTTGACTCCCAGAAAGCCACACGGAATCACTTATCAAATGATGGATTACAAACATGTTGTGTACAAAAAAGTAAGGGCTACAGATATTAGCAATGTTGATTTCCAACACCTTAAACAAATACCTTTCCCTTTCCAGCTACCTCCTCTGCCAAGTTCATAAACCAATTTGGCTAGAGAAGTGGGTGTGTGAGAACAGGAAAAGAGTGGGAGAGGTATTTTTCACTTTATTAAAATAAAAGTATCAGCACCTCTTTTTATTATACAAAACAAAGAACATTGAATATATGCACGCTTAAACTCTTCCTGCTTTTGAACTTTTTCCCAGCAATAAAGATCTATCATTTTATAATGATTTTTTTAAACCTCCCTGTTTGTGCTCAAACTTATAGAGCTGTTTGTTTGTAGGTTAGCAGGTCCATGGATGAGAAAAATAACAGCAGGCAGAATCTTTTTCTTATGCTGTCCTTAATTTCCTCCATTACATGCTGGAACAGAGATCAGTGCTTACAAAGAGATTCTAGAGGCCATTTCAGGTGAGTGCAGTGATTAAATGGTAGGTCAGAAGAACACCCACTGTTATGGAGATGCAAAAGAAGCTTCTTTCTAAAACAGTTGAGTCTGTTTGCATAACTCAGAACTTCTACTGGGATCCAGGCTCTAGGAGGGTCACAGAGATGTTGGCAAGGGGTCACCATGTCTGAGTCCAAGGTTACTACCTGCAGCTGTTTGATGGTGACATCTCTAAAGACAGATGGTGTGAACTGGATAGACTTTCTATTCCATGCAACTAAATCCCCTGGCCAACTCCTATTCCCAGCTGCAGTTTTCTGTCTGCTTTGAAGTAAAGATGGAACTAAGATTCTTATTTTCTAATTGTAAACCATGTTTTTAGTAAATGTGCTGAAGCTGACTTTTAAAAGAATGTTGACTCATCTAAATAAAATTTTTATTTGTTTATTTTTAAGTAAAAACATTTCTTTCCAATCAAATCATCTGAATCTTAGCTCTATAGAGAGATTCATGTTTGGTCTTGCTGGGGTTTATCACCCACATAAATACATATATATTTTCTTGAGACAGATTTTATATCTTTGAGGTTCTTAAAGGATCTGGAATTGATGGGAATCATGGTCATAGAAATAATCAAATAATAATTTTTTCTTTCATTTATGGTCTTGATTTATTTTTAATATGTATGCATGTATGTGTTTTGAATTTTGAGAGTGGATAAGTTTCATTGGTGTTTTTTTGTTTTCATAGGCAGTGAGATAATTTGGTACTGAGATTATAAACTATTTTGGTTTGATCTTGTATAAAGTTGTCTCATTGAAATCCCTGACAAAGAGCCTGTAGGGAAAGAGGGCAGGGAAGAGAAGGATAATTAAGTACACAATATACATGTCAACTTCTGTATCCTCCCTTAAATGTGCCTGAGTTTATTGATTTCCTTTTTGTTTCTTAAAATTACCACCTCTATTTATCATCTCTGGAAGATATTGTATATCACATGCTATCATTAGAGCAAGGAGATAAGAATGAAGGTTTCAAGAATGACTTCATATGTAGAAACAGGCCTGTGCTCTCTCAAAATCAGTCATCTTTGACCATAGATCATGGCTATTTTATTTACCAATGCCACATCTCATAGAGTCCCAGGTTGGAAGACTGGTTGCGAAGTTAGTTCATTTTTTCATTAGAAGAATGATGAAGCTAGAGCAATAGCTCAGAGAGCTGAGGACATGCTTTGCATGAAGGAACCCCAAGATTGATCTCAGCACTACATAATCCACTGAGCGCCAGTTTGATATCCCCCCTCAAGTATCCACCAAAAAAATCCAACAGAAAAAGTATTATTTCTCATTAGTCTATCTCTGATATCAAGTCACAGGTTTTTTACTTTTTTTATATGTGGCAGGTAGTTTTCTACCTAAGCCTGGCAGACTTGTTTCCTCTACAATTCTTTTTCCCTAGTGATGATCATATCTCATTCATTTCTTCCACATCACTAAGCAGTAGTCTCTTGCCAGGGATCCTTTACTAGTGACCTTAATGTTTTGACCTCCTTCAATATTTCATGTCCTTCTTTGAAACAGTTTCTATTGTTAACATAAATTATCTTATCAATCTTATATTCTCTATTCTGTATTTTCCTTATTATGCATTAGAGTTTTTGACTTCTACAGAATGTAAGTTTTAAGAGTACAAGAACATTTCCTGTTCCATTTGGCACTAATGGAATGACCAGCTCCTCGCTCATACAAGAGACTCAGTATGTATGTGTTAAGTGAATAATCCCAGATATTTTTATGTAAATATTGATTATTAAAAAGTGATTTTAAACTTATTATTTTATGATCATGCTGCATGAGTCTTAGACAAGCTCATAGATTAAGTGAACCAATAGCCTCTGTGTTACTTGTTACTTGTTGATACTACACTATAAATTTGCTTTTCTCTCTAGGTATGTTTATTTGAGAGGAATAGAGACTTTTCAAATATGAAATGAGAACTAGAGCAAAACAAATGTCACCTGATAGGGGAAAAATGAATTAGCAAACATCAAGACTTTATCATTTTCCATGTGGTAGCCTTTAAACTCCAGCCACAGCCACTGAGACTTGATAGAAGTTGGCTGGTTTACTCATCTATTATCTATATTGGCCATAGTTTCTTCCAACTTATTTTATTCAACCAACATTTCATAGTTATTTTATTATAAATGTTTACCCATGATAAGAACAGCAATTTTCCCTACCATTCTTATTAGCATTATTATTTCTTTTGCAAATGCAGTTCCTTTAGAAAATATGAAGCTAACAGTTTCTTCTAGAAAACTATCACTTTTGCTTAAGTAAACCCACAACTTTAATGCTGATATATTGGCACATAAAAGATCTACCTTAAAAAGGACTTCATCTAATAAAGATTTTAAAATCAGAAGTTGGATATTTCAATCAAGAGGTTTCTGACCCAATACAGTAAGGTTTTTTTCTCTCATAATCTTCTGAGTTTTCTTTTCTCACTAAATCACAATGTCAGGCAAAGCAAGAGCATGCTGTGCCTGTCATTGCAGTTTAGAGATCAAATAAAAGGCAGTATCAATCATCTTGTTTGATTTGGGAGCCTATTAATTTTTGAAGAACTGTGACCCATCCTTTATTCTATGATCTTATGCACTGTCATTTACCTTTCCTCCTCTTAACAGAAATCTTAGAGAAAAATATTAGTTACATAAAACCATTCAAAGTCAATCTATATCTATTTACTGGTCAAATCGATGAACACTCACTTTAGTGACTATATTTGCTATTATGTTCATCTACAGTCTTTAAAATCTTTGACATACTAGTACCATAAGCTCACCTGAGATTACTTGAGCTTCATTTTTCCTTTATCACAAAGGATTGTTTTTATGTAGAATGGACTAAGATCTGATCTTAAATCAATTTTCTTAATTAGAGGTTTATTTTTAAATCCAAAGCTTGCAACTCATAAAATATAGGTGACATTGACATCAAAGTTCTCAAAATATTAATTCTTAGGTAAAATACTGTCTATTTTATAAATTGTCCTTACTTAATTAGTAAACTTGAGGAGCTAGAATCCCATCCAGCTTCACTAATTTCCAGAGAGAAGAGGATGGGGAAAGAGAATGTAGATGCTACCCAATAAGGCCGCAAGACGTTCTTCTTAAAATTATATCTTAGTGAAATTCTGGTCTTTAACATTAAAATTGAAAGTGTAATGTTTCTTGTAATAGAATTTTCACCCTTTGACTTGACTCCAAATAATGTATTAAATATTAAATAGCGTTTAACTTCAGAAAACATGTCGGATACATGTTCATTTCAATGTTAAAATAGCTTTTTTTTTTTTTTTTTTGGGTTTTTGGGCCACACCCGGTAATGCTCAGGGGTTACTCCTGGCTATGTGCTCAGAAGTTGCTCCTGGCTTGGGGGACCATATGGGACACCAGGGGATCGAATCGCGGTCCGTCCAAGGCTAGCGCGGGCAAGGCAGGCACCTTACCTTCAGCGCCACCGCCCGGCCCCTCAATGTTAAAATAGCTTTTAGGGGAATTAAGATAGAACAGCATCACTAGACGGAGAGCTTTGACTATGATTTTTTTATCCAAGGATAATTTTGTATGCATATAATATTTGATATTCAGTTTATGGAATAAGGCTTCATATGTTTTTCTAAAGTTATCTATGAGAAAAAAATGTATCTTTAACTATACCACCAGTTTGTTGAAGTGATCAAGTGGTAGGACAGAATTAATCTAATCATGCACCTGGATTTTATTTTAGATTTTTCTCTTTCTCTTCATGTACTGTTATGGTTAATGCTAGGTTCTGTTTTTAGCCTGTAAGAGTGGGGAGAAGTGTAGAAAATACTTATAACATCTGTAGCAATGGACAGAAGAATGAATAATAATAGGAAATGTCTACATACCACCTGGTATAAACACAGATGTGTGTTTTCTTTAAAAATAAAAAGCCAGCATTCTAAAAAAAGGGAAGATTTACAACATTTACATAAAGCCAAGAACCCATTCTAGAGTACCTCTTAATTAATAAGAAGCAATCCTCCTTGTTAGTTGCCAATTTATTTTTGGGGTTTCACTAATATTTCCTCTAAATGGTGCTGTTCATTTTCTTCATATATTTTGAATGTAGACATCATTGTTAATCCCTGACACCAATAGAAACATGGAACAAATTCTTTCATTTCAAATCTTAAATTTCTTTACCTCTTAGTGATAAGTTAAACCCAGAAACAGGATATTTTGCTTCCTCCACAACTTCATCCAAATGTTTGAAAGGTTAATATTTAAGAAAAAAACTTATGCAGAATAGAGGAGGGCAATTAGATGTACTTTATAAAGTTCTATGTTTTTCCATTTTCCTTTCCCCTTTGTTGCTCTTATTGTTACTATGGGAGGAAGTCAGCTCTCTGGTTATGTGCTCCCAGCCTTGTCTGTAGAGCCTGTCAGGAAACATGCCTTTAGTCTTGATGCTCGCACACACTTTGAATGGAGTCCAACAGGAATAACTGTGCTGCTCACACACGGTCTCAACAAGGGTTGTTCCCCATGCATACCATTAAATGCAGTGCTTACTTGGAGTCCCACACTTTAGATTGTGTGCTGGAGATCAAACAGTGTTGAGGAACTTGAAGTTTCAGAGTGCAAAGCTATTGAGGCAGTGATCAAAGCATGTGGGCAGCACTAAACCTTGAACCCATGTTCTCACTCTTGCACTCTTAGTCATCGAGCCTTTGCTCAAGTTATATAGGTTTTTTGTAAGAAAGAAAGATGAGCTACATTTGGCAATGATTTGAGGTTATTCTTTGTCTCCTCACAAAGGAATTTCTCCTGGTAGTGCTCAGGGTTCCATATGGGCTGCTGGAAATTGAACCTGGGTTGGCCACATACAAGGCAAGCACCTATCAGCTGTACTATCACTCCAGTCCCAAGTTTTATATATATGTAAATATATATAAAATATATACAATATATATTTTAATTTAATTTTATTAAAAAGCATGTATCACATAGTTGATCATAGTACATTTGTTAACAAATAAGGGAGAGAAAAATTATTTTTAAAAAAGAATAGAAAGAAAAATAAAGATTAAGAAGAGGGAGAAATAAAAAGAAGTACAGAGACAAGCAAATTTGTGAAAATTATTATACCTTCAATGACATCATTAAATCTTTATAAGAAGGTTTAGTAAATTCTTGTTGCTAGCTGACTATTCTGTTTCTTCATTTGTTTCTGAATATTAAGTGACTTGAGCTACACATTAGCATCTAAGTTCACTTGGCTCTATGGGAATGACAATATCAAACAAATAAAGTTGTCACATTTACGGTCACATGGTTCAGGAATTCAAACCACTATTGCTGATAATGTGGTTTCTGTGAGTGTGGTTATGGCTGCCAGGTCTCCCAGAAGTATGAGAAGATGAGGGGTGTTATGGGGAGGATGCCCACACTCACTCAAAAAAAGTTCTGGTGATATAAGCCCAAATGTTGGCATCCCTGGAGTTTGGTCAGATGTTTATCTCTATAGAAATTCATAGAGGAGTAATAAAGCAAGACCATAGGTCATGCAGTAATTATGGGTGATGGATGCAGAGACATAGACATATCCTCCTGTTACTGACAACTTTCAGCTTGGCCTGATAGCCATGATTTTTCATGATTTGGTTTATATCTTTTTTGAGAACAACTTGAGTCTGTAAAAGTTGGTCTGGTCCAAACATGAAGACTGTTGTTTAAATGATAAAGTTTTAATTACTTATTAGAACCACTTTTATTTAGGTATTGTGTTTTACAATATTGTTTGTAATTTTTTTTACCATATATACTCTTGTCATACAGGTTATTTGCATACACACAGAATCAAATGCACAGTCTCCAGTCATCTTCTGCTGTCTGTTGGAAGGGGCGATGCTTCAGCTCAGTCCACAAGTCGTGGATGAGCTAAAGATATAGGCAGCTGAACTGAACTGGATGCCACTGAACTATTTAGCCCACAACATTCAACGGTACATTTAATTAAGTGGAAAACCCATGTAAGGCAGTAAAGTCGTGTAAATAATTGGTTATAAATCCTGAATCCTTATAATCAGGGGTTTGGAGTATAAGAATTCAGGATTTTTAACCATTTATTTACAATGCTTTACTGTCTTAAATAGTTTATTCACTTTATTAAAGTTGTCATTGAATACTATGGATTAATGTGGTATGTTAATGGTATACAGTATATCAAACAATCATGTATTGTAAATGTAATCATGTATTTATTTATTTACTGATACCTCAATTACTGTAATTTCTTGGGTATATATTTTATATATTTATAAATATTTTATATATTTATATATATTTTATATATTTACCGGTGACTGCTGCATTTTCCATCTTGGCTTATACTTGAGTCACTAAGTTGTCCCAGTATTTTAGGGTAATATTAGTGGGGTTGGCTTATATTTGGGTCAGCTTATTCTAGAGTATATAGGACATTTGGTTTTGGGCCACGCCCAATGGTGCTTATGGGTTACACCTGGCAGTGCTGGGGATCAAACACAGATTGACTGCGTGCAAGACAAACACCTCCTTGCTGTGCTATTGTTCTGACCTGTTTGTCAAATATTTAATCAAGACATCATTACAACACTACAATTGCTATCAGACACTCCACTTCTCTTCATCAGGGTCCCAAGTATTCCTCCCACTTTTCCTCTTGGAAGTTCATTTCTACAAAAGAAAAGTTCATTTCTTATGACTGATAACTTGATGTTTCTCTTTTTAATATCTTGTTTGAGATAGATTTCCTTTTATATAAATTGTGGATATGGAGTCACCTATACATATATACGTGAATAGCTAAAAATAGGCTAAAAATTTGAGAGTGTCTAGAGCAATATTACAGTGGGTAGGGCATTTGCCTTGGGCAGCCCAGGTTTGATCCTTGGCAGCCCATATGGTCCCCTACGCCTTCCAGGAGTGATTTCTGAGTACAAAGCCAGGAGTAACTCCTGAGCACTGCTAGGTGTGGCCCATAAACAAAAAATAAATTAAGGAGAAACTCTGAATAGACTGGCAGAAATATAAAAGTGCAGCCCAGGGGGCAAAGGAGGGGCGATATGGGATGCATGCTGGGAACAGGGGTGGAGGGAGGACAACATTGGTGGTGGGAAGGCCCCTGATTCAATGTCACTATGTACCTGAAATACTACTGTGAATGATTTGTAATCCACTTTGGTCAAAATAAAAATTATTAATAAATAAAATAAAATAAGTGGAAAAAAGTGCTTTATCCTAAAAGGGAATATTGCCTTTATATTATAAAATGTTATACTATAGTGTATAATATTTGCATAAATTTATAAATATAAATATTATAAATATGCATAAATATTTGCATAAATAAGCAAAAGGTTTGTAATAATATCAATGGATATAAAATGAAAACAGCAAAAAATAAAAGACAGCAAAGAATAAAAACAACTGGGTAAAATATATAGCACTTAATATAAAAGAAAAGTTAATTTGGGGGGCAGAGCAATACACAATGGTAGGGAATGCCTTGCACATGGCCAACCCAGGATAGACCTGGGTTTGATTCCCAGTTTTCCAGAAGTCCTCCTTGCCTACCAGGAGAGATTTCTGAATATAGAGCCAGAAGTAATCCCTGAGCACTGCCCCCAAAAGCTAATTTGTTATTTTGTATATATAAAATCCCTTAGCAGGATAAGAGTAAACAAATTTTTCTTACTCTAGTAAAGTAAGCTTCAAGAGAGAATAAATAGTGCCAAGTGTTGAGGATTTTGTCTTGCCTTTTAAGGACCACCTATACTAGCAGCCTGGGGGGTATAAGAGGGGGATCTGGAATGCATGCTGGGAACAGGGGTGAAGGGAGGACAATATTGGTGGTGGGAATTCCCCTGATTCACTATCACTATGCACCTAAAATATTACAGTGAAAGATTTGTAATCCACTTTGATTAAAATAAAAAAAATAAAAGAAATATACAGGTTTATCTATCTACACACACACACACACACACACACACACACACACACACATTTCCTTTAATGCTTCAAGTTTCAAGGCTATGAATTCCCTATATTACTTGTGCCCGAAACTGTATAATCTCTTCAGTTCTGAATGAGAATCTAACTTGGTAGAGTATCATTGTGGCGTGATTAGTTCTGCTTTTGTACTATAGCCCTCCATTCTCTTCTGGCTTACAGAGTTTCACTGCATAAATCTACTTTAATTCCTGTGTACTTTCTTCCTTTAATATATTTGCTTCTTTCATTATTTTGCCTTCATCTTTGCATTTTGTTATTCTTTTTTTTTTTTTTTTTTTTTTTTTTTTTTTTTTTTTTTTGTTTTTGGGCCACACCCTGTGACACTCAGGGGTTACTCCTGGCTATGCGCTCAGAAGTTGCTCCTGGCTTCTTGGGGGACCATATGGGACGCCGGGGGATCGAACCGCGGTCCATCCTAGGCTAGCGCAGGCAAGGCAGGCACCTTACCTCCAGCGCCACCGCCCGGCCCCGCATTTTGTTATTCTTATGTTGTTATAATGTACTTGGGTCTTTTCTATTTGAGTCTTTTTGTTGGAACTATTTGGGACTCTTTGGGTGCTTGTATTCTTCAATTCTGGGAAATTCTTATCTATAATTTATTTATTTCTTCATCAAGTTTGTACTCCTGTTCTTTAGGGACTCTGACAATTTTTATAATATTTCTATTGAACTCTTTTCATACTCATTACTGTAGCAATCTGTTCATTTCTTCTTGAACTATTTTCACTTTTTGTTATTTTCTTTAGTTTATTACATCTTATCTTACATTTTTCTTACATCTTGTGGAGCTCCTTGATCTTTGAAAATAGTTCCAAAATCAACAAATCACTCATTTTCTGTTTTTTTTTTTTTGTTTGTTTGTTTTGTTTTGGCTTTTAAGTATTTACACATTCAAAGGTAATGGATTTAACAAAGGTACTTATTTGGGAAAGAAGAGTTAAATTTGTTATTTTTAGTAGGCAGCTTTTCAAAGTGAGGGGTGCATCATATAAATGCATAAAAGGCTCTAAGGATGTGCCCTTTGAAATATCACCACAAGTTAATGTATTCTAGAAATGAAAGTATGAATATTGTTATAAATATTGGTATGACTTTAGACACTCTCCAGGGCAATCTAGGTGACTTCTATGGGACTCTCTCTTTTAACATCACTGTATAATAAAATATCTGCTGAGCATGGACAATAATAAAAAGTTATGAAATATTTTATTAGTATTCATAATGGTCTTCCACCAATGAAAAATAAAAGGCCAGTATTTCATGAATGGAATATATGCTTTGGGAGATGTCTCTTTTTTGAATCTTAAAAATTAACCTTTCTGTGAAAATCAAATCAAATGCCCAACCATTTGATTGGTCTAGAATAAACTATGTCACTTTCAAAGTCTCCTGATAGCTCTTCTATTAAAAATAAATAATAAAATTGAAAATCATACTCTGAATACTCAGAAATCCATTCTTGACCTAATTAGGGTCCTCTTTATTAAGATCTCTCTTCTACCAAGGACTTCTGGCATTCTGCCCTCTAATATATATTAGACATAATTGTACATAAATGTTATGCCTTTCTATGATGGCATGAGAGCATTTGAAGCCCAGTGGTACATTGAAGTTAGGAGATATTTGTCAATGATACAAATTGATTGCTCAGTTTTTAACTTATTGGCCCATTGTTTTATTTTTTGGTTTTTATTTTATTTTACTTTTTTTGTTTTTTTGGCTCACACCCATTTGATGCTCAGGGGTTACTCCTGGTTAAGCACTCAGAAATTTCCCCTGGCTTGGGGGGACCATATGGGACGCCTGGGGATTGAACCGTGGTCCTTCCATGGCTAGGGCTTGCTAGGCGTACACCTTACCTCTAGTGCCACCTCCCCAGCCCCAGGCCCATTGTTTTCTGTTGGATTTGTATTCTAGGTCTTTGTTCTTTTCTGTCTTCATTTTGCAGATATTTGCTTCCTATGTGTTTATTTAAAGTAGTGAAGATGAATCTTTAAAACTTATTTTGTCTTGGCTGGTCCGATGGCGGTAGTTTATCAGAACTTAGTATCACAAAAGTTGGTATATAAACCCCCCCAACTGCTCAATTTGGCTTAAAAAAAAACCAAACTTATTTCGTCTTTTATGGTGTTTTATTTTGTCTTAAATAAAATAGATAGATAAAAGTGACATTAAACATAAATAAACAAAAACAAACACAATTAGTCTCCACAGGTAGAATCCATTCACTCTAGGTCTTCAGAGATTTATATTTTGTTGTTTGCAAAACTTTAGACAAATAAGTTTTAGAGAACAGTGCTGACAATTTCAACTTTACTAGTTTGAGTGTTATTTTCTCAGTTTCAAAACTTACCAATCTTATCCAGAAAAGAAGTGATGTGAAGCAGTTGTTAGTGAGTAATTGCAGATTTACTTGTAAAGGGTAGCATAATTGCCTGTGTACAACATCAAATGAATATAAACGTCTCCTACAAACAGAGTTAAGATAAACCATATGCTTTGAGGAAATTGTACGAGAAGATTTACTCACATCTACAGACTCATGCTGACATTGTTCTACTAAACTGGCAATGAGAGAACAGACAGGGCCAGCGGGATCCTTACACGGCAGTTGAAGTGGGTAGCTTGCTCGGAATGCCCAACAAAGATTTACAGGGTGAAGCAATCAAAGCTATAAATATGTAGGAAGCCACCACCAGAATGCCTTGCCTGCAAATAGCTGGGAGAAATGGGGAGAATTCTTTTAAATGAAGATGTGGTCTGGCTGCAAATCTGAAGACAAGAAAACAAATAACAAGTCTGAAAGTATAAAGAACCTGGCCTTGAGAATTATCACTGTGCAGAGCACGCTGTGTATTTACAAGACAGAATGGCTGTCTTTGCATGGACCATTTTAATGGGCCACAGAGACCCTTTCATTGTTCTTTTCACATTGGCATAAGAGCAGTGGCGTTCAAAAGTGTTGGATCACTCTACAGCAAGCAAGTTTATATACAGCGAGTAATGAACTTGCCTTGTGCACAGCCAACCCAGTTTCAATCCCTGATAACTCATATGGTTGGTCCCCATTGCACAAGCAAGAGTGATTCATGAATGCTGAGCCAGGAATAAGCCCTGAGCACTGATAGATGTGGCTCTCAAAGGAAAAAAAAAAATGAAAGCTTATATCAGGACCCAGCATGCACCTACACCTAGAAAACTATGTAACACATGAAAATATTTTAATAAATGAAAAACCTATTTAAGGTTTGAAGTTTTGACATATAACATGCATGTCCTCTATATTTTAGTTTTTGAGATCATTTTCTTCCATTTATGCACATATAATCTATAATACAGATATGCGCAAACTATAGAAAACTTGAAGCTATATGTTACCTAATTAGAAAAACAGCTGATGCATGTTTTTTTCTATTAAAACATATCATAATTTGCCAGAGATCTGTGACCACAGTGTGAAAAAAGTCAAAAGTAACTAAATAATTCCACAGTAGGAGGAAGTCTCCTGGGAACTCCCTGCTTCTCACCTGCCAAGGCTGCTGGCTGCTCTAACTGTGTTCTTCCAGAACTAATGTACACGGTTTGCACAGAGCTAATTTGAGTTTATTACTCAAAGTGTTCTGACATTTACTCTTTGGTTCATTTTGTATTCACAGCTTGAATAAAAACTAGAACAATAGGGGCCATGACGGCTTGACTCCGGTCTCTCTTTGCACAACTCCTTTCTGAATACAACCTGTCCATTCCCCTAGTCTGTTGTTCATACCGCTTGCTGCTGACACATGTGTGGCAATGCAAAGTGAGTCCAATTCGATTAGCCAAATTTCCCTCTAACTGAATATGTTTGATACCTAAATACAAGGTTGATATTTGAAAGTAAATGTGTTGCCTATGATGCTCCCACCATTTAATTGTTGTTTTTTTGTTTTTGGGCCACACCCGGCGGTGCTCAGGGGTTACTCCTGGCTGTCTGCTCAGAAAGAGCTCCTGGCAGGCACGGGGGGACCATATGCGACACCGGGATTAGAACCAACCACCTTTGGTCCTGGATCGGCTGCTTGCAAGGCAAACGCCGCTGTGCTATCTCTCTGGGCCCTGTTTTTTTTTTTTTTTTGTTTGTTTTCATTTAAGTCTTAACTATCCATTGAAACACTCCTATTTGTCAGCCATCTTTGTAAGTGCTGAGACACACACAGTCCTTTCTCTGGAAAATTGGGACCAGAAAACAGAATTCTCAGAATTTTGGTGAGATGAATTGTTCAGTTTTGATGCTTTGATACAAATTTTTGTGTTTACTTTTTTTTTGCAATGTTATTTTACTTAAAATATAGCTGGACCAAAAAATACATAAGCAGACTTCTTAAATATGCTATTAACAAAAGCAGACTAGGTAACAGAAATTTTGTCTCCTCATCCATAGCAATACTGGGTTTCAAGTGCCTAGAATTAAATTAATAATAATTCCAGGCTAATGAAAACCACCCTATTGTTTTCTTTTAGATGTATCCCTTTACATCTCTATCTGTGATATACAAGGTTATTTATGAATTTAATAGTGTACCCATGCAACCTATTATAGTTATTATAATTAAGGGATAATTTAAACATATCAATCAATATACAGATGTATTACTGTTTGAATTGGTTTAGAAAATAGAACAAATATACTGCAAAAGACCTTTAGTAGAAAACAGAGATATATAAAAAAACTTTTAGTATATACCAGAGATAATATGCTAACTTACTGGGGAGAGGAGAAACAACTGAATAAAATTGAGTTAAAAATATGGGTCACCAATGTTGATTATAGGTACTGTAAGAATTTAAGTGCCAAAAGCTAAACTTGAAAACTTTTAGAAGACGATGTAAGTGGATATCTTTCTACCTCAAAGTAGAGAAGACTTTCTTAACCAAGATGTAGAAGTATTAATCATAAAGGAGAAAATTGGTACATTTGACTACTATAAAATTAAAAATTGGCCGGAGAGATAGCATGGAGGTAAGGCATTTGCCTTTCATGCAGAAGGATGGTGGTTCAAATCCCGGCATCTCATATGGTCCCCTGTGCCTGCCAGGAGCGATTTCTGAGCATGGAGCCAGGAGTAATTCCTGAGTGCTGCCGGGAGTGACCCCCCCCCCCCAAATTAAAAACTTGTGCACATGAAATTGTCAATTTCTGTTTGTTTTTGGACTAAACCTGGTGACGCTCGGGGGTTACTCCTGGCTATGTGCTCAGAAATAGCTCCTGGTTCGGGGAACCATATGGGATGCCAGGGATCAAACCCAGGTCCTTCCTGAGTCAGTTGCGTGCAAGGCAAGCGCTCTACTGCTGTGCTATTGCTCTGGCCCCAGAAGTTATCTTTTTGAAAATATAGAAAACAAGCCAGAAACTTGAAAGAAATGTTTGCAGCACACATACTGACAAGGTTCTGAATCAAAGTTGTGTGAAGAATTTCCACAAATCATATTACCCTAATTTCATCAACTTGTACCTTCTCTCTTATTTTCTACCGACACTTTCATAAAAACCAGACAAATTAGGTCTTGTCTGAACCAGTGGCCATTGCCAATTCTGGTCTTTACCCACTAACTGGAACATTGTTATCAGCAGTTACATCACAGAAATCCTAGTTCTAATTGCCTGATCAAAACTCATCACTATCAAGACCATATTTAATGACTCTGTCTCAGTGCTATTAATTCCTACTACGTTCAGAGTCCTTTTATATTAGTTAGGGTTACATTATATATTTATAAAATTTTATTTTAAATATACTATTTACCAAGATTCCTAAATTTTTCATGAATTTATGGGTTCTTGCTTTTCATTCTGTTCACAGGATCTTTCTCTGCCCAGTCTTTGACTCATCACAGTGTTATGCATGGGATGGCCCCAGTAAGAGGCAAATTAATTACAAACATAAACATTTTACACAATTTTATCATAATCTCCTCCAAAAAACAGAATAAAATTATTATGCATGTATTCCTCCCAAAAGAAAAAAGAATAGATAGCACTTCACATGATAAACTCCTAACAGAGATTATATGAGACATATGGAAGAGATTTAAAAATATCCATTTACAAAGAAATTGTGAAGGAGGAAAAATGATTTGTAAATAAGCCAAATTAAGGAAAAAAATTACATGTTGGGACAGAGAAAGACAATTAGCAGTAAGTTTCAGCAAAACACTTTAAAAGACAGCAAAATGTTCAAATGGCAGCAAATAAAAGTAAGTGTACGAACTAATTATAACGATAGGCAAGAAAATAAAACTATTAAAACTATAGGCAAGAAGATAAACCCCAGAGCCATAGAGATAGCATGGAGGTAAGGCATTTGCCTTGCATGCAGAAGGACAGTGGTTAGAATCCTGGCATCCCATTTGATCCCCCAAGCATGCCAGGAGCAATTTCTGAGTGTAGAGCCAGGAGTAACCCCCGAGCATTGCTGGGTGTGACCCAAAAACCAAAAATAAAATAAAAAATAAAAAGAAGATAAAACCCAGATGTGTTTATACAACTTACTTATAAAAAGTAGATTGATAAAGTTAAAACATGTTGATAGCTACCTTTATCAGACAATAATGTTACAAATTGGTATTAGCAAACAATTCAAAAAAGTTATCTGAAAATATACTCTTGGAGGCAGCATATCTAGACACACTGTGTTCATGAGTTTAAATTTTTTTCTTTTGGGGCCATACCAAGCTTACATTTTGCTCTGAGTTTCAGGATCACAGAGGGTTCTAGGGAAAATCATACACAATCTCAGGGTTTGAGCCTGGAGTGGCCATGTGCAAGACCTTACCTCTGTATTATATTTTGGACCCTTGTATTCATGCCTTTTATAAGAAAAAAAGAGAAAAGTGAATAAGTAATTTAGACATTTTTAGATGTCACAAGAATATTAAGAGTGGGCAGACATTTTGAGGCTTCCCCTGGCTTGCTTCAACCTGGGAACTTTGATCTTCTCTGGCATTCATCCCCTGATGGCTTGCCTCAGCTGAGGTGAGTTTTTCCGGGCTGGAGTTGCAGATAAAGCTGACTCTGCTGGGCCCCTTAAGCTCGGTAGACATTTTGAGGCTTCCCCTGGCTTGCTTCAACCTGGCAACTTTGATCTTCTCTGGCATTCATCCCCTGGCAGCTTGCCTCGGCTGAGGTGAGTCTTTCTGGGCTGGAGTTGCAAATAAAGCTGACTCTGCTGGGCCCCTTAAGTCCACCTCTTAAGGGGTCAAAGCACTCTGCTTTGCTTTGTGGCCGCCCACTCCTCCTAGCCAATGAATACTACCACAACACGTAGAAAAACCCACAACATAAGCGTGACAATCAGGAAACTACGCAGACCAATGTTAGGCATAGAGAATGAAGATGGAAACTCTGATGACCCAACAATGGCCAACCACCTAGGTAATCTTTCAGATATGGAGTTTAGGGAAGAATTATGGAGGATGCTCACAGAACTCAAAGAAAGTAGGATCAGAACACTAATAAGAATCAAGAGAATATGAAGATAGAAATCAGAAAACTCCAAACTGAAACATCAGGTCAAATAACAGGTCTGAAAAGCTCAGTAGACAAATTGAAGAACAAAACGGATGAGCTTTTTCACAGGTTAACTCCAGCTGAGGATAGAATTAGTGCACTGTTAGATGTGATGCATAACAACTCCACACAGCAGAAGAGATTGGAAAAAAGCCTTAAATCAAATGATCAGACAATGGAAAAATTGCTCAAAGAATATGAACAGATGAAAATAGAAGTCTTTGATAAGCTCAACAGAAACAACTTAAGAATCACTAGAGTCCCAGAGACCCAAGAAGAAAATCTCTAGGAATAATCAACAGTCAAGAACATCATCACAGAGAAACTACCAGAGCTAAAGAAAATATGCGACCAAATCCTGCATGCCCGAAGAGTACCAGCTAAAAGAGCCCCCAGGAAAAACACCCCAAGACACATCCTAGTCACAATGATGAATCTCACAGATAGAGATAGAATACTGAAAGCAGCAAGATCAAAAAGAAAAATTACATTCAAGGGAGCATCCTTGAAATTTACAGCAGACCTGTCACCAGAAACACTCAAGGCCAGAAGGCAGAGGTGGGATATAATGACAAAACTCAATGAAATAAATGCTTCGCCAAGAATACTGCACCCAGCAAAACTCACTTTCAGATTTGAAGGTAGTATACATGGCTTCACAGATAAACAACAGCTCAAAACCTTTACAGACTAAAAACCAGCCTTACAAGAAAAACTAAAAGATCTACTTTAAAGACAAGACAGACCAACAAACACACCAAACTTCTACACAAAGATGGCAGTAAATCCCATGACAATTATCTCTCTCAATGTCAATGGACTAAATGCACCTGTTAAGAGGCACAGAGTGGCAAAATGGATCAAAAACTGAACCCAACCTTCTGCTGCCTACAAGAAACACACCTGAATAGTGAGAATAAACATAGACTCAAAATAAAAGGCTGAAGGAAAATCATCCAAGCAAATAACACCCTTAAAAAAGCTGGGTGGCCATAGTAATATCAGATGACAAAAACTTTATACTCAGAAAAGTTGTAAGGGACAAAAAAGGACATTATGTACTAATCAAGAGATATGTACAGCAGGAAGAAATCACTCTCCTAAAAATATATTCACCCAATGAGGGACCAGCAAAGTATTTAATACAATTGTTGACAAATATGAAAAAGGATATCAATAATAATACAATAATTGTGGGAGACTTCAACACGGGCCTGTCAACACTAGATAGGTCAATCAAATTGAAACCCAACAAGAATATACTAGACCTGAAAAGAGAAATGGAAGAAAGAATCTTAAGAGTTTCAGAATTGGTACAAAATGTTAGAATTAATACATTAATAAATTGTATTGTTGAACAATCAATAATCCATTTAGTTTGGGCATTTAATATTAATATTTTGGATTCCTCAAAAATGGCCCGTACCAGAATGGTAACACAGTGGTAGGGTGTTTGCCTTGCATGCAGCTGACTCTGGACGGACGCAGTTCGATTCCCCGCATCCCATATGATCCCTCAAACCAGGAGCAATTTCTAAGCACAGAGCCAGGAGTAACTCCTGAGCACTACTGGGTGTGGCCCCACCAAAAAAATCATAAAAACTCCATAATACAAATAAACAAAAAATGTCTGAATGGAGGCAATAATTTGTAAGTTTGAGCTTCACTAAACCAATAAAATATCACTGAAATATTATCACTGAAATATTATTTATGGATTTTTATGTGCTCTTCAGCCAAAAGCTGTTAAGTACTCAGGTATCAACCAATTGTAATTATAAAGCTGGTTTATATTTAAGTTATTGTGGACAGAAATCAGAAGCAGAGCATATTAGAATAACTATTATCTTCCCTATCCTGATATCTAAGGTAGGATGCATTTTGTGTTGAAACAGAAACAATTATGGGGCAATAATTCTGAAACTAGTGCTAGATGAAGTGTTGGCACATTAGGTCAGAGTAAGAAAAATGTTTTCATCATTCTGTAATCTCTATGCATGCTGATGTTCAATACAGATACACCCACTCATTCATTAAGATAACAATGAAAGGTATCTGGGAGTAAAGGTACATGGAAGCTTTGGAATCAGAAAATATGGGATCAAGTCCAAGCTCTGTCATTCATTTTCTGGGTGACCTTGAGTAAGTTAATCACTCTTCCTGGGCTTCACTAATAACTGATGATAGAGGATTGGGGCTTTTTAGGGGATCTTTCCTTTACGAGGTTATTGTGATAATTAACTGAGCACACATACATATTCAATAATTAATGTCCTCTACAATAAGAATCATCAAAAAAGGATGAGAGATGAGAAGAACTCTTGAGATTTAGGAATCAATAGGCCATTGATTTTGTCGGAAGTGAAAAGTTTCATTGAGATGATGAATCTGATTGTGAAGAAGAGTAACAACTATAAGACTCAAGTGAAAGCAGTTTTTTCCCAAGTATTAAGTGAAATCAGATATATATGTATATATATAAAGTTTTTATGTGTATCTCCTGAAGTAAATTAAAGTTTTTAAAACAGAGAATGTGTTTCAATTAATTTTATAATTCTGTAGTTTCACTAACAAGACACTTTAGTAAGATATGTATAAATAGTCACATAAAAATAAATGTTGTTGACAGAGGAAAGAGCAAAAGAAGACAAAGCATTAGATGATGCAAATCAATTAAAGCTTTTCTGGTTCAAGATTTTTCTTATATTTCAAATATAAAACCCTTAAAATATATATTAATTGTAAGAAGGAGTCTGAAGAAAATAGCATGGGTTGAAAGTTGCAAAGAAATAAGTACTTATCTTGAATGATGGAGCCAGGCAAGAGAAAGTGAGATCATGAACACTGAACAGGGCTGTCTGAAAGAAACTAGAATAATTTGTGTCAAGTATGGATGAGGTAGTAAATCACATTGGAGGAAAACGTGGAAGAACCTCTAAATTGTCTTCTGCAATGATGAAAGAAGTTGACTATGTACTATTTACAATAACCAGAATCTGCAAATAACTCATATGTCCAACAACAGATTAGTGGTTATAGTAACTGTGATATATCTACATAATGGAATACTGCTATCCAGCTGTTAGGAAAAATAAAGTCATAAAATGTACTTATACATGGATAGATATGAATATTATTATGTTGAGTGATATAATTTAGAGAGAGAGGGATAATCATAGAATAATTCCACTCATTTGTGAAAAGAGAAAAATAAAAGACAGTATGGTAATAATACCCAGAGACAATAGAGATAAAGACTAGGAAGACCAGTAGGAAGTTTGACATAAATAATGGTGAGTAGAGATGGGTCCACTATGACAATGATATTTGGAAATGATCACTCTAGACAAGAACTGGGGACTAAAAGGAGATAAAGTGACATGCATTGTACCACTTTGTTAATAATATTGTAAATCACCATATCAGAAAGCAAAGAGACATACATACACACACACACATGCATGCACACCACACACACACACACACACACACACAGTCAAAATGCCTGCCCCAGAGATAGGTGGGGGTGGGTGGATGGGAGGGAAACTGGAAACATTGGTGGCAGAAAAAATGCACTGGTGAAGGATGGTAATTATTAAAAAAGTAAAATTAAAAATCTTTATTGTAATAAAGTCTACTTTATTGTAATGCAGCATCTTCCTGGAATGGAAGAGTTAACTTTTCTCACAGCACAGGATAAGTTAGGGGGTTTGAACTGTATGAATGTTCCATAAGAAGTTAATATGAGATAAGAAATGGATAGTTGAAAAAGACCTGGTGTCGGGATATCAGGATATCAAGAGTGTTGAAAAGAAGACTGAGTGTGAGTTACAGGTTTGAAATAGAGGAGAGGGAGAATTTACTGGCTAGATTCTTAGTTGTTATTAAAGTATATGTAAAGCAAAAAAGGTGTGCTGGTGTTTTACCAAATTTTTACCTCAGGTGGCCTAGTCTGATATAAAATTTTTCTTTCAATAGTAGATGATAAGCAGGAGATCTAGTGTGCACCCTAAAACTTGCTTTGAAGAAATACCTTTTGAAATAGAAATGAGGAAAACTTAATATAGAAAGTTTTGAATGCTGTGAAGAAACACTTAATAACTGAATGTGTCTAGAGATGGAAGATATTCATGTAAAAGGTAAGTTCTCAGTCAGAATATGACGATTGAGTGGAATTAAAACACAAAAAATTTAATTTCACTATTTCTGGAGATAAGCTTGAGTGGCATCTAAGTACTAACCAAGAGAGACTATATCTTTTAATACCTTTTCCAAATGTTGTTTAACTTAATATTTTTTTCATTAAGCAAGATAAATTCACAGATTAGAACAGAAGAACTTTAGGATTAAAAAACTTTGATGTTTCAGCAGACTTTTTAACTTGTTTCAGAATTTAAATTGCTAAAATTCTGATACATACTACTTGATACAATGCCAATTTTCTTTTGCAAAGCACTTATTTCTTTTGTGGCAAAATCTAGTATGAATATAATATGATTATCAAATTTTAGAGGAGTATAATTTAGCATTGTTCTATTGTGAGCAGTTAGTTTCCTTTCAATATTTTATTCTTTATTAAAACTAAAATGTAATAAACATTTTTGTGCTCTTTTGCTTAATGTATCTCTAAGATAATGTAACATGCAGCATTGAGGTATATACATATCAATAAGGTAACTTCCTGAGAGGTTATATCAACTTACAGTCCTATCAATAGTGCATGAGGGCATGGTCTATTGTTCAATAGTCTCATATAACTACATCTTTAGAGTGACAACAAAAAATTTTAAATTACTTTTTAGGTTTTCAAATAAGAAATAATAATGTATGTGAAAGAAAAACCCCATGGCTTAATATTGTGATGACATATTGTGATGTCTATTTTAATGACAAATCTAAAGTACATATAACGTTACCCATATAATGTGCTTTGAAATGATATATGTTAATCAAAACTTTTGTAAATCAGTTTCTCTGGGTGTTTTGTGCTTCCTTCAGTCTCTCATGCCTTGATTTATTTTACCTACTTGCTCTGTGTTTTCTTCTTTCCTATTTATGTTCTAATTAACAATATCCTATGTTAGTATAAGTTTTAAACATTGTTAAAAGAGTTATGTGGTATTACCTTAATGGGATGTAATCAGTCCCCTTAAACTTCGAATTATCTATCACTAGTTCAGATTTTTTTTTTTTTTTGGTTTTTGGGCCACACCCGGTAACGCTCAGGGGTTACTCCTGGCTATGTGCTCAGAAGTTGCTCCTGGCTTGGGGGACCATATGGGACACCGGGGGATCGAACCGCGGTCCGTCCAAGGCTAGCGCAGGCAAGGCAGGCACCTTACCTTTAGCGCCACCGCCCGGCCCCCACTAGTTCAGATTTTGGGAGACATAATTTAGTAAAATTATGCCTTAAAACATCATTCGGGAATAAATCAGAGTTAGCAGGAGTTTGATAAATATAGCAAAATACTACTTTCTGAAAAGTACATAAATTAATTGCATTTATTTTGGCATAACTGCTATACTGTTGTGTTTTCCATTAACATTTTTATAAAAACTTTTAATTATTGTTACTGTCTATTAAAATTTTTTGTTTTTCAGTATATGGTCCCTGCATATACCTATTTATATTCTACAGTAAACCTATCCATTAAATTTTCAGTCTTGGAAATTATTGGATGATTTTTTAAAATTAGGAATGTCCTATGCATTGTGTAATCATATATATAACTATCTGCTTGTTACATTTATGATTAGCCAAAATGCCTCCAAACATTATCAATTACTTGTCAATTATTTAAATGATCTGGTTCCAGGTTTGCATGTTTTTATCTAATATGAGAAATGTTTGTTCTTACATATGATATAGCAAGAACAGGCTATATAGAAGAGAAGAGTTAGAGTGGAGCTTGGCATGTAGAGGCATATAGTTCTGTTCCTGGCACCTCATGGTCCTCGGAGTACTGCCAGAAGTAATCCTAGTACTACATCTGAGTACAAGTAATGTTGGACATAACATTTGTAAAACCAAGCCCCAGAATTCAACCATGTGTTTGACACTGCACAGTTGTGCTGAGTATGGCTACAAGTGATCCTTGGACCTTATGATGACTTCCTGGAACAAGAAGAGTTCTATCAAGACAGCAAAGAGTTTCCATACAAGGGAGGGGAGAGCTAAGCAGTCAGTTCAGAACATTTTTTGGTAGTCCTGAAACTGAACAGTTAGGAAAACAAACTGAGGAAATTTATTTCAACAGTTCAATGATGCAACTCAGCAAGCTTAAACTAGAACTCAACTTCTGTCCCCCAGGCTTCAGCTATATCGTAATATCACTTGATTTTATTGGCTTTGGTCTTCATGATAATTTAGCTGGATCTGGATACCTTTGAGACCCTTTTCAAAAAAACTCACCTTAAGGATGATGATATCTGCCAGTTATTGAAAATATTATTCATATACAATGTTATAACAAAAATAATATATAACGTATTATTATATTTACATACTTGATATACTTTATTAGCATGGTACTTCAGTTAATATTTGGTGTTTAAAATGACTGTCACTTTGCTCTCAGTTTAATCTCAATTATTTGAAAAAATGGTAGGGCAACTGCTTAAAGAACTCTGGCCATAAAGGGCACTAACAAAGTACTATTAACTAGGATAGTTTCAGTAACATCTTACATAAGTGATTATTTTTTAGGATTAACAAAGTCCCAGCCCTTTAATTTGGTTAAGCAGTACTGGATCCTGAAAAAGAAAAGATGGCCTTTGACTGGTATTAGGATGTGAGCAAAGAACTGTTTTTAAACCAAGTAGAGTATTAATATTTATCTTTAATAAAAAGGGTTTAGGACAATATAACCAAAGAATTAGAAAATGTGGGACTGAGAGAAACCAGAGGGATTAGAATCACAGTGAAAAGAAAAGCAACAACCATTGTTTGGTTTAAGCACTTTTTCCTCTGCATTGTAAACACCATTGTTATTCTTCACTGATCCTGGTGCCTAATGCAACCTTGTACTTTTATCACATAATATTTATAAAGAAATACTGGATGATGGCTTGTTTGTTTAATTTTTGATTTTTTGGGTTACACCTGGCGGCACTCAGGGGTTACTCCTGACTCTGTGCTCATAATCTTCCCTAGCAGGCTTGAGGGATCATATGGGATGCTGGGAATTGAATCGGGTAGGTTCCTGGTTGGAGGAGTGCAAGGCAAATGCCTTACCCTTGTGTATTGCTCCTGCCCTTGATGATGGTTTGGACCTCACTTCTTGAAATTCACTTTCCTTTCTGCAGCAGAAACCTGTGGATAAAAGTGAAAAAATTTGTTTCATTCAAAATTATATTGAATGACAATGACTAGTTCAGTTCTGTCTTAGGCACTGCAAATGGTGGCTGAATGAAAGCAAAATGTAAGAAAGAGCTTTTGGATCTGACAGTCTAATAATCCTTTAGAAAGGTAAGATATGAGATGGTTATCATATTTCAGGAGCTATTAAGATAGTTCTAGGTGGTTGTTCAAGTAGGAACTGAGTGGTCAATGTTGGAAGAGCATTTGGAATTTATCAAGAGTGTCTTTCTCTTTTAGTACTCACAATTCCCTAATAACCTTGCCTTTCCATGATGGTTAAATGTAAATTGGTTTCAAAATCCTTAGTGCCTATAATTAGAAACATTTACTATGCAAACTGTTTGTGACTGTTCTATGTAAGGTCCTATATGATATATTTGGCACTACAAGGAGTTAATGAACAGACAGAATATGGCATCTATGTTTGGTGATGTCATGTCAGTGCTTCTGATTAACCTCATGAAACAGCATATAAATACATTTTTAAAAAATGAATTAGAAATATTTATCTCTGCCAATTTGTGGCTTTAGATATCAAGTAGCATGGATTCTCACTTCTCTACCTAAAATGGCATTAATTATATTTCTCTTATAGGGTTGTTATGACAATAAAATGAAATAGTGAAATTCACCTGAATACATGTTTCAATGCATGTCCAATTTTGTCTGTTTAGGCTTAAGCTTTTTGAAAATGATTCAACAATTAAGTATAGTATCAGAAACTAACCTAAAGTTGAGGCAAAAAGTGAAAAGCTTTTTTAAAAGACAAATTTAAATCAAATTTTAGTCTAGGGAGGGTTCCAAATTACAAGGCAGTTGTGAGTTAAGTGCACAGAGGAGGTGTGAAAAAATGAATGCAAGAAATCAGCATTTCTAAAAGAACTGCCACATCTTTAGACTTAGAAAAAGTGGAAGGAAATCAAAATTGTGAATGCAGATCAAAGAAGATTAATCATTCTGTATCTCCGAGGAAAGAGCCAAACTTGGGAATATATGTTAATCAAAATGATTATTTTGCAATCTAATCAGAAAGGATTTGAGATATTGTGAAGTTAGTGTAACCTTCATCTTGGGACCCAACGCAGTAGTGGATTAAGTTTCAATGGGACAGTTGCATATGAAACATAGTTATTACTGCAAAGTCATGATTTGGGCCTGGAAGGAATACATCTTAAAGAAGTTATCACCACTGGGCACAAAAGACTTTATTGCATTCAGGAGAGGACACAGAAAAAATGTGATTCTAATAGATCACAAAGCAATAAATTCTTATAAGGAAAGGGTGAAAAAGAGACCTTGATCACATTCAAGCAAATAATTAATTAACAATACAAAGATAATGAAGTTATAATGTTTTCAAAGCAGAAACTATTCAAGAAATTTAAATGCATAACCCTTCTCTACTAAGAACATTTACAAAATTAATGATGAAAGGAAACCCAGTCTCTAGTTAAAAAATAATTGTAGGACCAAAGAATAATGATTTTCCATAGAATGCTAGTGATTCATATAAGAACTCTCTAAAATGGGTTCAGGGAGACTAAAAGAATCTCAGATAAATGAATCTGATATATAGCAATGAGTTTTGCATCTTTTCATCTCCCTAATGCAGGGACTCCACTTATAAGTGGGATACATATAATGACACAAGCCATATAAGTAAAGATCAATTATATCTGGTCCTTTTCATTAAATGTATGAAAATAAAAGCAAAGATGACCTATTCAAAACTTCTAATATTTTGTCTCTTATAAACTGAAATACATTTTGAATGGATAGACATTCTTAAAGTAATTAATGCGTTTTTAACAAATATACAAGTTTTGTTAAATCTGAGTTGGCGCTTTAAAGAATGAATTTCACTGAACTACTAACTCCATTAATTTCTCCACTAATGTTGAAGCAAAATCAAATAAAAGGTTTCCTAAGATATATAACATTCATGCACACTGTAAACAAAAACAATCCATTAGCCCATTAAAAATGTTATATTAGGGACAGAAGCAATACACAATGGATAGGCCATTTTCCTTGCATGCAGCCAACCTGAGTTCAATTCTCAGTATCCCTTATGATCCTCCGAGCCTGCCAACAGTGATTTCTGAGTACAGAGCCAGGAGTAACTCTTGAGAGCTACCAGTTGGCCAAAGAAGCCCCCAAAAATGTTGTACTATCTTTTATCTAGCTATAAATTGCTCTGAAAGTCCAAATTGCACATATTTTAAATTTCTTATATATTTTAGGTCTTATTGCAGAATATGCAGATAAGCCATATATTCCCCAAGTAGTTGCTAAGTATATTAAAACAAATATTTGTCACTTTTTATAATTTTCAAAAAATTTTCTCATTTATTTGATTCTTGTCATAACCCATTGAAGAAGCCAGAATCCTCTTTCTCTGCCAGGCATTACACATGAAAAAATTGATGGAAATGAAGACTATCACACAGCTAATGAAAACACATTGAATTAAAGCTCAAGCCCTGCTCATTCAATATGAGAACTCATGCTTTTTTCATTACATGATAGTGGAGAAAAAGGAGAGTATAGTTGCTATGAAAGATTCATAGTGAGGGTTATTAAAACGCTATATAGGAGTTAAAAGACAATTTCAGGGCAAGTTTGCATATGACATCAATGAAAAAAATTTCAGGTACATTTATTCTTTTGATTATTATAATAGCCCATCAAGGCAATGCTAATATAATTAGTGTATCTTACAGATGAAAACACAGAAGTCATTAGGTTTTAAGTGATAACTGAAATTGAAATTTGTCTCTTCTTTCTAGCTTTAATTTTTTTAAGTTACTTTATTAAACACTGGTTACAAGGTTATTCATAATACAGTTAGTTTTTTTTACAGTTGCAAAGATGTTCATGATTGAGTTTTAGTCATACAATGTACACTACCCTTCACCAGTTCACATTATCTGACACCAATGTTTCCAGTTTCCCTCCTATTCTCCTCCCTGCTTGTCTCTGTGGCAGACATTTTTCTTTTCTCTCTCTCTCTCTTTCTCTTTATTGATTGATTGTGCTATTTTGGGGGGTCACACCCGGCAGCTCTCAAGCTCTACACTCAGAAATCGCTCCTGGCAGACTCGGGGGACCATCTGGGATGCCGGGATTCGAACCACTGTCCTTCTGCATGCAAGGCCAATGACTTATCTCCATGCTATTTCTCTGGCCCCTATTTTTGTTTTATTTTGCCACACCTGGTGACATTCAGGGGTTACTCCTGGCTATGCACTCAGAAGTTGCTCCTGGCTTGGGTGACCATATGGGACACTGGGGATCAAACTGAGATCTGTCTTGGGTTAGCCATGTGCAAGGCAAACACCCTACAGCTCTGCTATTGCTCCGGCCCTTCTCTTTTTCTTTCGTCCTCTCTCTCTCTCTCTTTTTGTATCTCTTGTTCTCTGTCTCTCTCACTTTACCTCTTCCTTTTTAGACACTGTGGTTTGCAATCTTGTTATGAGGGGTATCGTGCATATTACTTTTTGTCCTTTTAGCACTCAGTTTTGTCCAGAGTGATAATTTCCAACTATCATTGTCATAGTGATCCCTTTTCTGTCCTAATTGCATTCCTTTGATATTTGTGGCAAATATCATACAATGGGCTGCTCCTCCTAGCCCTCTTCTCTATTGTCTCTAAATATTATTAGCATACTTTTTTTTTATAAATATCTCACTTCCGTTTCAAGAGTAGCTGAAGGGTGCTGATATGTGCAATCTAAACAGTCCAGAAAAGTATGACTCTACCACCCCATAATAAAACTTTGGAAAAAGATTGATTTCATGGAAGGTCTCCAAAGGCAGGATGAAAGTACTGGTTAATACTTTTCTTATCTTTTCTTGGTTTTGGGGCCACACCCAGTGATGCATAGTGCTTACTGCTGGCTCTGCTTGAGATCACTCCTGATGGTGCTTAGGGTTCAAACCTGGGTTGACCATATGCAAGGCAAGTGTCTTCCTTGTTCTAGTATCTCTCTGGTGGCTCCCGCTTGGTACTTTGAAAGAAATATTTCTCTTAAGGGAGATTTCCCAGGGAAGACCTAATCAATGGAGAGGACTGAACTTTAATTTGTAAACCTTAATTTTCACTGTGTGTGCTTGATACCCTTCCTACTTGACCTTCTCTTTCATTTTCCCAATGTCCTCTGCAATAACTAAGCTATTTAAAGATGGCAGCTACGCCCATGTGTTGAGTCATTCAGTTTTTCTGGGTCTCACCCACGTACAGGAAGTATATGTTATTCATAAAATTGTCTCACTTTAACTCTTATTGATCTCTCTGATCATGACTTCTTTGTCCGGCCTCCAAAGAGCCCAGAAGTGCAGAAGCTAACTTACCTTGCATCCTACAGGGTCTTGTTTTATAACTGGTTTCTATTCTTATCCTTTTCTTAGTGAGTAAAACCAAGTGATTTGGGAAGTCTTTAGATTTGAAGATATCCTTATTATCACCAAGTTCTTTATCTACCGGGAAGTGTAACTTTACAAACATAGTTAAAATGGATGTCTGCATAAGTTCATCACTGTTCAGTCACCAATGCAACAAACATCTCATAAACAATACTAGTAGGAAAGTGCTTCAGTTAATCCTATTCTTGAGTGTCTCTTTTGTATATTGAGGGTCTCTCTCCATGGTACATCCTTGCTGTGTTGCTGTGTTCTTAGCTTTTTTTCTCATTTACTTCTTAGGGTTACCAGTGCTTAAAGTGGATTTGCTCCACTGTCAAAAATGACCAAGAATTGATTCTTGGGAAAAAGGGTTGGCAAGTGTGGGGGCAGGATACATATCAGCTAAGCATTGGTTATGTCAAATGTGTAATAGGCATACATTGAAGAAAATCTAAGTATATCTCCCAGATGTATTGCACTTCACTAAAATGTTTTTAATCTCAATATTTCCATTCTGAGGTATACTTAGAAGGGAAGGACAGCTGTTTGTCAGTCTTTGGTTCTTCAGAAGGCTTAACCATACCAGGGCTAAGGACATGAGGGAACAGCTTTTAGCTATGTCACAGATAAAAATTAGGAGTCGTCTGCATGTGTTTTGTGCTTCTTTCAGCCTTTGTGCGGCAAAGGCAACCGCACCATACTTCTATGACAATAGGGAGGAAAGAAGGATATTGTTGCAGTTTGCAGGATATAAAAACTGCATATGCTGCTGAGCTGTGCAAGCCGCAGGAAATACTTCTCACAGGTGTTCTACGCGGCAGTACAGGTTACTAATCTGGCTCCAAGTGCAATTCAAGGTGTTGACTTGAGGCTTGAAGGGCACCTCCTCTTCCTCTGCACCTCTGGAAAGCTCAAGATACCAATACTTATCTGAGCACAGGAGCAATCACACTGTTCCCAGCCCTGCAGTGCAGGGCATTGGAGGCTGGGAGTTTTCCTTCTGGAAGGCTTTTGCCTCTGGAATTTCCTGCCTGTTCTAGTCTGCCAAAACCCCACCTTACTGACCTTGAGGGACTCGTGAAAGACTTGTTTTCAATAAAACTTCTCTTGATGAGAAAAGATCACAGGGACCATAGTTTTGCAAGAGACAACTTAAACCATTATCACAGTTCATCTGGGTCTTAACACTTTAATTTTGGTGCGGCTGGCTTTCTCTCAATTTCAAACAGGCTACACTTAGTTTTAAGGCCTCTCCTTTCAATCCAGTCTGTCCCTAATAATGCATGAGAGTGACTCTCTGGATATAAAGACATTTAGTCTCAAAATATAAAAAGTCAAGATTAATGTGCCTTTTCATGCTGGAACCTCAGGTGTGCTGATGACTGCAATCACCCTAAATTCCAAAATGGATAATAAACACAAACTGCTTTTTTAGATCAGGTGTGAGTGTGTGTGTGTCTATGTGTTTGTAGTTTGTGTGTTCCAAAATAGATTAAAAAAAAAACAAACCACAACCTGCTTCTTTAGCTCAGGTGTGTGTGATTGTGTTAAAAAATGGATAAAAATCACAATCTGCTTCTTTAGCTCGTGTGTGTGTGTGTGTGTGTGTGTGTGTGTGTGTGTGTGTGTGTGTGTGTGTCCCTGGAGAACAGCACTGGTTTTGGCTGGACACTAGATACTAAGATATTTGCTGTGGAAGATTCTGCCAAGACATTAACAGCTGCTGGATTAATTATTAATGGGGTTCCTGTCAATCTTCTGAGAAGAGACCTCAAAACAGTATTTTAAAATCATCTGATCAAAAAAAGCATCTGCCCTGTACAACGCAGTCCTTTTGTCATTTAGTACTCTTGAACGTCTGCGGCCAAAGGCGTCATCTCAGACAATTGCTCTTGGAAGCTTATTTTTCCTTTCCCCTAAAACGCTTTCTTTCCAAGTGCTCTCTCTATCTCCCACCACCCCCCTTAAGATGCCCGACATCGGGGGTAACAGACGAGACGACACGTCACACTTGTGAAAACTTAAAAAAACATGTCGAGGGACCCCGAAGGAGTGGGAGCCCCACACCCACCCACCCACCCACCCAGCTCTCAGAGCAGCCCCTGCAAGGCAAGGCGGTGATGCGGGCCTTCCCGGCGGCCCCGCCAAAAGGTGCAGCCGCGGCCCCGCGTGCTCTCCGCAAGGCGGGCGAGGAGGGCGGAGAAGGAGGAGAAGCTGCTCCTAGTTGGTCCGCGGAGCCGCGAAGGGACAGTCGCGCTCCAGCTGGCCCAACACTGGGGGAGATCCGCCCCGCCGCGGCGGCGCGGGGCACCCCCAGATCCTTCCCCAGATCGTGGGGAAGGAGGGCAAAGCCCCGAGGCCGAGGAGCTCCAGGACCCCTCTCGTTCCTCGTCCCAGGCGGCCTGAGCCTGTGATTCTTCGGGCGGGAAGTGGCCAGACTCCGCGCGCCAAGGCGAAGGCGAAAAGCTCTGCGGCTTTCCCGGAGCCGCCAGCAGCGGGTCCCGCCGCAATCGCGCCGCGGCGTGTGCGCCCCGCCGGTGGGCAGCTTGGTGCAGCGCGCCCCTCTGCTCCCCGCGGCTGTCCTCCCGGGAGGGTGCGCCTCTCGGAGCGCCGGGCCCGGGGACGGACGGCCCCCTGCAAGGGCGCGCCCCGCCGACTCCCGGGCACACACCCTCACCTGCGCCCGCCGCCACGCCACGCGCGCAGGCGCCGCCGAGTGCGGGGCCGCCGGGGGAGCGCCTCGGACGATCGGGGCCGCGAACTGCCGCCGTGCCGCCGCCCGGGCTCAGACAAGACTAGCGGGAGAGCGTCTGCGTGCAGATCCCGCGCCGCCTCCCTCCCTCCCTCCCGAGATCCAGCGCCTGGCCAGGTAAGCCGCGGGGCGCCCTGCCCAGCCCAGCCCAGCCCTGCCCGCCTCCCGCCCCCGCCTGGCGCTGCCCAAATGCTGACCCCCGCGGGCAGCTCCGACTTCGCGCCGCGTCCCCGTCCCGCGCTCCCACTTGTGGAGGGGGACAGACGCCCTGCCCCGGTCTCCCCGCGCCGCCGCCTGGAGGTCGTCGTGGGAGTCGGCGGAGTCGCGGGGGTGAGCGCCTGCCTGCGTTCCAGGGCTCCCGAGGTTCCGGAGTGCGGGAACCAAGGCGAGCGGGGGTCCACAAGGGAACCCCTCTAGGTGCTTTAAGCCGCAGCACCCCTGCCACCCGGCTGGGAAGTTTGTGCCGCACTTCTCTCTCAGTCCTTCTTGCTGCGGGGTCCGAGGGGTGCGCGCGAGATGGAAATTTAGCTTGGGGGTCCGCGGAGAGTTCTGCGGAGGATGGCAGGTGCCATTGGAGAAGTGGGAGGCGGAAAGGAAGCCTATCCCCCCCACTCCCAAAGTTTGCACGTGCTGGCAGAGCTCAAGGACTGCGTGGTCCCGCGAGCAGTCGGGGCGAAGGTGTCAGCTGGGACCCCGTGAGACTGCAGAAGGGCCCGAGAGAGGAAGGGAAGGGAGGGCGAGCGGAGGACCATCTGCTTCTTCTCCGGATTTTGCGGGGGCCTTGCGGAGATGCGGATGCCTCCGGGACCCCGTTTCCCAAACGCTATCCCGGGCTGTACAGAACATTTTTTTAGTTTTGATTTTGACGGTGAACCTGAAAGGGGGACTGCTGCGGTCCTGCAAGGAACTTCAATTGCCACTTAGTGCCCCCCCCCACCCCCCTTATGCCCTGAGCGCAGAATGACCAGTTTTGGAAGGCTCTCCAAAGTTCTTGGATTAGGGAAGGCATCATCACCTTTCTTCTTCTTCTTCTTCTTTTTTTTTTTTCCTTCTAGACAAATGTGCTTTGCCATTCTTTCTGCTTTTGCTTTGCTCGGGTGCCTTGCACCAAAGGTAAATGCAAACTATGAGATGGAGCAGAAGATGCTCAAATAGCAGAAATTAAAGGCTTTGCGTTAAGAGTCCAGCCCGAAACACAAGAACTGGGCAGCTTTGGAGGCAATGCACGAAGGCATTTATCAAATTAAAATGAAGGCTTTTCATAAAGTCAATAAACTGCATCTTAGATAAAGTGAAGGGGTTTTGTCTTGAAAGGTCTCCCGTAAGTATTTCAGGGCCTGATTTCACCGATTTTCTGAGTTCCTTGATCTTGTTTTTGATGTCCTATGTGCGCCAAGTCTTTGCTACCTCTTTCCTTGGAAGAGGTTAGTGCGTCTAGAAAGCAAATACTGCATTGCAAGTTTTGTTGTCACTTGAGGGTTTTAAAATGAATAACTGTTTATTGGGTTAAAGTGTGGGTGGTGGTTCCAACCCTGTATTTCTATATATCAAATATTTGTGGATTTATAATTTACACTCCTTATTTCCAAAAGTGATATGAGGAAGCTCGGGATGTAAACCACAAACCAAATAGCTATTCATGATGCTCTCTTTGACCTCTCACGGATGTTTTTGTAGTAAAATGCTTTTGAGAAAATGAGTCTCGAAAGGAAAAATTACTGTTCTCTTGGGAATCATTTCAGTGATAAAAATATTTGGGAGTAAGATTCCCTGTGTTACTCATTTGCATGAGATCATCTTATATTGAATAAGAATGACCAGTTTCTAGAAGTTTAAGAATCACTGAGTAGCATCACCTTTAAAGAGAATAATGTTGCTATTTTACCGCATTGTTTACCAGGTAGAAACTCATGGAGCACAGAGAAAACAATGAACTTAATGCCTTTTTGTACTGAGGCAGAAAGGGAGGCATCTCCTCTATATTTTAACCGGGAAGGAACTGTCATGTAGTTCTTCTCATACCTGCGTGGCCAATTAATGACCCTTGTTAGGTACATAGTAGGTAACTTTACAAGTATAACTATGATATGAAGACCTATGGAGCAATATCTGCATTCTCGGGTTGGAAGAGAAGTGAGAAAGAGAAAAGAGAAGAGAGAATGACAGATCTCAAGAGAGGGGCGAGGGATCTTGCATATCTAACTCCAAATTATGAAATGTCTACATAGAATAATACTCTGTGGCGCTACTCCCCCAACAGTCAAGAATCTTCAATCCTTGAAGTGCCCTTTTAGAATCTTTTTCCCTGCTGGCTGAGATTTAAGAGAAATAATCTATATTTAAAAATATGAACAATTGGCTGACTTCACAGGAATCCCCGCGCTTGTGAAAATCTTTATTCACACACACACACACACACACACACACACACACAAATTCAAAAGCAAAATTGGCTTTCTACTGTTCCTATAAGTTCCTGTTTTGGAAGCCCTAAAGAATAATGAGACATTTTGTCCTGATTTCCCACTGTCCTTTTGGCCCTGTATTTTTATTGTGACCCTACCCTCCCTTCACAGTTTCACGATTTCTCTGTGCTGTCTCTTCATCCTGTCTCTCTTTCCAATATGCCCAGTATGGTTTTTTCATCTTACATTTTCATTTGTTCCCCATTCTGCAGATTTATCTTGACCTTCTTTACTCTATCACCACCTTGTGCTCTTTTGCAGATTTCTTTATTACTTTTTATTCACTGGTTTCCACTTCTCTATTTTTTATGTTGAACCCCACCATTCATTCATCTATTCAATAGAGAGTTGAGTGCCTTCATGACTGGCACAGTCGTGGGTAGGGGTGCTATAAGTTCCTGTGTACCGACTCCAGGGCATGCTTCAGATTTTATTTTTTTTAATGTTGAAATCCACTGTTAAAATAGACTGTTAAATTCATTGACGTGGGGTCCCACCAATGTCATTTACCTCTCTTCTTTAATATAAGTCTTTTGAGGTATCATGATGGAGTCATGAGTCACCTTGGAACAATTTGAAAATACTGCTCTAGGCTCAAGGCAGTACCCTCTCAACACACAGCAGGCCTTGAAGTTCAGTATTTTTGCTTATGTTCTTCCCTGTGCCTTGAAGAGTCCAACCACTTCCTAAGTGTTAGGGTATCCACTCAGTTTCTGAAGTTTCTTCTCTTTCTCCAAACTTTTGCCTTTGTTTCTTCAAACTCAGCTACATTTTACGTGAGCTTTTCTTGGACACAAGTCATTATCTCTCTTGCTTTCTCTCTCCATCTCTCTCTGTCTCGCTATCTTTCTCTGTATCTCTGTCTCTGTCTCTCTTTGTCTCTCATTCTCTCTCTGTGTTCTGCAGTGTCCCCTCAGGGCACCTGTCCAACCTTATCTAACCTCAGGCCTTCATTTCCTGAAATACCCAGCTGAAGGCCTGGCATAATGTCGGGTATCAATAAATAATTTAATTACTCAGCTTGAATTCTGCTTAGTTCTCTAGTCCTTACTTCTGCCTGTAGAGCTGTTTTTAAAAATAAAATTAATAGGGCTCAATTTGGTACTTATGGTAAAGCCAGTGCTTCTCAGGCTAAATATACATCTGCATCATAATATGGTACTAAACTGTGCATTCTGTTTTGGCTGGCCAGGGAATGGGATCCAAAACACTGCATTTCTAACAAGTTCCCAGGTGGTGTTGAAAGAGCAGATCCTGGAAGGACACTTTGAGTAGGAAGGTAGAAATGAGACTTTATAGGTTTGGGTGTCTCTGGCAGTTCTGATTCTTTGATGATTTTCTTACAGTTAGTGTTTGATATTATTTGTTATTTTTTTGGAAGTTCTTTAGTTTTTTACTTGCTCTTCTAAGATGAGTATGCTTTTTATTTTCCATATATTTGCTCATTACATATGGCAAAGGCTAGTTTTTTCTTTCTTTCCTCTGGTCGATCCTGTTGCTTTGCAATATGTTTCTCCATTTCTTCTTCTGTTCAGATGGTGGCTGCTTTCCTTTCTCTGTGCGCTATGAATGTTTCCTTTCTTTGCCCTCTCTGCTTCTTCATTCTCTTTCTGGACTTTCTGGCTTTGTTTTCTTATTGTTTCCTACCTTTTTCTGTGAGAGAGCACTCAGCTGCAGGGGACTCTAGTTCTTGCTTTGTCTTATTCCTATGCAAGATGCTGAGGCAGAAAGTTTACTTTTTCTGTGGTAACTTGTAGATTGCACACACCCCCCCCCCATTGTCTTTGGAGCCGGCATGTATCTGTAGGGTCCTTACAAGGGCAGAAGGAGCTGAGTCAGTATTGGTCTGTGCAGTATGGTATTTAGGTTCAGGGAAAACAGTGAAACCATATGCTGTTCTCATACCACTAGAGCGTTGTTTCATCTATCCTTTATTGTTTGTTTGTTTGTTTGTTTTAGGGCCATACCTGGTGGTGCTCAGGGTTAGCTCTGCACTAGGAAATCACTCCTAGTAGGGTTGGGGACCATTTGGGATGCCGAGGATCAAACCTTGGTTGGCTGCATGCAAGGCAAACGCCCTACATGTTGTGCTATTGCTCCGGCACCTAATTTGTCTTTGTTTTTTAATTGATTTTGAGTCACTCCTGGCAGGGCTCAGAGCACCATATGTGGTACTGGGGTTTGAACTTAAGTCTATGTATGTAAAGCCAGTGCCAAAATCAGTGTACTGTCTTTTCTGACTCCCCCACCCTTTTTTTTCTTTTAGAAAACTTAATATTACTGGGCACTTTTTTTTTTTTTTTTTTGGTGAAGCAAAATAGTTTTGGTTGAAGCTTACTTAGAAAGATGTGAGGGAGAGGAAAGAGGAAATACTTGTTCAAGGGAGAACAGAGGCTTGAAGAGTACAACAAGTAATCCACTTGTTTTCCATCGAGGACTCTTTGAAAACATGAAAACAAGTTAGGAGCTTATAAAAAAAAAAAAACAAAGTTCTTGGCTGACTAAAGGAATGGTTACATTTATCAGTAGTTTTCTAAAATCGCCCTATGAGATCCCAGTTTTCAGCTTGGATAGAAAGCTACAGTTTCTAATCTGTGAAGGCAGTATCCACTGGTGGTTCTGAACAGAGCATTGTGTTAGTCAACTCTTGGCTTTTGCTACCCATCATCTTGAAGAGTTTAGAGAAATCATGTCAGCTCTTTGGGTCTCAGTTTCTTCATGAATGAAGTGGTTTCATTTGGTTGTTTTGAGACAAAGAGAGAACTGCTGTTCTTGGAGTGTGGGTGCTAAATAGGATATTCAAACTGTTAAGGTTTATACTCCCCAAATCACTTCAAGGTCATCTTGGTTTAAAGGAGAGGTTAACATTCTCTTTTCCCCTTTTCAGCTGCTAGATATTCAGCACAATATAGTCAATTTGAAAACTTTATGAGCATGTTTTTAGAAGTCAGTGAAAAATACAGATAGCATATCTATTAATAAAAACCAATCACCCTTTGATTTTTTATCTACTTGATGCCATATCCACTCTGTGACCTCATAAATAGCAGAAATGGATTAAAATAATATAAACAGGCCAAAAGATGACTAAGATTTCATACTTACTTCATGAAAAATGACTTAGTTCTTTAATAAAGACAGTTCTGTCATCAACAAATAGAAAGGATTAAAATTCATGGGTCTAAAAGCCCATTTATTTTGGAATAAGTATGAATGTGCTAAGCATTTATATTTTTGAATTTGTAATGGGAAATAAAAGTTAAAAATATAACCATCCACAGAGAAATATCCTGGCCTATATAGGCTAAAGCTAATCACTTTTTTTTCTCTCTTTTTTTTTTGATGAGATTCTGAAATAGCCATTTTGCTATTTATGCTATCATTATATCAGCAAAGATTGTATAAAAGGATATGGCCAATATTAATGGAGGGCCCATGTTTCTTTTTTCCTGTGCACATCTAAAAATAAAATAGATGCTTGCTAATTCCCATGGCCCTGGCGTGGGCACCCTACTATGAACATCAGGGAGTGACCTGCAAATGGCCTTTGCATGTGGAAGAAGTACACATGGCTCCTATTTCCTTACTTATACTCTTGGAATAAAATGTTCTGCTTTATTTACTTTTATCTGGAAGACTATTTTTCAGTTAAAACTTCATTTAGTATTGTAATGTGTATCCTTTTTAAATAACACAATTTAAGAAGATACGGGGCTACACCCAGTGTTGCTCAGATGTTACTCCTGGCTCTGCACTCAGAACTTAACTCCTGGTAGGCTCAGTAGACTATATGGGATGCCCGGGATAGAACCCTGGTTGGCCACATACAAAGTAAATATCCTACCTGCTATGCTGTTGCACCAGCTCCAGCTCCAGTTCCAGGAAATTTTAAGATGAAACTATCCTAAGCAAAGGCCTCTTGTGAGATATGCTGGCTGATTTAAATTTTTTTGCTCACATTAAAATTGTGCAGAATTTCACATAAAGCTGTGATGTTTTTGATGTCTATTAGTTAAGGTAGTCCACCTGGAGGGTTCAGAATCAAGACACCTAGGTACTTGATTGTTTTATTCTAACAATAAATCCTGGGTTATTGTAACCCAGGATTCGTATTATAATTCATATCAGTTGAATAGATTACCATTTCTCTGTAACATCCTCTTGTATATGGAAATAATTACTAGTCAGCCGAAGAACATAATTGTGTCTTTTAGAGTTGAAAGGAATTTCAGTATAGAATTGTTATCTATAAATTAGAAAACTAAGTTCCGGCGAGTTTAGAATATTTAAAATATGAACCCAACAAAGTTAAAACATTATAAGTAAGGGTTGAACTACATTAGATTTTTACATTTGTTTATTATGTACTATACCTGGTCATGCTCAGGGGTTTTTCTCAGGCTCTGTGCTCAGGAATCAGTCCTGCAGATACATGGGGACCATATAGAGTCCTGGGAATCAAATCCCAGTCATCTACCCAAGACAAGCGTTTTATCCTTAAACTTATTCTCTGGCCATTGACATTAGATTCTTTTTAAATTTATTTTATTTTATTTTATTTTTTTTTTTTAGTTTTGTTTTTTTTGGCCACAACCAATGGCCCTCAGGGGTTACTTCTGGCACTGCGATGCACTCAGGAATCGCTCCTGCCAGGCTCAGGGGACTATATGGGATGCTGGGAATTGAACCCGGTAAAACAAGGTAAACACCCTACTGCTGTGCTATCACTCCAGCCCCTGACATTGGATTTTAAATTTCAGGTAGAAATTGTGTAACTTTTGTGTTGTCTTTAAGTTTTATATTAAAGTGTTGAAAGTTTCCTTTTACAAAAAGTTATTATTTTTATGTTATTAAAACATTATGCTTATATGTTAAGAATGTAAAGTATAAGTGGCATAGCTTGTGAACAAGAACATAATCTGAACATGAATTTATTAAGTAAATATTTTATTTAAATAAATTGATCATTAAAAATAGTCTTAAGTAATACCTGGAAATGCAGAAGACTACAAACATCTTATTCTTCTGCATGCGTCACCCTGTTGAAGATGGGAAATAAAACAGGTTAATAGTTGAACTGAGATTCCGGAGTCAAAGTTTATGGATGCAAATTCTAGTTCTTTTCACTGAAGACCTGTGTGATTGACCCAGGTACTCAGCTAAACTGTTTCTTTACTTATCACATCTGACAGTAAGAGGTTCTGTCATAGGATTTTTTGACAAAACAATAAAATACATGTAGAATACCTGATAAAGATCTTGAGATAGTACTACTAGTGAAAACCATAACTATTATGATTATACAGTATTATATAAAATACTTGATATGTACACTGATTAATTTCTCAGGATTTTTGTTACAGCTTTAATTTTTGGGTCTTTTTTTTTTTTTTTTTTGGTTTTTGGGTCACGCCGTTGATGCTCAGGGGTTACTCCTTGCTGTTAGCTGAGAAATTGCTCCTGGCTTGGGAAACCATATGGAACGCCGGGAGATCAAACCGCGGTCTGTCCTAGGCAAGCGCGGGCAAGGCAGATGCCTTTCCCCTTGCGCCACCTCTCAGGTCCCTACAGTTTTAATTTTGAACTACAGTTGTAATTAGTCTCTGTTTGAAACTTACTTTATATTTAAGTTGAAAATTTTGTTTTCTCATCTACCTTTTCTTGTTTAGAGGAACAATGAAATGTAAAGAATAGAGATAAGAAATTTTAAACACCCACCGGACTTTTGAGATATTTAACCACATGAAGCATAGGCACCCCTAAACATGATTTTTTTATTTTGTAGTCATAAATAACTCTTCAATCTAGCTAGACCTGGAGGTTGTAATAAGGAAATGTGGAACCTAAAGAATTGGAAGAGAGCACAGATTATTGGGCATTTTGGGCTCCTGGGAGTGAGAGGTGCTTTTGAGCTAACAAAAGGAATAGTCTGGTAGTTATGAATAGTATTGATTAGACTAGTTCATAGTTGGACATTGCTCTCTTGTTACTGATCTTGTCTCTCCTGTACCCAGAGCTTTCCATGACTTCCAATATTTATTCCCTCTTTCACTTCTCTAAAAACCACACGCTGGTCATTCAACCAGTAAGTGTTAGCAGCACAAATGAAAAACTGGGCCTCATTTTTGCTGCATCCAGCATTTGCCATGGACAGGAAACTTGGATCAGAATGGTTCAGGATGAAATTCTCATCATCATATTTCTCTTTGTAAATGCACGTACTGATACTGTTGACAAGTGAAGTTACCAACCTGAAACATACATCCTCTCTGGGATAATTCTGTACAGTCAAGAACATTTATATCTAAACCATTTCTTCTCAGTACTCAGAGCACAAACATTTTCTGCTGTCTTTGGAACTTTGCAAATAGCTTGAAGGAGATTTGGCTCAGAGGCTCTCATGGACAGCGATGTCAAAGCACCTGTGGGATTGACCTTGTCTGAAGAAACCACAGGAAACCCAGTAGAAGTGGTACCTTCTGGTAGAAATAATTTTAATTAGACTATATTTATGTATACTTGAGTTTTAGGCTTTTTGCAAAAAGCAGGTTGATTAAAGTTAGCTTCTGCATGAATGTGCTTTGTGAATTTGTATATATGTGTTTTCCCAGAATTTGTGGAACTGATCCAAAACAGAGTGATCCAGGTATAGAAGCCACTTTATGTAATCACGGTCTGTGCAACCCAGGAAGATGTACTCAAGGATAGTTTTTTTTTTCAGGCACCCAATTATAGTTGTAAACTCAGTTGGATACTCTTAGATTCATAGATATTTAAGTACCTGAATTGGATTTTTTAAGTTGGAACTTAGAAAACAAAATAATTAGCAAAAATAGTGATAAAATTGGTGGACTATACATAGCAGTTTCAAGATCCTTTGTGTCCATTTATACCTAATTACCATGTATATAGTTTTTAAAAGTTACTTGTATACCCACCCTTTACCACTTTATAGATTTATTCTCTCATCACCATGTCCTCAGGTGATCTTAGTTTTATTATAAATTCCCACAGTTGTGTTCTCTTATTTTTCTTTGTTCATCAATCTATATATTGCACACGTAGGTGAAATCATCCAATACTTGTCTTTATCCATCTGACTTATTTTGCTTTGCATAATTCCCTTGAGTTCCTTTTATTTTGCTGTGAATAGCAAAAAATTTATATTTTTCCTCTAATATCTGGCATCCATTGTGTAAATATACTTCATCTTATTTATCAATTGATGGACAATTTCATCAATCTCGTCCATATTTTAGCTCTTACAATTAAAGCAACAATAAACATCAGGTTGGATATAACATTTTGTAGTGATGTCTTAATTTTCTTTGGATCAGTATTCCAAATAGATGGGCTGGATCATACAGTAACTCTGTCTTTATCTTCTGACAAAGGCCTATTGTATTTTTCAAACCGGTTGCACTAATTTGTATTCCCACAAAAAATGCAGGGATTTCCTTATTCTCCACACTCTCTCCAACATTGTTATTGCTTTTTCAGTGTTAGCCCGAGATGGGATGCCCGAGGATAGCTTATTGTCTTCATTTACATTTCCTTGATGATCACTACATGTATGGTTCTTAATGATCAATCTGACTTCTATAGAAATAGAATCATCCAGATCCAGCAAGTTTGGAAGGTAAAAATCTTCGTGTTCCTTTTTGTAGAAATTCTCTGTGTGTTTTTTTGTGATTTTCTCATCATGTTAATCCTATGGGAAGTTTTTCATTAAGTGAAGCTTGTAAATTAGTATATGTTAGAGTCCTGAGGCATGCTTTTCATAGAACCTTGGGGCACAGAATACTTTATTTTACCACATATTCCCACATTTTTCTATAAAACTAAGAAGAAAAGATCAGAGAAAGACTGGGGGTCAGGGGCCAAGTGGTCTCAAATGCATTAGATGGGAAATAAGGACTTAAAAAAAATATCCAAGTAAAAATCAACAATAATAGAATTAAGGGACCTAAACCTTAACAATCTAAACTCAAAGGGGCCTGTTACACTGGCATGCCAGTTGGCAAAGGGTAGTGGTATAAGGATGCACTCTGGGGCCATTGGTGGAGGGAAGTTGACACTGGTGGTGGGAAGGGCCCTGATTCATTGTATATCTCAAATTCAACTATGAAGGATTCTGTTGTTCATAATTTCAATAAAATAATAAAATAAAATAATAAAATGAAATAAAATAAAGAGTCACGGGACAGCATGTAAAATATACAGATTCCTAGAATTCACCCTTGAAAATTCTTATTCACCAGGGGTGTGATAGTACCCAAGGACTTAAATATTCTGTATTTCAGATGATTCATAGGCTTTATTTTGAGGTAAGTATTAATTTTTTGGATCATCCTTAGTTCTCAGCTACAACTGCCACTGTATCAGGATTACTGTAAAAATTCTGTCAATTATGTCAAGTTCAGTCTCCACAAGTTGTATTGACCAGAGGACATGCTTTTCCTTAAGTCGATGAGTTGCTTTAGGGAAACCTATCATATGTGAACTTAAGAGAACTGGACTATCTTTTCATATTGATGATCTACCAGCCTTCATTCACTGCTTTTAACTCTCCATTTTTCTCCATGGTAGGGTAGGTCACTGACTACCTACCTCAGTATTTTGATGGACTCATTTGTGGTCCAAATCTTACACTGAAATTTTGCAAGGAAGTGCGGAAGGTGAAGCCTTAGAATTAGAAGTCTTTTCTTGCACCTCAGGTATGGTTTATGCCCTGATAAATTTCTTCAACAATGTTCTGTTGAAGTGGAGCTTTCCCTCTGCTGCATGACTCAGTTTGAGACAGTCCCAGGAGTTGTGGTGACTTCACCAACTGCAGGGGCCATATGGCCGCTATTAGCACCACCATGATGCCTGAATATCTGCAGTGTCTCTTCCCTCTCCCATTGCCAGACTTCTCCCTTCTCTGCATCCTGAGATCAGCCATTTCTCCTGTCCTTGTGGTTCTACGGTGGGGAACACAGGCTCCTTTTTCTCTGCTCTCTTCTTGTCTTGCCCTGTCCACAGCTGCCAAGTAGAGGCTCAAATGACTGTGCCAGATGCACAGATGTGGTGGCGCACATTCAAGCGACCGCTGTCCTCGCTGAGAGACCTCTTTAAGCCTTTTCAAATTCCTGAAGTCGTTCTTGTCTGCTTGTGTCTAACTTACATAAGCAAGGTTTCAATTGATTGAGAATTTCACAGGATCTCAGCTCTGTTATCTTCCTGTTTTATTGCATTGGAAAAGGAACCACGCAATGTACTCTTGGCTGGCGTGGGCTCCTGATGTTTTTGGAATATTTGATTTCTTGAAATTGTATTTCAGAATCGAAGCATAAAATGTTGTATACTGTTATAGTAGCAATTGCTTTGATTCTTCAGCATGTATACTTTAAAAGAACCTGTTGGAAATGCAGGTTATCATATGTTTAGTAAAACAACTCAGAAATGACTATCATGTTACAATTCTCTGATCTTTTATTATCTTAAAATCTAGAAAGTGCCCTATCTTGTTGAAAACTGTTTTTTTTTTTTTGTCTAAAACCTAAGAGTGACTTAGTCATTGAAGGTGCCAGAGGTGACAGTTGGGCAGTCACAGCACAGGGGCTTGTGAAAAGATTTAGTTCTGCCTGAGTCAACCATTCTAGGTGTCAGCTGCTCCTCTTAGCAAAATGAAAGCACACTGGTGAGTGAAGGTAGCAGGGTTGGTGAACATAGGTGACTGACCTAAAGATAGAACCAAAAATCAAAAATCCTGTGTGAACTGGAATTGTGCAGTAAGAAGATAGTAATGACAAATCTTCCAAAAGCATCTCAAGAAGCAGTTGCTACTCACATGACAAGTTTATTTTCAAATGTGAAAAAAAAAAAGATTCAGAGAAAGCATTTGAACCCTTCCAAAAGGCTAATCAGGATTTTTTTTGAAAGATCCTCCAAAGGTAGCTAACTTATTGTTATTTTTAATAGTTGTAGAGGCTACTCTCAGAAATGACCGGGGACTCAATACTAGGATTAAGCCTAGGGCCTCATGCATGTGAGTCCTGTGTTCTATTCCTTGTGCCACATCTCTGACCCACCAAGGATTGAGATTTTGATAGTCATTTGGAGCAGGCCTTAATTGGGAAGGTCATAGCATTCCTAGGTCTGGACATTGCAACACTTCCAAGGCCTTTCAGATGAATCCATGTAAATGTTTCTCTTATGTCTTCTTATGACTGATAAAGTGTATCCTAGGAGCATTATTGCAACAGTGGCCTTAAGTCTTGAAGCAGCTCAGCATAAAGAAAACTACAAAGTAGCATCTTGTGAGTTTTTCTGCTACATGTTCCTGTATCCTCAATTCTTTTAGTAACAGTACAAGGCAATGTGCCTCACCATCTAGCGCCAGAGAAGATGGTTTGAACAGCTGCTGGCAAACATTTGAATTGCTGACATGTGGACAAAGAAGTAGGTTCATTTTCCTCATTGTCAGCAGTCATGACTGGGTTAAGTGGGTGGGAGTGTATGGAAGGCATATTTCAACTCAGTATGGGAAAGAACTTTCTAATGATCCCAACCAGTAATAGCATGCTGTCTTGAAGGGTTTGGCTCATTTTTCAGGTGAAATTATGCCATAGATGAGCTTCTAAAACAGCATTAAAGGAATCCTAGCACTAAGTGGAAGCTTAGTGGTTTATGCTCTATAATCTGTCCCTTTTTAGCATTATTGGTAAAATTATGAGTGCCTTGATGGATGACTATAGGCATGGAATGGGACAGGTAAGAACAAAAAAGGGAAAATATGTTCTTAGATTTCCTAAAATGTAAATAAACTATTCATTTTTTATTTTTCACCTTTTAAGTATATTATAGTTATTGAGCATATATATACATGGAGCATCATATCCGTGGACATAAAGCCCATTGTGAACTCAGCAGCTTTCAGAATTCAGAAAGCCATTCAGAAGTCTGCAGTTGCTTTCCTTTCCATCTTTCAGGGGTAAACTTTTATTCTTTGCTGATCTTCTCCAGGATGCTCTGCAGACTTATCAAACCTAACCTCCTTGGTAATCTTTTCTTTTTATATTACTATTTCAGTCTTTTTCTATGTTGCTGGCAATATTAAATTATAATGGTTATATAATTATTTTGTATTTTCATCGCCAGACTATGAGAGCAGACCTATTAACTTACTTATCAAGTTAATGGCTACTGAAGTTTCTGGCAAATACTCAGTGCTAATGTTTGCTGACAATATTTGACAATTCCTCTCCTCTAAAGAAATATCTGGAAAGACTTTATTTCTCAAGTTAAAGAACTAAAAGTACTGATACCTTTTTTTCTCCCCCTGACTTTTATTGATATTTATAGTCCTAGTCATATTTTACTTACCTATCCCACTCATTTTACTTCAAGGAAGGGGAGGTTGGAAATGAAGATAAGAGCAAATGAATTTCCATAAAATCAGGGAAGGTAAAGTCCTGCTTAGCTTCTTCAAAAGCTCACTTAGATGAGTTGCCTTTAGAAGCACCAGCGATAGAATAAAAAGCAAATTTTGTACCTGTGGTTTTACAGCTATGAGATTTCTAACAACATGACCCAAAAACTAATCTTGTGGCCTTCTCACTGGAAGTTTATTCCAACACCTTTCAGATGGTTAATCACATGGAAATACTGTCATTTCTAATCTGCTTTCTGCCCAGGAATTTTTGAAGTTCTTTCCCTCTGAACAGTAATCTCTTAGAGAACCACCATTGTATTTCATGGTTATACCAATGAGAAGCATAACTGAAAAGTGACATGGAGGAATATGTGTTCATTGTGATCTGATAGATCTGGATCAAGTCCTTGTGTTAGGTGTGAACTGATTATAAACCTCTTCAAGTTCACTACCTCTCTGTTTTAAAATGGGTATGTATTATTTATCTCATAGGAATGTCTCAATCATTTCTCTTCATAAGATAGTGGAGATGGAGTTATCCTTTAACTTATCCTCTGACACTTATGGTAGAAACATAATGAGAATTTGAATAATGAGAACTGTTATTATATGGAAAACACTCCCTTTTTCTTTTTTACTCTTTTTCTAGTCTAAAAAAGACACCCATGGACAAGTCCTGAGAAATTTTTCCTTGCCTGGGATTTATTGTGCTTTGGAACGTCATTTCCATGCTACTTCAAATTAGTAGAGGACAATCAAGGTCCCTTCCTACTGAGGATTTCTATTGCCATGTGTCCAGGGGCCCCCCAAAGCCTCTCATTTTGCATGGATGATATGAATGTTCCCAAATACGCACAGGAAGATGGTAGAGAGTCCTAGATCTTGGCATCATATTATGTATCGCACCCCTATCATGCGTTCTTTATTTGATAAAGCTCTGAGCAGTGTTGGTACAGAAGCTCCCAAGACTGTCAATAAAGAGACATCTTATAAAAATTTATGAAGTTAAGGTTGTAAAGAACAAACTGCACATATCAAGTAGTAGTAGTTCATATTAAAATAATTTCATCTTTAAGTCTGTCTCCATCTCACCTCGAATAGATGCTTGTGCTGTGGCCAGATGCCTCAGCGGCCTGTACACTTTTATGCAGACTTTTGAAAAGGGATGATAGTCTTTTAAGGTCTAATTTTCTCATCTCACCAAATTAGATTATTTGAGATAACATTTCTGGATGTAAAATTTCAATCCTGTGCCTCTGAGATTCTGTGTAGCCAGCTCACAGAATGGAAATGGAGCATAATAAATCTGTCGTGAGCCCATTTCTCTCTGCACTGCTCCATAATTCATTCTACTCTTGGTACCCATGATGAATTTTGTATGGTTAATCAGTCTGCAACCAGGATGGTGTCCTTCATGTGTGCCCTGTCTTGGTCCAGATCTTGCCTCCTGGTGTGCCTTGTTTGCTGGCTTCTTTCTAGAACTATGAGCCATCAAGGTCCTTAGGCCTAGTCTGTTCCTCCTTACACATAGTAAGCATTTATTCTAGTCACAGAGTGGCCTCTTCATAACAGTCTACTTTACAAAATATATTTTATTTAAAATGGATTAAAATGGAAAACAGCCTCTCTGGGGTACACCAGTTGGTGCAGTGTTTTTGTTGTGCTTTCCTGAGTCTCCTCTACAAAAACAAAGTAGAAGTGATCTGTCACCAAAGGTACATGTTTTCTTTTTTTCCAATTTGCTTCTCCTTCATTTAGAGCAGTGATATTTCAGTCCTTCTGTGGCTTGTTTCCCTTTGCTCTGGTTTAACATTTGATCCAATGTCACCATCACCATCTGCTGCCACAAAACTAAGAGTGACTTAAGGAGATTAGCAGAAGGTTGGAAAAATGAAAGCATCTTGAAAAATTTTCTCTAAAGTGTAGTACAGGCAGCCACATGTAACTGAGAATTGAATACATGATTTCATGGGTCAGAGAGATAGTACAGGAATTAAAGTACTTGTCCTGCAAGTGGCTGAGTCTTTTCTATCCCAGGAACCACTTATGGTTTCCTAACTACTACTGTGTTTATTGAGTCAGGAGTAAGTCTGAGCACCTCTGAGTTTGCCCCCTCCCAAAATCCCTCCTAACATCTCCTCATCCTTAGTTTCTAGTCCTATTTTCACTCTTCATTATTGTGACTTTTGGCCAAGGAGTTTTTTTTAAATTAGTCTTCATTTTTGTCATATGTGAAACAAGCATATAGCAATGGATTTTTTTCAGAGAGAAAATATTATAAATCGTAAATTCTAAAGCCAGGAAAATTTATTCTCACTTCATCTTTGTAATTTAATCCAGTAATTAGTATCTTGAGACTAATCAATGATAATTGGCACTGTAGAAGCAAGAGTTATCAAGAAAATTTTGTAAACTTCTGGGGCAATGTCAGTCTACCACTAACATTTTTATGTATAAAAAGCTGGATTCTCAGCTGTTGCCTCATCATAGAGGCATAACCTTGACCCACAATTTGATATGGAATATAAAAATGGGATGCTTATTGAGACATTATACTGACAGAGGAAGCAAGGATATGCAATTTGTTGGTTTCTTTTTCTTTTTTTGGGGGGGTGGCACACCCGGTGACACTCAGGGGTTACTCCTGGCTGTGTGCTCAGAAATTGCTCTTGGCTTGGGGGACCAAATTGGATGCCAGGGGATCGAACCACTGTCTGTCCTAGTCTAGCGCCAGCAAGACAGATGACTTTCCCCTCCATGCCACCAATCTGGCCCAATTTGTTGGTTTCTGTCAAAAGTTGTCTAATGGTCTTCAGTGATTTTAAAGATTGAATTAGTAAATCTTAAGCTTTTTTATTTTTTACCCCAGAATGCTTTTATTCTTTGCATTTTTTCGTTTACATTTTCTTTTATTCCAAAAATTTACTAAAAATCCTCCTTTCTTACCTTTCTATTATAGAGATAGAAGTTAAAACAATGAGAAGTTTCCAATGTGCCTAACGTGGTGTATTTCAATAGTGATAGAGCAAATCTAGGGTCTCAGTGAAGAAGCTGGAGTCCTGGCCACTCAGGATTGATCCATGCTGCTTCAGCATCACTTGGAAGCTTGCCAGAGATGCAGAATCTCAGACATAACCATTTAAAAAACTACTTAATTTTTTATTTGATTATTAAAGTCCAAAACTATGAAAGGGCAGTCACTATATCTTTGCTTTTGATATAGAGTCTGGCTCTCTGAATTTACTGAGATTTTGATCTGGGAAGAGAAAGTGTGATGTAGGTGATTTAGAAGAACTTCTTGGGGTTTATATGTGAGATAAAACAGACAGTGCCCCCTATAACCAGACTGAAGTGTTTGTCCTTCATATAAGTAGGTAAAGAATTCTTATATGAGCTAAAACCTTTATGAGCAACTTACTACAATGATATCCTTCTTATATGACCTTCTGATTTCAGCAACTTCCCATTTGAAAATATGTAATATAAGTTGTATCTGATTCGACTTTGAGTAAGTAGATTATTTTAAGTCAAACTTTTCTTAAAGGACTTGAGTATATTAAGGCCATTGAATTCTGTATATTACAAATTCTGAAAACCATCATTTTAGATATTCTATAAGAACATAGCTTTAAAATGACCCAAACTTGGGACATAAAAGTGGTCTAGTTACTATATTGATCATAAGCAAATGAACTATAGTCCACTAAATCTGTTCAGTCTCTACAGTGTGCTAGTTTGCTAGGTTGTCAGTCAAGAGAATGCCATCTAAGAAGAGAATATTTGAAATGTTTCTTTGTCTTTTCATAAACTTGAAGAAGGATCAGTTGAATTTGAAAAAGTCCTGCCTTGACAATGGCTTGACAATTCTTGATTGTGCAAAGAAAATTGAATTGAACAGACAATAGTGACTCATTCTGTTCTAAGATATACAGGGCATGCTTTGAATCCTAGGTCACCTGATCTTGAGTTGTAAATATGGTATAATGGCTAATGTCCTGCTAGTGTTCCTTAGGAAGTCCCTAAGATGATCTCAATAGGGACACTCTTGCAGATTTCCTACTGTGAACCATCTGAAGGGGTCTTTTGTGCACATGTTGCTTTCCACATGTGATCTTAGAAAATGGAGCAATAGCTGCACATCTTTATATTATAGTATATCCTCAGATGGATGTAATCTATACAGTTCTTTTGTATGAACTGCAGCTGTGACATGTCCTTTGTATTATACTTTGTCTTTGATTCAGAGCCCATTAATTTTAGTGGGATTTGGCTTTTAACTCTACAGGTAGAATGACATACTTATCTTGGTTAAAGTGCCCTGAGTTGACTGCATTCACTAACCATAACACATCAAATTTCCTTTTTTTTGAGGATAACATTCTATTATGCTATATTATACAACACTGTTTATTATAATTTTTCCTTATCTTGTGTCTTTCACTCTTTTTCGGTTAATTGGATCATACCTAATCATGCTATGTTACTGAAGAATTAAATTGGGATAATGCTGTGTCTCTAAATAAGCCTGTGTCAGTATGTTGCTGTAAAAGCATTCTATCTGCATAAGAGATAGAATTTCTACAACAAAGATCCTAAGTTATAAAATTAAGAATCTTGGGGGCCGGCGAGGTGGCGCTAGAGGTAAGGTATCTGCCTTGCAAGTGCTAGCCAAGGAAAGATCGTGACTGTGGTTTGATCCCCCAGCGTCCAATATGGTCCCCCCAGCCAGGGGCAATTTCTGAGCACTTAGCCAGGAGTAACCCCTGAGCATCAAATGGGTGTGGCCCGAAAAACCAAAAAAAATAAATAAAAGATTTAAGAATCTTAAAATACTACTACTATTTTAGGAGTGTTTCAGTAGTTCATAAATTGTGAAACGTTTATTGAAATAGAGACAATGATCTTTGATATTAAGCATTAGGCTCGTGACCTGAAAAGGAAAATACATATCAGTTATATGGATATTGTACTTGTCACCAGGACTAGGTTACAGAGAAAGATAGATAAATAATTCTTCAATATGATTTATGTAGTTTAATAGTTTATAGCCTTTGTTCATAAGAATGCTATGCTATTTGTATTCGAAGTTACCTTTGTTCTGAGAGTCAGAAGTCTCTGGATAAGTATTGTCGCTTTTTTTCTTAGGGCACAGTTGAATATTCTGTACATTTTTACAGCCCAAAATTGATGTTGATTCTTTGTTTTCTTGCTCCCAAGCTGCATTAACAATGAACCAAATCATTTGATTTTCTTTCTTTTTTTTCTTTTTTTTTATTTTTCGGGCCACACCCGTTTGATGCTCAGGGGTCACTCCTGGGTAAGTGCTCAGAAATTGCCCCTGGCTTGGGGGACCATATGGGACGCCAGGGGATCGAACCATGTGCCTTCTTAGGCTAGCGCTTGCAAGGCAGACACCTTACCTCTAGCGCCACCTCGCCGGCCCCTGATTTTCTTAATCTTCTTATTCAGATTATTTCTTTGACTAAGCAGTTACATTTTTACCTTGATTTTCCTCTTTTCTTCCTTCAACCCTGTTCTGTGGTTTGAGAACAGTTTCCGTATAGAGAAAATAGCAATAACAATAGCAATTGTAGCCTAAATGATGCTTTGCTGAGTGTGACTTTAACCTTCTAAGACTAGTAACTGACAGAACATGATATAGACCAATAGTTAGAAACATCTTTCTTAATGGAAAACATAATGTAAAAGCTGGAAGGAAAATTAAACATCATTTAGTTCAGGCTATTCTTTTTATAGATGAAGAACTAGGTCAAGAGAGGTTATGTGCCTTAACTTAAGTTGCATAGTTAGCAATTAGAAGAGACAATTTCATTTAGTGCCCATTTCAAGGAGGTTTGCAGTATAATCAGTCCATCTGATGGACTATCTTGGATCAGATGTCTTCTCTGAAGCAACCTGCTATAATAAGAAATACGGGCTTGCTGAGAGAATTGGCCACAGTGATTGCTATCTTACTCTGTCTTTCTGGGGGGTTAAGAGGAATCCCTTTAGCACAGGAGACACAGCAAAATCTGTTTCCAGTATAGAATTTATCATCTCTTAGGATGGAAGCCCAGTTCTAGCTAGGTCTTACAAATTCAGTAAGTAAATCCCTGCTAAGGAATTTTCCATGTTATTTGGATTCCTTCTCCCTTCAAAATAGATCAGATCTAGGGTAACACTGATCCATTTGCCTTTGTCTTATTTTGCTCCATCAACACTGCAAGCCCTGACGCCACTCTGGAGACAGAGTTTGACAGATGGAAAACCGGCAGTAGTTCTGAGACTGGAAGCCAAATGGGACAGAAGACAAGGTGATCTGATGGGTTGTGGCATTGACTGAAAGGGTACAAACATTGATGCACAAATAATTACCATGAAAAGTGATGAAAAAACAGTAGTTTTTCTCACTAGATGAATTAGAATTGGAGGTTTGGAAAAGGCAGAAGAAGCTATGGGACAAGAATTACTTTCTATTATACCTCATTAAACTTTAATCTGGGATAGATAATAGTGATTAATCACAGAAATATGACCAATTATATATTCTATTGAGATGCAACTGATATATAACATTGTATTAGTGTCACACATATGCGGTAATGATTCAATTTACATGTTATGAAATATTCACCTCAGTAAGACTATTTAACTTGTGTTGCCATACACATTTTTCTTATAAGAAATGTAAGATCTGCTCTTTTAGCTAATTTTCCATTACTGTGTTGTTATAGTCACCTTGCTGTAGGCTACATTTGCAGTATGTTAAAAAAACATTTTTATGACCATAAAATGAATTTGAATTTATTACAAAAATGTATAAGGTTGAAGCTATCATTTATTGAGAAGCACATGTATGTGAAATGGTGATTCATTGGGATATTATTGTGTTTTACTCCACATTCTTTTTCATTTCCAAGTAGCCCAGGTTTCTGTGAGTGGGGAGAGTTGTGTCTTGGAAGAAAAGCAAGAGCTAATCATTCTCTTCTTTCTTTCTTTCTTTCTTTCTTTTTTTTTCTTTTTCTTTGGGGGGGGTTTTGGTTTTTGGGCCACACCCGGTGACACTCAGGGGTTACTCCTGGCTATGTACTCAAAAATTGCTCCTGGCTTGGGGAACCAATATGGGACCCTGGAAGATTGAACTGCAGTCTGTCCTAGGCTAGCGTGTGCAAGGCAGACACCTTATTGCTTGTGCCACTGCTCCGGCCCCTAACTGATCATTCTTGAGGAGAGACCAACTTTAGTATTCAAGAGGCACAATTCTTGAATAGTCTTGGGAGGGAACAGTAATAACACCTTTGGGAAACTTAAGCAGGAAATCTTCAGGAGCAAGAAACTCAATCTCTTAATGGTCTGCTTATTGGAGCACCCCAAAGCTATGGCAGCAGAGACATTGAAAGTGACACATATGGAGAAAAGACTGACTTTCTCATAGATATTACCAGTCTTGGTCAGAAACAAGCCACCTCACACCCAAATCTGGAGAAACCTACAGTCAAGGAATTTTATTTTCAAAATATAAATCTGAATATTTCCCAGTGAAAGGTTTTTTCAGTGACTTTGCATCCATAGAAAATAGTGTTCCAAGTGGGAAAAATAGCACGTGCAAAGCTGTGAAGTTAATGACACATGTCTGTTGTACTAGTGATTTTTTTTTTTTAATTAGGGGTTTATACTTATTAGCTTCTCCAAGAATGGGAAGGGACGCTTATGGGTGGCTTTGACTGCCATCTGGTGGAAGTCTCTGTGGGTCAATGCATTTTGAACATTTTTTTGGGGAGCACACACAAATTTTGAACAAAATCTTACCTAGAAGCCCAAGAATTTCTTATGCTGTGTGTTCTTCCTCACATAGTCTTGGACTTTCTAGACATTTTTATCCATGCATACTGTGTATACACAACAAATTATGTGACAAGATTTTTTTGTGAGTAAGAGATTAAAATGGTATGATGGTGGTGGTATACATAGAGGAATGAAGAAAGAGTGTTAGGAATTAGATACATAGAAATGAATATAGTGAGAATTAAAGTGTAGTTTTTTATTTTCAGTTTGTATTGTGAATCTTATTGTAATGATCAAAGTTTAGTTAAGAGTCAATTATATGGAAATATTAATATTTTTGTTTTACAGTTGAAAAAATTGAGACCCAGAAAGGTGAATGGTTTGCAAAGATCAGAAAACTCATAATGAGTGGAACTAGCATTGAATGTAGATCACTACTGAACATAGTCTCTTTAGGTATCTTTTTTTGTTTGTTTGTCTGTATTGGCCATACACAGCAATTCTCAGTATTACTCCTGGCAGTGCTTTGGGAACCATATGGGATGCCAGGAATTGAACCCAATTTGACCACGGGCAAGGCAAGCATCCTACCTGCTGTATTATCTTTTAAACCCCTATCCAGTATCTTTGTCTTTGATGATTCAGCTGTGCTGTGCAGGATTCATGGGGAGAGTACCATTTTTTCTCGTAAGGATCAACAATCCTTTCCGGCATCCATTATTATTACATTTATTTTTCTTTACTTCTAAAGTTATAGGACATCATCTTTGCTGATTTATGTGGACCCTATTGGATGGTTCATTCAACTTCTTATATCCTACACCACACCAGGAGGAAGCCTCTGAGGCTTTCTAGAACTCTTAACTAAACCAGTAGTTATCAATTGGGATTTTGCCCTGAGGGACATTGGAACAATTTTGATTGTCCCTGTTCAAAATGTGCATAGCTTTATTGACATTTAGTAAATTGATGATGAGAAGGAGACTGCTAAACTTATCACAGTGTAAAAAGTTACTACAACAGAGAATTATTGGTATGAACATTTTAGTGCCAAGACCGAGAAACTTAACTAAAAACATATAATTATAGGTCAGCTATTTGATTTAAAAAGTTTCACTTTATTTCCAGGACTGAATTTTTACAGGAAGACACTAGTTTCTTGGTTCTCAGATCCACCAAATCTTCAGGGAATTCTTTTACATTTTCTTTCATTAGGGTCAGTACTGAGTTGATGTGTTGATGGGAACAGACTCTTAGACACTCACTTAAATTGAAGCTCTCTGAACTCACCCTTTATTTCCTCCACACACGCTCTCTCTCATGTACTGTGAATGTGGGAAACTTTGCTTTTATTAATCATGTTCCTTTCGATCTTTGCCTGTGAGTTTTTTTACTATTAGAAACTTGAGCTGCAAGAATTGATTACCTTTTCCTCGACTTTATGTAATTGTTTTCCTGGCAGTCATGCATATGGAAAAGTCAGCATACTGGAGGTTTTGCAGAAATGCAAGGAAAACCTTATGTTGCTCATGTCAGCATTCTGCAGTCTGTTTCTTAAGGCACACTACTGTCCCTAGGGATGTCACTGGTTCTTCTAGTAGAAGAGGGAAGTGATTTATGTTATCCCCCTCTAGGAATTCAGAAGCTAGATTGAAATAAGTAAAGTATTTCAAATTAAGGACTTCCACAAAATATTGAACAGGAAGTTTATTTTTCATGGAATTACCAAGAATAGTTTTATTTCGTTTGAAAAGTGCTAGTTTAGATGACAAATGTGCCTTTTATTAAAGCATCAGCGCAGATAAGAACATAGGTTTTAGAGATGTTAAAAGTTCAACTCCATACTTGATAAATGATTAGTCCTCACTGGTAAGAAGCTAGAGAAATGAAAGGGGAAATATAGAAACTCCAACATTGAGGAACATATTTAGTATCATTCATTATATATCCCCGAGTAGTAGACACTAGAGATTTTTAAAAGCTACAAAATGATGATACTGAACTTATGTCTATCCCAGATTATTGTAATGGCTTTCTAAATGGTCTCTCTTATCTTTCATTCACTTTCTCTCTAATCTCAACTCCACAATGCTTTGATTTTTTAATTTATTTTTTGGTTTTGGGCCACACTTGGTGGTTTTCGGGCTACTTCTGGCTCTGTGCTCATAAATTGCTCCTAGCAGGCTTATAGGACCATCTGAGATGCTGTGATCGAACCAGGGTCCATCCAGGTCTGCTGCATGCAAGGCAAACACCCTATCACTAGGGTGCTATCACCCTAGCCTCCTCCACAATGCTTTGAAAGAAATATTTCTTTTTTTTTTTTTTTGGTTTTTGGGCCACACCCGGCGGTGCTCAGGGGTTACTCCTGGCTGTCTGCTCAGAAATAGCTCCTGGCAGGCATGGGGGACCATATGGGACACCGGGATTCGAACCAACCACCTTTGGTCCTGGATCAGATGCTTGCAAGGCAAACGCCGCTGTGCTATCTCTCCGGGCCCGAAAGAAATATTTCTAAATAAACGTGCAATCATGAAACAACTCTAATCGAAGAACTTCTGTGATTTGATTTTGTACAAGGACAATCCAAACCTCACATAGTGTTCAGAGTATGCTCTGAATACATAGTGTTCAATGTGACAAGAAATGAGCAATTTTTATCAGTAGCTCTCCATCATTGTGTTAATGGTGAAGTAGAGTTGCAAGTACAAGCAATAATATGGAGACTGCTGTAAACCATACTACTAAATTATTTTTATGAAGAGCATTTAATTAATGAACACATGCTTAAGAGAAAATCATTGTAAGATGTTTTATATATTTAATAACCTCCATTATATTTTAATGTCTAAATATGTAAACTTTTTGGTGAGGAAACACAAAAAGCTGTCCTTGGGATTTATTTCTGGCTCTGTACTCAGGGTTCACTCCTAGCAGTACTTGGGGTACAATAGCAGGGTTTGAACCTGGGTTAGCAATAAGCAAGACAAGTGGCTTACCCACTGTTCTATCTTTGTACTAAATGTCATTTTACAGTTCTATTTAGTAAATATGTAATTCCTTCTTTGCAAAAAACAGTAGAAATGAAGGAAAAAGAGACATACACTATTACTTAAATAAATTGCTTTAAAGGAAGAGGAAAATCTAAACAGTTCTTATCCAATAAGACCTTGCCAGGCTCTAACAGTGCTTGTGTGCAGTAAGGCACTTGAGTGCACAAGACAAGCAGTGTCGGGAGACTTTGTATCTGCTACTGCCAAGGAGTAAACATCTTGCTGCATGTGCTTCGTAAATACATTGACATTGAAGCCAATCTTAGGTTGGGGTGTATGTATGTGCTTTGCAGCTTTTGCGATGGTTTCTATGTACCCCTGTGAGATTCATTCTCAGCCTGTATGCTAGGTTTTATGCTCCAGGAAGCTGACCGGTATGGACAAAATGTATTAAATCCCTTTGGTAATGAAAGATGCAGGCAGGAGAAGGAGAAGAGAGAGGAGAGATCAGACGTTCATTTCCTGGATCCCTCCCTAGACAAAGACCCATAAAGACCCAAAGGCTGGTGTGTCATGTCCAGCTCACTGCTTCCCCCAGTGACCTCTGCACAATCTTTTCAAGCCTGACGAAACTTGACTTCTCTGTCCTTTGCCTTTGACCTAAGTTTTGTAATTCCACTGGTACTCTAACTCTAGTTCCTGTGTATTCTTGTGGTTCCTTTATGACCTAACACTGCACACATGTGAATACTTATTTAAAAATAAACCTTCTAGAATGTTTTTTTTCATTTTCAAGTTGTATTTCTTTCCTCCTGGGAGCCCAACCAATATAATTTGCCATCTAAAGCACCTGTAATGTCGTAAATGGCAAAGTTTTAAATGGAAAAGAATTGAGCTAAATAGAGACATTGCAAATTCCATTTATTGTATTATGTCTCATCATTTCAAATGACCCTGTGAAGATACAAAATGAATATTACATTTAAAAGTAACTTTTAATAAGAAGAGCATTCATTTTTATGGTCAAGTAAAGCCATTTATTTTATGACCTATTGACTGGAAAACTTTTCAGTTTTTTGTCCTATAAAAATGAGTGAAGAGAACACTTAGTTGGCTTGAGCAGTGGAAAAGATTTCCTTTACACACAGTATTCTCTGTGAAGGTCTGGGTGTTAGGTGTGTTAGGATATCACAGGTCAGTCCTAGGAAGCACTGAATGGCCCTAAAGAATTTTCAAGCCTAAGAAGCTGTTAGTTAATTATACCTATAAAGCTTTTGTTTGGAGCTAGGTGTAGATATTCTTCAGGAGAAATCTCCACAAAGAATTCTCTAGACTTTATAGTTTACTATGATTCCTATGTTATTGAATGAGGACAGAACATAAATCATTAAATACAACAGAACCATGTTTTTGCAAGGAATAATACAATGTCAATTTTAAAAATAAGAACTGTTAGCTTTTAGTCTATTGTTGGCTATTATTAGTTTTTTTTTTAAGTTAAAAGTTACTTTTGAAGGGCTCTTTCTTATAAATTAGTTTTATTCATTTACTTATTTTGGTTTTGGAGCCACACCCAGTGGTGCTCAGGATTTATTTCCGACCATGTACTCAGGGATCTTGGCAAGATTATGGGGACCATAAGAGGTGTCTGGTATCAAACCTGTGTTGGCAGTATACAAGGCAAGTACTTTATCCTCTGTACTTTCTCTCCAACCCCTATATAAATCAGTTTTATCATCTATGGTAAAAACATTTATATTGCTAAAACTATTTTGGGGATTGTGAATACTCTCCAATATATCAAACTGCAGATATTATGAAAATTTTCATTTGCTATTTTTTCACTTATACATTTAGCTATATAGATATTTATATATCTGTATATAGCATTATATCCTATAGTTTTTTTTATGTCTGTGTTTTAAATGAAGGTGCAATTCACATTTCATTTGAAGTTATAAAGTGGATAAAAGCCTACATTTTTAACAGTGTCATTGGGGGATTGTACAGCAAGTGATAATGGTTACATTTTTTATGGAATCAGAACTGAGGCACTTTGAAGAGTTAGATATAAATGGTAAAAAAAAGACAAGTCTTTAAGCAAATAGGATTTGCCATGTAATATGTATACTAAAGGATCAACATCATAGTTTGTGTGTGGGAATATGATTCAGAAAGATCCAAATAATATTTTGCACTCAGATTCTATAATCACATGCATTCTTGCATGTTCTGCAAATACTAAGATCATAGAGAGAAATATACATAATTTTGCCTGCTAAGAAAATTTAAAAACGGGCACAGTTTTTTTTGTTTGTTTGTTTTTGTTTTTGTTTTTGGACCACACTCGGTGGTGCTCAGGAGTTACTCCTGGATGTCTACTCAGGAATAGCTCCTGGCAGGCACGGGGAACCATATGGGACACCGGGATTCGAACCAACTACCCTTGATCCTGGATCGGCTGCTTGCAAGGCAAACGCTGCTGTGCTATCCCTCTGGGCCCAATGGGCACAGCTTTAATACATTGATCTGCACAACTAATAGCCACCATGTTTTCCACTGTTAATCATCCAAGGAAATATTTTCTCTTCCTCTGAGAATTGAGCATGAAATATGAGAAATTTATGTTTATTTTTTGGTAATTTTAATATTATCACAAAGGATATGATATATATGCTTAAAATTAATACACATACTTTAGCCATAAAATGTAGCTTCTTTTAGATTCAGAAGTACTATGGAATCATTGTTATATAATTTAAATCACAATGCAACAACTCTGCAAATTCAGTTAATATTTTTAAGTTCTTAACTTAAAAATAATGAAAAACTGAGTCTTTTTTTTCCTTATATTCCCCAATCTAGTGTTTATACCTGACTGTACTGTCTCAATGTGTTAAGTCAAGCTTTATTTTATAATAAAGAGTTTTTAAAAAGGAAAAGTTAATCTTGTTATTTATTGTAAGATAGACTTCTAATTCTGTTGTGAAAGCTCTTTGATGAGGAGTGCGAATTTAAAATGTATAAAATATTTTTCATTGAATATTTGGAGGAGGGAAAGCCACAGTAAGCCAGCTGTCTCTTCAGGTCCAGCTCACAGAACAGCTCCTGACAGGTTCAGTGACCTTGGCCATTTTGGTCTAACTCCATTTTCACTTTTCCACTTGATGAATAGAATTACTTTCAAGTAACCTGCATTCACTGAATGGACTTTGTACAGAAGCATCTCTTAAATACTAATTGACACCAAAATTATCAGGAGTATACTACAAACTTAAGTAAGAGCTTAAATATATATATAATTTATATATAAATCATGTAAGCATAATAAATATACATAAATAAAATATATGTATATATAAATTGGACTTTATAATTCTTACCCCAAAGATTAAAATATAAAGATATTTATTTATTTATTTATTTATTTATTTTGGTTTTTCGGTCATACCAGCAGTACTTAGGAGCAACTCCTTGCTTTGTGCTCAGAAATCACTCCTGGCAGGCTCAGGGGACCATATGGGATACCAAGATTTGAATCACTGTCCATCCTGGGTCAACTGCTTTCAAGGCAAATGCCGTACTGCTGTGCTCTCTCTCTCTGGCCCCAATATAAGATATTTAATGAAGTGCTCTGAAATATATGGCCACAAGTTGATCATACAAGCATTGCTGTCAATGTAGATGCCTTTTAAGTATGAAAATGTGGCTCTTAGCCAGATGGCAGCTTGAAAATCCCTGCTTTATTAGTTAGCAAATGATTTTGGCTTTATCACATTTATTGTCAATCTCAGTTTTTGGGTGCCTAGAAATTCAGAATTATATGCTCAGTTGACCCTTTAATTAGCTCTCATTCTGTCTTACATGATTTATGGCCTGGTGGCTAACGTACAAAAATGATATATGGTTTAGTGAAGTGGAAAGGCAGAATAGGGTCCCACCTCCAATTGTTTAATGCTTTCCTCTGACTGGGGACCAGTGTGTTGTAGGTGGGGGTGCAGACACACAAAGCAGCATTTACATCCCCTGGCTTAGTTATCACAAGGACAGAAAGTCTGGTCACTAAGATATGGTTGGTGCTCGCTTGCAAATATACTTTCCTTTATTAGAAAACACAAGTGCATTGATTCAGGTGTTTTGAAATTATCTTTTGAGAGATAGGAGAGAGGCTATTGACACATCTCTTATTTTGCATTTTTATTTTCTTGCCTTCAAGACAAATAGTATATAGGCAACCATGCAGCATTTAAGGCTCAGGGTTTTGAAGCATTGCAATGGCTTTGGTCCATTAGTGACTAAGTGTTTAGGGAGTACAGAGGCACTTGATGGTGGCAGTGCCCAAGAAAGATGGTATACCCCTGCATTTTGGAAAAATACTAGCGGTTGTTCTGGGACCAAAGAAGTACTACAGCAGGTGAGACACTTGGCTTTGTTTAACACTGACTCAACAGTGACACTAGTTTTAATTTTTGGCACTAGCAGGAGGCACTCCTAAATACTGAACCAGAAAAAGTTGGCTGAGCACTGTGGGGTATAGCCCAACTCCCAATTTTTCTCTGCTTCCCCCAAAAGACAGGGAGCCTGCAGAATTTCTTTTCATTTGGATTGGTCTCATATTTCCTCATAATCCAATTAGGTTGTGCTGTCTTCATCCAAGTATATAATATCAAGTGATTCGTGATGTCAGTTTATCCTCAGGTTGATTCTATTATACTTGGTCACTTGACAAAGGTGTATTTTCTGCATTTTTCAATTGTGAAGGTATCATTTCCTTTGTGCAATCAATAAATAACCTTCAGGGAAATACTTTGAAATCTTGTGAATATCTGGTTTCCTAGTAGCCTTTTACCTAATGATATTTGCGTTCACAGATGAATTTCTCCAGAATTGGTTTTTAGTATGGTGATTGTAAAATCAACAAAGTTTTACTTGCCTTGTTTCTTCTGTACACATTAGTTGGATTACTTTTGTGGAAAAAAAAAACACCCACAATTCTTCCTTTGATAAAATTTTGTGTCCAATCAAGACTTTACATTTATCCATTATGTAATAATTCATTCCTATTTTTGTATGTCTTGCAGCTATGATTGGCCCAAATTTGGCATTTTCAATTAGTTTTTAAGTACTTTCCCTCCACCTGTATTAGAGAGAGAGAGAGAAAACGTGAGATTTAAGTTCTGTGTTGTACTTTTTTTGTTCCCTAGACCAGAATTAGTAATTTCTACAAAATACTGTTTTCTTTTAGTGGAGAATGGTATTTAGACACTTTCTACTTGGAACTTCGTACAAAAACTTAGTACTTATTACCATGGGATACCACTCACTTCAATATAGGATTATCTTTTTTTGGGGGGGGGGCACACCCAGCAGTGCTCAGGGGTTACTCCTGGCTGTCTGCTCAGAAATAGCTCCTGGCAGGCACGGGGAACCATATGGGAGACCGGAATTCGAACCAACCACCTTAGGTCCTGGATCGGCTGCTTGCAAGGCAAACACTGCTGTGCTATCTTTCCGGGCCCAGGATTATCTTTGCTTCTAAAACTGGTTAGGGGATAGGACTAATAAATAAACACGTCACATTATGAGTTCTTATTGATTTTTCTTTTCTTTTTTTTTGTTTGTGTGTGTATGTATGTGTATGTGTGTGGGAGAAAGAGAGAGACAAAGACAGAGATACCAGTGACCAAACATAGGCAAGGCGAATAGTGCTTTTTTTTTCCTAGCTTCTTCAACTATGATTGCCTAACTGAATAAATGGATGGTGAAAAATCTTAACAATGGTTTTCAAAATAAGTTCATGTTTTATTGTATGTCTATTTTATATACTTAAGGTTACATGATCATTTCTGCAGCAGAAAGGAGTTGTGAGCGAAAAAAGTTTAAGAAGCTTTATTCTGGGGCCTGAGAGATAGCTGAGCAGTAGGATGTTTGCCTTGCACGCAGCTAACCCAGGACGGACTGTGGTTTGAATCCTGGTATCCCATAAGGTCTGCCGTGCTTGCCAGGAGCGATTTCTGAGCGCAGAGCCAGGAGTAACTCCTGAGCACAGCTGGGTGCTATTCAACCCCTCCAAAAAAGAAGCTATATTCTGCTAATGAGCTCCATCTTGGGTCTATTAATGGTCCAGTATAATCCCAGAATTCGCTTCTCCACTCCACTGCTCTGTATCTATACTTTCCTTCTGCTACAGAGTAAACCCTTGCTCTTAGCGTCATTGGTGTATTAATATTTTTAACTTTGTCACTATAATAAAATTTTAGAATTTCTATATAGTTCTATAACATGCTCATTTATTTATGTATATTTATATACTTTCTGATTATAGAATATATTTATTGAAAATGGGAAGTTTAATGCTATGACAAAGCTTAATACACTCTTTTGTATGATTATCTGCTCTACTTGATGTATATTTAGGTTTACTTGTTTTTGTTTGAAATTGGCTTTAGTTTTCTCTTTCCTTTTAAATTAAAATTTAACTCAGGGCTGGAGAGATAGCATGGAGGTAGGCCGTTTGCCTTGCATGCAGAAGGATGGTGGTTTGAATTCTGGCATTCGATATGGTCCCCCAAGCCTGCCAGGAATGATTTCTGAGTGTAGAGCCAGAGTAACCCCTGAGTGCTGCTGGGTGTGACCCAAAAACCAAAAAAATTTTTTTAACTTATTCATATATAAAACATTAAATTGATTTAAAAATTAAAAGGACATAAAATATATTTAGTATTTTTAAGTCTTGAGTCATTTTAATGTTAAGTTTTATTAAGAAAGAAGTGTGTGTTAACTCAGTGAAAGGTCAACTTTATCAAAGGGGCATCATGAATATCAGTACGCTGATAGAATATTAAAGGACCAAGTCAGTGATCATGCTTGTTTTAATTTTAGCATTCCTTACTTGTTAATCTTTTAACTTTATAAGTGAGAATTTTGTACTGTTATTTATCTGGGTACTGTTTTTCATTAGTTTCATTTCCAAGTTTTTAAAACATTATGCATGCTCATAAGAGCAATGTTTCTGATGCTTTTTTTTTTGGGGGGGGGCACACCCGGTGATGCTCAGGGGTTACTCCTGGCTCTGCACTCAGAACTTGCTCCTGGAAGGCACAGGGGACCATATGGGATGCTGGGATTTGAACTGCCATCTATCCTGGATTGGCTGCTTGCAAGGCAAATGCCCTACCACTCTGCTATCTCTCTGGCCTTGCATATTAATTTTTATTTGTAAAGTATGAGCTGTCTTAAATGAAAACAAAAGTAACTTATTTATATAATTTTTCTTTAAATTCACTCTCTTGGGGCTGAAGTGATAGCACAGTGGCAGGGCATTTGGCTTGCATGCGGCTGACCCAGGACAGACTTGGTTTGATCCCCGGAGTCCCATATGGTTCCCCAAGCAGGGAGCGATTTCTGAGCGCATAGCCAGGAATAACCCCTGAGCATCATTGGGTGTGGCCCCAAAACCAAAAAAAAAATCATTCTCTTGGAATTTTCAGAATACAGACAAATTTGGCAAAACAAAGAATTAAAATTTAAAGTCAAATATTGAATTCTGTCTAATATTGAAATTGCAACAAAGCTTCTGATTGTTTAAAACTATATAAGTATAAACTTCAGTATGTCAAGGCAGTATGACTAGCAAACGTCCTCAAACTTTTTAAACAGGGGGCCAGTTCATTGTCCTTCAGACTGTTGGAGGGCCAGATTATAGTAAAAACAAAAATTATGAACAAATTTCTACGCACACTGCATATATCTTATTTAGAAGTGAAGAAACAAAATGGGAATAAATACAATATGTGGCCCATGGGCCGTAGTTTGAAGACCCCTGGATCAACTAATGATTTGTTCAGACTTTAGAGAAACCTTGAAATAATGGAAACACTTTATATTGTATTTTATCTTCAGCCCAAACTATTTCAAATTAATAAACTTTCTCATTAAGAGTAGAGTCAGCAAAATAACTTCTACTGTTAGCATGGTTCATTTACTCCTGGAAAAAAAATCAAATCGAGCTCTGTCTTGAATATTTTCTATAAGCATATCTTACTTTAATTATTGAATGCTTTGTTTATGCAGCATGAATGTGATGATTACTACAAAATGTGTACTTGACAACTTAGACTGAGAATTTAATTTGTTCACGTTCAGAACATATACACCATGGCATCTGACATGGTGGCTTAGACTAAAATTACCAATCATTCATAAATGGATGATGACTTGTCTGGTGTCTACCTGTGTTTCTCTGATTTGCTAGGCTAAGGGTTGGCCAGTAATAAAGACAAGTTGTTCTCAGATCATATTATTTTCTTTCCTAAAAGTAAGCAATTTTGAAAATCCTGCAGTACTTCCTTTTTCATATTCATTTTCCACTTTGGAAAAAGGTTGAGGTATATTTATATTTCAAAGATGCAAATTAGAAGTGTCTTTTTATATCTATATACACTATGCTCTAATTAATTGGTTTGTTTTCCTTCTAAATCCTAGAGTTGCTGTATCGAGAGTGCATTTCCAAAAGAAAATGTGCATATTTTGTAGCATGGAGGGAACTTCAAGGAACTTTCTGGCAAGGATGCCCAGAGAAGTGAGAGGGAATTGGAGTAGGCAAGAGAGGTTATTGTAATGGGAGGGAGATACCTTTGTGAACATAGCATCAAGCCAGACTTTTTATATTTGCAGTAGGCCCTGGTTACCCAGAAATACCAAATGTATCGACTGGAATTCGTTTTCCTAATATTAACACAGTTTGACTAAGGGAACTCTTCTGTGACTTTAGAACTTGTTCATAAAAAGAGACTTTATGAACATCTGTTCACTTTTAGTCAGTCAGTCCTGCAGACTTTAAACAGAACTCCACACCATTTTATAATTATTTTTACCTTCTGGCTTTATTTATTTATTTTTTTGTCACCGAATAATCCTTAAGGTCATCAAGATTTTATTTTTCTCTTTTGTTTTGGGCCAGAACCAGTGATGCCCAGGAGTTATTTCTGGATCTGTTCTTAGGGATAACTCCTGGCAGGGCTCAAGGGACCCGGTGCCTAGGATCAAATATGACTTCTACCCACTGTACTATTGTTCTGTCCAGAATGTTCTTTTATCAGGCTTTTTAATGCAGGGTGATAAGAGACAAAAAACTTGGTACAGGAGCAGAAGAGTTTGGGTCACACCCCTACTCTTGGCCCAGGGCTTGAATTCTTTGCCTTTCTATGCTACAATGGAAACAAATAACTGCTCTTTTGTTCTCTGGGAGAGAATACTGGAAACTTTCTGAGTTATGAAAACATTGTTATCTTTTTATAAGGAAAACCTACATTTGGAAATTAAAGATTATGTTTTTATTTAATGCAAACATAGCCAAGCATATGTAGACCTCAGCTATAAGTCAAGTATGTTAAAATACATATTTTGGGCCAGTATTTTTCAGTCAGCTATAAGTTAAGTATGTTAAAATACATACTTTGGCCAGTGTTTTTCAACCCTTTTTCCAACTGCACTCTCCAAGCAAGTGAAAGCAGAGATTAACAGATGGGAATATATTAAACTGAGAAGCTTCTGCACCTCAAAGGAAATAACGCCTAGGATACAAGAGCCACCCATTGAGTGGGAAAAACTATTCACCCAATACCCATCAGATAAGGGGCTAATCTCCAAAATATACAAGGCATTGACAGAACTTTACAAGAAAAAAACATCTAATCCCATCAAAAAATGGGGAGAAGAAATGGAAGACACTTTGACAAAGAAGAAATACAAATGGCCAAAAGACACATGAAAAAATGCTCCACATCACTAATCATCAGGGAGATGCAAATCAAAACAACTATGAAGTACCACCTCACACCCCAGAGATTGGCACACATCACAAAGAATGGGAACAATTAGTGCTGGCGGGGATGTGGAGAGAAAGGAACTCTTATCCACTGCTGGTGGGAATGCCATCTAGTTCAACCTTTATGGAAAGCGATATGGAGATTCCTCCAAAAACTGGAAATCGAACTCCCATATGATCCAGCTATACCACTCCTAGGAATATACCCTAGGAACACAAAAATACAATACAAAAATTCCTTCCTTACACCTATATTCACTGCAGCACTATTTACCATAGCAAGCCTCTGGAAACAACCAAGATACCTTTCAACAGTTGAATGGCTAAAGAAACTGTGGTACATATACACAATGGAATATTATGCAGCTGTCAGGAGAGATGAAGTCATGACATTTTCCTATACATGGATGTACATGGAATTTATTATGCTGAGTGAAATAAAGTCAGAGAGAGAAAAATGCAGAATGGTCTCACTCATCTATGGGTTTTAAGAAAAATGAAAGACATTCTTGCAATAATAATTTTCAGACACAAAAGAGAGAAGGGCTGGAAGTTACTGCTCACCTCATGAAGCTCACCACAAACAGCGATGAGTTTAGTTAGAGAAATAACTACGTTTTGAACTATCCTAATAATGAGGATGAACGAGGGAAGTAGAAAGCCTGTCTAGAGTACAGGCAGGGGGTTGGGTGGGAGGAGGGAGATTTGGGACATTGGTGATGGGAATGTTGCACTGGTGATGGGTGGTGTTCTTTACATGACTGAAACCCAAACACAATCATGTATGTAATCAAGGTGTTTAAATAAAACATATATATATATATATATATAAAAAGAAAAACAAAGATAACAATTTCTTCTTCTTAAGAAGATATTAAATTGGATAATACATCAAATCTTTAGCACAGTAACTGTCACTGGTGAGACACAATGACTATTTTCCACCATCATTATAATTATTATTATATCAGTATTTATCAACATTATAAGTATATATCAATATTGTTATATTATCCTTGAAAAGGAAGCCAATATTAATAAGGAATCTTAACTTCCATATGTAACTGCAGTGTCTCTTGCTTTCCACTTAACAAATAGCATGATACACTTTTAGATAGTTTAGCTCCATGAAAATAAAATTTAATTCATTCAACTTAAAAGATACTTTATTGTTTGAACAGTTTTAAGCCTATAGGAAAATCAAAGTACAGAGGTCATCATTTTCCCCACTCTCACCCCTAACATGCTTTTTTAAAAAATATTTTTTATTTTCACCAAAGTGAAATTACAAATTTCAAATCTTTCACAGAAATATTTTAGGTACATAGTGGCATCCAATAGGGGCCATTCCCACCACCAATGTTGTCCTCCCTTCACCCCTGTTTCCAGGATGCAACCCATATCCCCCTCTTGTACTCCCTGGGCTGCTAGTATAAGTGGTCCCCTCTGTGTCCTGTAGCTTGTAGATTGGGTTTCTATTCTCTTGTCATTGACTTTGGATTTGGTGTTTAAGTCTGATCATTTTTTATTTCTACTCAATGTTCATACGACTGTTTGGTCTTGGTACCCTCCATTATTTCCCTCTCAGTTTGTGAGGTGGAACAAGATGGTTGAAGTTATGTGGTTCTGTTTGAAGAAAAGAAAAAAAGGGGGAAGGCAAAAATCAAACAAGTGTAAAACGGGAGGAGTCCTTCTAGAGGCTATAAATATCAATTTAAGAGAAGGGAAAAAGGAAGAAAAATATAACAACAATACAAAAAAAATCAAACAAAAAACTCGAAAATCACCACAGCAATAACATTCTCTTTTGTTCACGTCTCACACTGTAGGACACATATTAGAATTGTTGGACCAATAATAACACATTACTACTCACTGAAGTCTATAGGACTTTTTTTATTTGTGTCTGCAAGTATGAATGTGTGTGAGTGTGCGTCTTGCCTGAACACACGTTTATGTCAGAGGCCAAATCTGGGGTGCTCTACCACAGAGCTACATACCCCATCTAAGTTTGCTCTTTGTATTATATTTTATGGTGTTTGCCAAAAGTGTATTGTTATCCACTGTTTTAGTATCATGCGAAATAGTTTCATTGTTCCAAAGCCCCATTCCATTTCTACTTATTTCTCTTCATAACCAGTGGCAACCATTGATTTTTTGAAAATTGCATCCAATTTTTGCCCTTTTCAGAATGTCATATATCTGCAAACATAAAATACATTTTTTCCCTCCAAAACTGGCTTCTTTCATATAACAATATGCATTTACATTTCTTCATGTTATTTTGTTTTAGACCTTGATAATATTTCATTGTCTATCTACTTCATTTGTTTATCTATTCAGCTGTTGAAGAAACAAGCAACTTTGTTGCTTTTGAATTTTGGAAATTATGAATAAAGCTGTATAATCACATGTGTACGTGGCATTGTGTGGTCTAAGTTCTTACCTGCAATTTCTGGCTTATCTGGTAAGAAACTTTTTCTTTTCCAACATGGCTGTTCCATTTAACATTAACTGGAAAAATTGTTTATCACATATCTACCAGCCTTGGTAATGTCAGTATTTTGGACATTCTATTTAGAATTTAGCCATGCTAACAGACGTGTCCTGTGTGTCTTTGCTGTTGTAAACTGGTTTATCTTACAGTTTCATAAGAGAATATTTTCATAAGTTCATTTGCTATCTATCAATCTTTTTGTGAAATTCTGTTTCAGATCTCTTGCTGTATTAATTTTTTCACAGAGAAATCTTTAATTACAATGAAATTTCATCATTCATTTCGGTACTACTGGTCATCTCCTTCTAAGTTCCCTGCACCCCAGTACTTTCTGTATTTCATGGTTTTGGTGTTACTTCTAGATGCTCATCGTCAGATACAGTGTTCATGAGATTTCCTCCTTCATAATTTTTTCAGTTTTTTTTGTTTGTTTTGCATCTCACATTTATCACTGACCTATTGTGAATTTTTTTTTATTTTTTCAATTGGGACAAGGACACACTCTAGATTTGTTTATTTTTATATGTGGATGTTGCTATTTTTTCTTTGAATTGACATTGAGCAATTTATAAGATTTATTAATTACTGAATGAATTTATAAGAATTTATGTTTTTTTTTTTTTTGTCACACCTGGTAATACTCAGGTCTTACTCCTGACAGATCTCAAGGATCACTTCTGGAAGTGTTTGGGGACCATATAGGGTGCCAAGGATCAAATCAGAGTTGTTTGTATGCAAAACAATTATTCTACCTGGTATATTATCTCTATACAATGGTATTTTAGTCATAAAATATAGTTTTTTATTTTCTATGCTATTTTTATATTTATATCATAATTATTTATTATAAAATACATATTTTTTCAGTGAACTAAATCTCTTCAATCATGTGGAAAATGGTATTTAAACAATTGGGATCTTGTGAAGTGAAGTGCATTTTCATTTTTATAATTTCCCTTTAATGTATTACTTGAGGGTAGCAGTTTTGTTGAATTCCTTGTTGAATTGTTGAATTCCTTTTTTTCCATCCTTCCTTCCTTCCTTCCTTCCTTCCTTCCTTCCTTCTTCCCTCCTTTCCTCCCTTCCTTCCTTCCTTCCTTCCTTCCTTCCTTCCTTCCTTCCTTCCTTCCTTCCTTCCTTCCTTCCTGCCTCCCTCCCTTCCTTCCTCCCTCCCTCCTTCCTCCCTCCCTTCCTCCCTCCCTCCTTCCTCCCTCCCTTCCTTCCTTCCCTCCTTCCCTCCCTCCCTCACTCCTTCCTCCTTCCCTCCCTCCCTCCTTCCTTCCTTCCTTCCTTCCTTCCCTCCTTCCTGCCTTCCTGCCTTCCTTCCTTTCTTCCTCCCTCCCTTCCTTCCTTCCTTCTTCCCTCCCTCCCTCCCTCCCTCCCTCTCTTCCTTCCTTCCTTCCTTCCTCTCCTTCCTTCCTTCCTTCCTTCCTTCCTTCTTCCTTCCATCCATCCTTCCTTCCTTCCTTCCTTCCTTCCTTCCTTCCTTCCTTCCTTCCTTCCTTCCTTCCTTCCTTCCTTCCTTCCTTCCTTCCTTCTTTCCTTCCTTCCTCCTTTCTTCTTCCTTCTTTCCTCTCTTTTTTTAAATCTTTATACTTGGCTTAACGTCTTAACATCTGCTGACACTATTGATCTTAGGAATAAATATATAATATGACCCCTTGAAATTTTCAAGGCACTGAGCCTAGGAAATTCATAAAACCTATATATTTCAAATCAGTTTAATTTTATGAAATATTTTCAGAGAGACTTGCCAAAGACTGGATTGCAGAGATATATTTTAAAGTAAGGGGTTTTCCTTTTCTTTTAATTATTCCTTAAAAATAATTTTTAACTAAAGTAACCTTGGTTTATATCTTGTATATGTTCAAGATGAATATTATATATTTAAGTATGTATATGTACTCCATCATGATCATCAAAAAATCCACCACTACACAATTAATCTCTGTTAACTTTCTATAAAATTTTAGGCCAAGCTCTCAGTACTCTGCTTAGGGTGTACTTCTGGCTGTATGTTTAGGGATCACCCATGGTGTTCTAGGGGTACCCTATAGGAATCCAGGGGTTGAACCTGGGTGGTCTATGTGAAAGACAAGTGCCCTACCCACTGTCTATCACTTCAGCATGTAATCCTTGTTACTTTTATATCCTATTTCTCTTCTGGTTATCACCAATCTGTTCTTTATAAGAGAATCTGTTCTATATAAGAGATTCATTTGCTTTGTTTCTTTGTATTCCATATATGTATGACATGATCTGGTATCTCTTATTTTCCTTCTAACTTCAGCATAATGTCCTCAAGGTCTAATTATGGGGTTCATTTTTATTCTACTCCAATGAAAAATACCATTGGGGTTTTGCTAGTATTGAATTAAACCCATAGATAGTTCTATGTTCTTGAAGTGATGTGTATTTTTCTTTATTATTTTTGGAGGGGGGTTTGGGGCATTACTTATGTGCTTGGAGTCTACTTCTGACTCATTGCTTGGGGTTACTTCTGGAAATACTTACAGGTCTATACAGTGCCAGGAATAGGACTAACATTAACCTCATAAAATGAAAGAATCTTAATCCCTATATTCTCTCTCTGGTCTCTGAACAAATCAGACTATGAAAATTCATAAGAACCAAGAGCTGAGCCTGTTTTCCAGGTGTTTCCTTTGATATTCAGTATTTTTATTTACTTATTTTTATTTATCTATTTTTAGATAAAAATGTAACCTCTTAGTATATTTTGCTTAATGTTAGAGCAAATTAATCTGAAGATAATATGGAATAAAATATTCATTATTTTTAAAATACTACTGAAGCTGAGACCAGAAATGAATATATGAACCTCAAGTGAGTAGTTTCTTAACATAAAGGCTATTATAATCTCTAAATAATATATGATATGGTAAACAAATAAGAAAAGTTATAAATATTTTTTGGAGCCGTTCAGATTTCTTGGGGAAGTTTGTTAGGATTGCTATGGCCTGGACTCCGAGTTCATGTTCTGCCAATCTGCTTTAGCACTTTCTCTGCTTGGAATTCTCTAAACACCCTTCATTTTCCTCCCTCAATTCCACACACTCTTTAAATATCTTTGTGCTGGATGCTCCTTATGCTTTCTTTCCTCTTATGCTCTTCATATTTATGTATTAATGACTACTGTATCTCAATTGATACTGAACCTATCACATGAAGGGATATTAATAAATTGAGATTATGTTGAAGAATTTATTACTCTATAGTGGTATACCATGTTACTTTATTTCCTTAAATAATTTTATGTCTCATTGTTTGTTTTTCAAATACCATGTTGAGTTTTAAATTTGTCTTCTGTTTCGGAAAGTATTTAGAAGATGATAATAACTTAAATAATGAATGGAGAGAACCTTTTAAAGCAAGTTATATACCCTATGAACTTTATATTCAAATTTACTTTTATTATTTTAAAAGTAAATATAATTGATGGTTATTTTTTTAATAAGTCTTTTTGTAAGTGTTAAACAGGAAGAAGAATTAAGACAAGATTTATATTTGGGTAATTTGCAAGGCAGATTAATTTTTTAAAAATACAAGTTTAAGATTTAGACCATTTTCATTATGGAAAAACATTTTGCTATTAAATGTTATTCTAAAGAAGGAAACTCACAAGAATATTTTTGCTATTCAGCAGATCTATAAAAGATGGATGGGGTAAGGGAAAGTGAGGTCTGAGTATTTTAACAAGAATGAAATCAATCATCAATTTAAAGCTGAAACATCTTTCTGTTGATAAGTTGTTTTCCAGTTCATCCCTGAAGACGTACATGGGCACTCAAAGCTCCTCTTGTTTTGACATTGCTGTATTTATAGTTTTATGGAATTGTTTTAAGAAATAGACTGTCAGTTTTGGTGGTAATACTCTTACCCTGTCTAATCCCTTTACAAACATTGCTCCCCCTCTTTTTTAAATTTTGACGAAAGTGGATAACAAATCTTTCACAGTAATATTTATGTACATAGCGACCTTGAATCAGGGGCATTTCCACCACCAAGGTTGTCCTCCCTCCACCCCTGTTCCCAGCATGCATCCCATATCCCTTTCCTTTACCCCCTGGGCTGCTAGTATAAGTGGTCCCCTTTGTGTTTGGCTTATTGTAGATTGGGTATTGATTCTGTTGTCATTGGCTTTGATTTGGTGTTTAAGTTTGATCATTTTTTTAATTTCTAATTAATGTTCATATGACTGTTTGGATTTGGTGCCCTCCATTATATCTCCCTCTCTTTGTGAGGCTGAACAAGTTATGTGGTTCTGTTTGAAGGAAAGAAAAAAAATAAATAAAATGGAGCAAAAATCAAACAAGCAAAAAATGGGAGTAGTCCTTCTAGACTAGAGGCTATAAAGATATATTTAAGAAAAGAAAGGGAAAAAGGAAGAAAAACTTAACAACAATGCAGAAAAAAATCAAACAAAAAACTCAAAAAGCACCACAGCAATAAAGACAACAGCCACACAATAACCATGGATCTGAAATAAAAACAAAGCACACACACACACACACACACACACACACACACACACACACACGTCCATGGGGGGGGACAAACAATAACAAAACCAAAAATTTTTTTTATTTGTGCTTCTCTCTTTTCTTTTTGCATAGGCACAGTAAATATTGGGGAGATTAGAAAGGGCATTCCCTTGGCCTAAGAGATACAGGGTTTTTCCGCCCTTGAAGTATACTGTCCTTTTGTGGTGTCTGGAAACTTTCTGCTCCATCGTGGATGATAAAATCAGGCCTCTGTAGCTAGAGATCTTGGTATTTGCACAGGTCAAAGGATAGAGCCATTCTTAGAATGGAGTCTTTCTTTATGGTTCTAGAAGTTCTGCTTCATCACTGTCTTCTGTAGTTGGTGGTCTTGGTTTTTGCCCTGATCCTAGGATGAAGCATAGGATAGAGTCTTTCATTATGTTTCTAGAAGATCTGCTTGGTTGCAGTCAACCTCTGGAATTAGAAATCTTGGTTGTTGTACAGATCATAGGCCAAGGCCTAGACAAGGGTCTTTTTTATTGAACCCAGGATAAGTTCTTCCAAGTCATGATTGTCAGAGTCAGTCTTCTATAGATAGCAAACTTGGCTTTTGTACAAATCAAAGAATGACAGGCCTTCTAATTTCATCTTATCATTAGGAGGTGAGGTAAGACAACCTGCTCTTAGACCAAGTTGTTGCCATTTCCTCATTATGAGTATGTCATATCAAAACTGGCGCATGTTGGTGTCAGAGCAGTATTAAAAATGTCCCAGAGGGAGATTGATTCCTGGAGCTGTTGCGGAGATCTGTGTTGGTTCTGTGTCTGGGATCTAGGGCTCGGGGTTGGACGGTCGTGTCTAATCACCTGTAATCTAAGTTGGGTCCACATGACATATATTCAAGGTGGGAGGTGCCCCTGTATTGTAAAATGTATGAGTTCTCATCCCTAGTAGATAAAAGCTTGTTTCTATACGTAAAATTTCTCCTTTTTTTAGTATGCTTTTTCAAGAAGAAATGGTGCTATGTTATACTGCTGGTGCATTTGGGGGTGAGAGTGTCATGCTCCATCATTTCTTTGCCCTGGTTTTGACCTGAGCTATTATCCCAGACAAGACTTTTTCTTGTAGGTTTTGTATCAAGCACAACCCAAATAGGCGGAGTTAAGGAATAAAAGAAAACAGAAACAAGACAATATACATACATATATATATATTTATATACATTCTCACATATATATATATATATATATATAAAGGAAAAAATAAATAAAAAATAAGTTTAAAAAATTAAGGGAACAATGTGATACAGGAAACTACCTTACATTTGGATATAAACAGGTTAAGAGGAAGTATTATTTAGGTCTTAAATTTATAAAGGAAATATAGTCTTCCCCATTGTCTTTTGAGTCCCTTTTTCATTTAATAATAGAACAGATGCCTTTTTTTTACCTTTTAATTCTAAACCCTTTACTCTGGGTACATTTTAGCTATTTTCCTCTTTTCAGTTAGTTATTCTATATGTTGTTTGATAATTTTAGTCTCCTCATTTTCAGATTATGGTGTTTACAGGGTTGATTAAAATTTAAAGAAGCCCCCCCCCCCCCAATCTTTAAATTCTCCTGAGCAGAGGGAAAATATGGCAATCTGGATCCTGCCTGTTTGGCCTTGGACCTTATTGTTCAGGAGCTGGAGAAGGGATAATAGAAGCTAGAGAATAGATGAGTTGGCCAATGATTAAAGTCAGGAGTTAAGGAAAGGAGAGGGATTTCCACAAATTACAATTCATTTTCTCACTTCTTGGGAAGTGGCAGAAATCTCAAAGATATGTGTTTATGTGTGTGGACTTGAGGTTCATGTACTAAAATGACAAAAAGTAGAAAGACTCAATCAATATACATTGGTTTGGTCAATATTCTTGTCAGAGACTTCTGTTTTTTTTTTAATTTTTTTTTATTTTTAGTTTTTGGGTCACAAACAGCAGCGCTCAGGGATTATTCCTGGCTCTCTGCTCAGAAATCGCTTCTGGCAGGCTCAGGGGACCATATGGAATACCAGGATTTCAATCATTGTCCTTTTGCATGCAAGGCAAACGCCTTACCTCCTTGCTATCTTTCCAGACCCTTTAAAATATAATTACAACCTAACTGATAAAAACTAACAGAAGTTACCCAGAGCATTAAAATTAACTCTCAAGAAAGGAGGAAATGAGGTATGTTTTAAGCTTGTTCTTAGTCTATTAGACTAGGGTGTCTAGTTTCTTTTTTTTAATCTGCTTTCTTTAGAAGGTAAGTAGCCTTGTTTTTGTAATAAAATATTTCAGATCATCAAAAAGGAATACTTTAGCCAAAGTCCTAAATTTTCAAGCATTATTTTTAGAAAAAAATATACTTGGTGAATTAAACACTTAGTTTCACCTAAAAATTTTTAAAAGAGAAAATGAATATATATCCATCAAAGACTAGACTGGCTTTACTTTTGTAAATGAGGGATTAGGATTTGTCCTATAAAGGACACACAGCGTTTAGCTCAGACATAATCTGATTGTATTGCAATACAAAGGCCATTCATGTCAGTTTAGTGTCCACAGGTCTGTAAATGTCTTATCACTGATTGTTCCAGGAAAGAATATTAACAGAAAGGAATGATGAGCTATAATCCACAGCCTAGAGCATAACACAGTGGCTTCAAATGTATTTCTTTCAGATATGATGGATTGAATGAAACTGTTTTTACTCATTTAAAGTGTATGTCTGTTTAACTGTATTTTTGTTTGATTGGATAATATTCTTATCTAAATTTCTTTTAGATTATATCATGCTTTTTTGACATATATTTAAACATAAAATTTCTATAAAGGTTATAATAAAAAGCAAGACTATTTTTAGAGAGCAAATATTAGCAGTCACCCAAAGACAAAAGTAATAAACCAGAAACTCTCCTGGTAAACTAGAAAGTACGGTCACTGTATTTAGAAGTCAAACTATTTTAGCTTTTTATATTTGCTCATCAATAAAATTCTAAAAATATGAGAGAATTGCATTCGCTTTCCCAGTGTGAGTCAAAATTTCTGACTATTTTGAAGTGAAAACAATTCAAAACAATAGCAAAAATTAAGCAAAACAAAATTTTTTGTGGTCACATTTTTTTAAATGTCAAATTTAACTGTGATTCATAAGTTCTATTTTCTTTTAGTCTTGCAGTTCACAAATGTATTGAGTTATTCTGTCAAGCTTTTATTTTTTCTATTTTTCTAATATCATTATTCATCTTTCATCTAGTGTAGAGAATATTATACTTTTCCTGTGTGATTTATTGTAAGAAATAGAACATACCGAAATATCACAACTTAATAAGTGTCAAGGATTTAGGTTTGTTGTTAAGATTTGTTAATTGGGCAGAGAGATAGCTCTACTAACGAGGCCATTCTTTGCATGTAGGAGTCCCAGTTTCATTCCTGAAAAAGCCCTAAAAACCACCTGGATTTGACTGTCTGGCCTGCCAGGGTTGGGAAGCAGGGAAGATTTATTGGTTGACTTCCAAGTGTCATTTGTCTCTTCTAAAATACAGTGACTCTCATAGCCTATCCATGAAGATTGGGTAATGTAGACATTTTATATTCAAAATAACCTTGATCGACCCAGACTAACAGTTTCCCATATTCTTAGCCACTGCAAAATTTTAGCTTTTGGGATACCACATCCAGCTGTTGTCAGGGAAAACCCTTTCTTTTATGCTCAGGGACCACGCCTGGTAGGCCTTGAAGACCCATATGTGGTATAGGTATCAAACCCAGGCCAGCTTGTGCAAGTTTATCACTTTATTTCTTGTACTATCTCTGATACCTGAATTTCTAAAAAAATATTGCCAAATGTTCAGTATATATTAATATATGTAAATATATGTATATACTGACAGGCTCACCAAACCATATGTGGTGCTGGGAATAAAATGGTTTGCTTCATGCAGCATAATCATTCTACCCTTTATACTATTTCTTCAGCCCTAAATACTGGCATTTCTGATCAGGCTACTTGGAAAAATTTATATTATTATAAGTAACTTAATCATTTGCCTTAAATCTTCATATTATCAGAATATTAAAATAAACCTGGTGTAAACATAGAATTTAAGGTCAAAGGGTTTATCTTCAAAGAGTTTTGCTGACATTGCTTAGTTTCTGGACCAAGTCATACTGTCAAAGGAGATTTTGGTTATACAAACCCATAAATTTTCTTGTTCTGAAACAAATTTTATTGGAGTAACTTTTATTAGTAACTTTCATGTTTAATTCTTTGGAGTTGGAGTTTTAGTTACTTGTAAGCAGAGACTTCCAATTAAAACAAGACTTAAAAAAATAATCGCACACTATTGGATTAGAAAATATTTGAATGGCATTATATGAAGTGAGAATTATATCTTTTCTGTGCCAGATTTGAGAATGTCTTTAAGTATTGGTGTTAGTTTAAGGAGGCATAAACTAGATGAGCACTTCAGATACAAGAAAAACTAAGTTGAGGTACTTCTGTCCATAGAGAAATCATAGAAACATAGATAAAATAGTACTAAGTGTTGCAGACGCACTTGATAGTGAAGCAAATGTTGATGAAAAATTAAGGAGGAGTTGTGACCCTGAGTTGCCTGGATAAGAAAATAAGATATAAAAGTAAACTCATCAAGCCACAGAAAGCAATTTCAGTTTTTTAATATATTATTAAAATTCACCATTTTTGAGACTTAGACTTCATCTCTGATATTGAGCATAGTGGTGCTACCCAGTGTTGTAGGATTTGATTTGTGGGGACAAGATCCAGGCAGACGAGAGCCCTCACTCTCATGACCTCACTGGTTCATCATACTTGCAGCATCAAGGTTAGTAAAAGGAAATATTTCTTTTGACCAGCACAAAGTTATTTTTTTTTTATTTTTAAAGTTATTTCATACATATGAATCTTGAGTCTTGAACAATTTGTATAAATTTTTCTCTGTCTGACCAAATGAAGAGAATCCTTATGTAGATGAAGTTTTCCATGCAAAGACTGGGTTTCCCCTCATAATTTTTAAACTTACAGATTTCATTTATTTTTTTAAATTGAATCACTGTAAATTATAAAGTTACAAAAGATATTTATCTTTGAGTTTCAGGAGTGCAATGTTCCAACACTGGTCCCTTTAAAATTTACAGGCTTTAAAAGAGAACAATAAAACTTCTTATTCTCATGTCTAGATATTTTTGTTTCATTATATATATTTTGCGGACAAGTAAATAATTCTTCAGAAATAGAAAATGAAAGCCCAGAAGTAAATATTTAAGGTTTAAATATCTGGAAATTTTGTCTTTCATTCAGGAGTAAATGTATAAGTTTACCCAATTATGTTTATATAGTCAAATAGTGTTAACATTCTAGCTTAATCTATAGACTAAAATTAAAAAGTTTAGGAAAATCTATGCTCCTACAAAAATGTAGGGGAGTTTTGTATGTGGGTATAGCATTCATAACACAGATTGCTTAATAGTTTAGGAATAACAACTTCCATGAAGGTAAAATTCTACCAAATTATTTTGACCAAGACTTTGTTACTGTTCTGCTAATCATTAGAATTTTTTTATTTTTGATTTTTGGGCCACACCCAATGGCATCCAGGGGTTACTCCTAGCTCTGCACTGAGAAATCACTCATGGCAGGCTCAGGGGACCATATGGGATATTGGGGATCAAACCCGGGTAGGCCACAATCAAAGCAGATGCCCTACCCACTGTGCTATCACTCTGACCCTTGATCATTAGAATTATACTGACTCAGAACATTACAGTTTTCATCATCATTACATCTATGCTCTTCTTGTGCCTGAAAGTAGGAACTTTGACCAAAGAAATTTGTGTACAAGTTAGTTTCTTGCCTATATTAAAAGATGGCATTTTAGTAAAGTTATTAAATTAAAAAGTCATCAATTATTCCATGAATTACATTAAATAATAGTTCTAAATATGTGGAATAGCTTTACACTTGGCAACTGTGTGGTTAACAGGAGAGAAAGGCAATCCTTATAGAAGAAGGAGCATGGGGAACCTAAAGAAGGATCTAAGCCTATTAACCCATGCTTTCCCACTGTCTTCTAAGTCAGTCTCTAAGTCACTATGATCAGTAAACTTATTTAACTCATTTACTCAGTATAATATGTATTTAAAATTTTATTGTGTAGAAAACTTTCTTTCATGGTAAACCAGGTCCATTACCTAAGTAATTTTTTGAAAGCTTGTTTGGGTGTGGCTGGGGCACCCAATGTTCTTTGGTTAATTATGGTGGGGTTTGGGGATCAACTGAGATGATGAGAATTGAATCTAGGTCACTCATTTGCAAGGCAAGCACCCTACCCACTATACAATTTCTCTGGCTTCTAATTTTATATATTTTATGCAGTTAAATATTTTGGTAGATAACCTTGTATTATGAAGAACACAGTAAATTTGTATGTGCATACATGTGTGTGTGTGTATGTGTGTATATGTACTTCTGGAAGTACAGAGGTTGCCTTTCCTTGCACCAAACCTGGAATTTTTGGCACAGGCCAAGACATAGTAAAATTTAAACATATGTCATGCCTATGAATTATCACCGTTTTGTCTCTTTAGACACGACAGAGACACATTTACTACATCTTCCTTTGAAACAGATTAATGAATTATGAATTATACCATTTCATCAGGATAGGTAGAGCTAGGAGATGTTCTCTTTGGGGATGCTTACATGGAATATATCATTAATCATATTCTAGAGGAACTCTAGTCTAGACTGAATTAAGCATGCTAGTTTATCTGACATGTACCTGGTGGGAAATACGTTGTCATTTAGACTAAACTGGCTAGATAAGGACTATTACCTTAAAATTGCTCTTAAGAATGCATGTGAAACTCTGAAGTAGTCTCATTAAAAGGAATGTTTTTATCATACTGTGTGCTTTTAAAATAAAGGTATATCAATTGTATAAATAACTGAACTCTGAGTTGGAGGCTTTACTAATTTTATCAGTCGTCTTCTCTTGTACTTAACTTCTTAAACTCCCCCATTCTTCCTTTGTTGGAAAAGACCCAAAGGACTAACAAAATATTTTAAGTGATAAACAGGAACATTTCTGCTAGATGACTATAAGGAGTTTCAATCATGAGGATATTTTTGATCGTCTCCCAAGTAACTCCTTTTGCAATTACTACTTTAAAAAAAGGTGAAAAAAGATAGATGCAAAGTGAGTGTGCCCAAGGATGAGTTACTCCCTAACAACAGAATCCTGTCTATTCACCAGTTAAGGCCCTGGAGGTCCTATGGCACTAGGATAGCTCTAAGAATTATAATTTCCAACACTGCAGGCTGGAGTACCATGGTATCCTTGGTGCTCTTTCTCTGAACTTCCATTACATTTGGGTAGTACTTGCTGGTGGGACCCCTGAGCCACTTAGAAATCTCCTATAAAATTAAAAAAAAAGGAAAATAATACACTGAGATGTTATCTTCTAGATATCTGGGAGCAAAAACCTGAAACAAACTGATAAGAAACTGAAAATCAATCAATTAAACAAACAAACCTTTGGCTAATGGAAGAAAAAGAGGCAGAGAAAACCATAAAAAGTATTCTGCTGTTTAATATTTTTAAAATATTAAAATATTTTAAGTAAACATAGGAAAGTGTCAGTCTTGTATAATCCATGCCTGATTACAGAAGAAAATATTAACTTTTTAAAACGTTCCAAGAAGCAGTGGAGGTGGCAATTCAAATAGTAGATTCATGCTTAGCATATGGGCGACCCTGAGTTTAATTTCACCACAACTTTGTTTGTGCCTAGCATGCAGGGCATGGCCCCAAACTCTTGAAACCCAGGAGAGGTCTTGAACTATTGAGAATAGTCTCTTTCAGATGGGCATGGGTTGGGAGTAGAGCACATTTGGTGGTCCTCTGGAAATTTCTTGCTTGGGGCTCATTGCCAGCATTCTATTGCAGATTCTAATGCATCCTACATTCAAAGCATGTGTCCTTTGAACTATGTCCGCTGATTCTGAGCCTCATATTTTTATTAAAAAAAACTCCTACAACAAAAAGCATTAAGGCAAAGTCTTGAGTGATACATAATCACATAGACTCATGTACTTTTAAATACATTTGCATATACTTCCTAGATGTTTGAAAAGTATGGTAACATATAATACAGAACATGCTAGTATATATTTTTGAAATATTTTTAATATTTTTAGCCTTCAGTTTCCTTTCATGAAATGCCTGAAACAGTGTGTAATCAGTAATATGAAAATAGCATAATTTGTATATCATGATGACTTTCATTGATGAAAATTCTCACCTATGGGAAAATTTGTGCATTAATAAAATTTATGACATTTTACTGCTATTATAGTACAGCTATTTTCTATTCCTGATTGGAAGTATAGGAAAAACTATTTTAAAATACTATATCTTAGTTTAACATTTGTGATTTTTTTTTGTTTGTTTGGACCACACCCAATGGTTTTGAGACTTAAACCTAATTCTGTACTCAGGGATCTCTCCTGGAAGTCTTGAGGGACCGTGTTTGATGTTGGGGAACAAGCCTAGGCTATTTACATATAAAGTAAGCACTCTACTCACTGTATTTTTTGAGGGATCACACCAGGAGGCATTCAGAGGTTACTCTTGCCTCTGTGCTCAAAAATCTCTCCTGGCAGGCTCAGGGACCATATGGGATGCCGGAATCAAACCACTGTCTGTCCTGAGTTGACCGCATCCAAGGCAAATGCCATACCACTGTGCTATCTTTCTGACCCCATATTGGGTTTTTGATGTACATAGTTACCTAACTTCTCAAGACTCTCTGCTAGTGTCTGTTTGTTAAATTTTAATTCGGCTCTTAATCTCCATATCCATTCCCCACTCTTGCTTGGTAATCTCAGTTTTGTGATCCAGAATGAAGGGGTTATTCTCAGATAATACTGTCTAATCTCTTGTTTTGTTTCTCTGTGTACCATGAGTGAGATCATCTGCTATTTGTCCTTTTTAACTTTAGTTAACATGATACCCTTTAGTTCATCCAAGTTTCAACAAACCACAAGATTTTAATCTTTCCTTAAGCTCCATAGCAATTCGTTGTGCATAGACGCTATAACTCCTTTATCTATTCATCTGTCTCTGAACACTTTCCATATTGTAGCTATCATACTAAGCACAACTATGAACACAAGTGTGCATAATCTTTTTGAATTAATGTTTTGGGGATATTGGAATTTCTGGGTAACGTAGGAAGTTCTATTTTTGCTATTTGTTTTTTTTAGAAATTCTGATTGCTTTTTTAAAAAGAGGTTGAACCCAACAATATTTCATAATGTGTAAGTTCCTTTTTTATAAGGTTCCTTTTTTTAAAAAAAAAAAACACATGCCCACCAACACTGGTTGTTTCCAAACTTTATGATATAGTTCATTCCTGGTTGTGGAGATGATATCTCTTTGTTGTTTTGATGAATCTCAGAGATGTTTTCAAGGATTTTACTTCACTGGCAAAGATTTAATAACACTAAACAAATGTGACTAAATCAGATTTTTGACATCACAGAATAAATGGGCTAAAATAAAGAAACCCTACAAAATGGGGGAAAGTATGGTGTGTGGTGATTGGCAGATGTTTCCAGAAGAGGACATATTAAGAGCCAGTAGGCATATGAAAATATGTTTGTTGTTACTTAGTATTAGGGAAAGTCAAGCCAAGATTAGTTTGGGGGGTCTGAGTATCACGTCTATTTAATTTATATTATTTTATTTTAAATAATATATTTATTTAAACATTGTGATTACATACATGATTGTAGTTGGGTTTCATTTGCACAAAGAACACCCCCTTCACAAGTGCAACATTCCCATCACCACCGCCCCATCTCCACTCTTCTCCATTCCCTGCCTATATTCAAAACAGGCTTTCTACATCCCTCATTCATTGACATCTTTATGATAGATCTCAAAGTTGGTATTTCTCTAACTTCACTCACCACTCTTGATGGTGAGCTTTATATCGTAAGCTGGTCCTTACAGCACTCATCTCTATTGTCTCTGGGCATTATTACAATAATATCCTTTACTTTTCTTAAAAGTCATAGATGAGTGAGACTATTCTGTGTCTATCTATTTCCCTCTGACTTATTTTTCACTCAGCAGACTAGATTCCATGTACATTCATGTATAGGAAAATTTCATGACTTCATCTCTCCTGATGGCTGCATAATATTTCATTGTGTATATGTACCACAGTTTCTTTAGCCACTCATCTATTGTCAGGCATCAAACTCTGTTGCAAGAAATAAAAGAGGACAGAAGGAAATGTAGACACATACCCTACTCATGGATTGGGAGGATTAATATAATTAAAATGGCAATACTCTCCAAAGCATTATACAGATTTAATGCAATCCTGCTAAGGATACCCATGACATTCTTCAAAGAAGTGGATTAAAAACTCATGAAATTCATTTAGAACAGTAAACACCCACAAATAACTAGACCCTTGGGAAATGGAATATGGGAGGCATCACTTTCCCCAACTTTATATTGTACTAGAAAGCTGTAGTCATTAAAACTGCATGGTATTGGAATAAAGACAGATACTCACATCAGTGGAATAGTACTCAGAGAATGTTCTCCAGACATACAATCACTTAATTTTTGATAAAGGGGCAATAAATGCAAAATGGAGCAAGGAAAGCCTCTTTAACAAGTGGTGTTGGGACAACTTGTCAGCTCTTGTAAAGAACCAAACACTGACCTCCATCTAACACCATGCACAATGGTCAGATTTAAATGTATTAAAGACCTTGATAGCAGATTGAAACCATAAGGTATATAGAACAACACATAGGTAAAACACTCAATGATATTGAGACTAAAGGCATTTTCAAGGAGGAAATATCACTCTCCAAACAAGTGGAAGCAGAGATAAACAGATGGGACTATATTAATCCGAGAAAACTTCTGTACCTCAAAGGAAATAGTGCCTAGTATACAAAACATACCCACAGAATGGATAAAATATTCACCTAATACCCATGAGATAAGGGGCTAATATCTAAGATATATAAGGTACTGATAGAACTTAACACGCACTCATGCGCATACACAACCATCTAACCCCATCCAAAAATGGGGAGATTAAACAATTCTCAAAGAAGAAATACAAATGGCCAAAAGGTACATGAAAAAATGCTCCACATCACTAATCATCAGAGAGATGCAAATCAAAACAACAATGACGTACCACCTCACATCACAGATATTGGCACAAATCACAAATAACAAGAACAATAAGTGCTGGTGGGGATGTGGAGAGAAAACTCTCATTCACTGCTATTGGGAATGCCGTCTAGTCTATTCTTTATGGAAGACAATATGGAGATTCCTAAAAAAACTGGAAACGGAACACCTATATGACCCAGCTATACTACTTCTAGGGTTATACCCTAGGAACACAAAAATACAAAACAAAAATCCCTTCCTCACACCTAGAAACATCACACATTTAATTAAAAATTTTTGTTTAACGTTTGGTCCATACCTGGCATTAAGGCTTATTTCTGGCATTGTGCTCAGAGGACCATATAGTGTGCCAGCGATTGAACTTGATGGGCTGTGTGCAAGACATTATCATAACTTATTTGGATTCTTCTCCCTTCTTCTACCCTACCATGTAGGAGTGGGCATGGTCACTTGTGGTTGATGGATGGATGATATGGTGGAGTGGAGGTTGTGTTTTAGAGACCCACTGTGTTTTACATATTTAAAGCTTTCAGTGTCTGTATGTTGCAAGGAGGGTACAGTGGTCTCTACCTTCAACTTGTCCTTGGAGCACCAAGACTAGCATTTCAATTATGACCCAGCAGATGTCCCATCCTTAAAGTTTGTTTAATTTCTTAATATTCTTAAAAGATTCAGGCAGAGAGAAAAATGAAATGCCAAATAATGTTGACAAACAAACATGATCCAGATCAGGAAAGCAAAGTAACATTTGATTATGGAATATTTGTTGTATTTATTTACAGATATTTATGCATTAGATAGATAGACTTCTATCTGTGACATGCATGAAGAGAGGACACAGAAATATTAGATCAGTTCTAAAAAGTAAGCATGCTTAATTGCTTTTCATGCAATGAAGATATAGTATTTGGATCTAGAATTTTGGAGAAGGCAGATGGAAATGAACAGAAGTATGTTCTGGAAATGAGAACAGTTATATTCAAGCACACTGTATCAATGCATCCTGACACATAGTTTTAAAAGTTGGAACATTTCTGTCAAGGGTATTTTATGTTTATGCAAAAAAATACTAGCATGAGATTTAATTATGATTGTTCAGAAATTATTTATGTTAAGTCTTTATTTAAAATTAATTGATGTTTAATCAAGAGTCATTAATCAGTTGTAACACTGACTTAAAGAGAGCCATTTAGTGAAGGAAAAATTAGTCCATTATTAAGCTATTTTAAACAGAAGAGAAAATAGCATTTATTTAATGTATAAATGGTGATACTTAAATCAATTGGATTCTTTATTCTCTTCCACTAGGATATTTTATTTTATTTTAGGATATTTTTATTACATAATCTCTGTTGACTTAAAATTTAGACATTTGGAAGTACCTGCTTTCCTGCATGAAACATTTTTTTGAATAAAGCTGTGTTTTTATAAAATTTTGAAAAAGATTCCTATTACATATGGAAATGAAAAGACTTCCAGCTAACATGTACATGTATATTTACTGTTTCCATGTCCACGTTATTTGCACTTGCACTGTTATCCTCACACTTATTCATTATGTCACATTTTTATACGTTCTTTCTCTGTCTCTGGAACATTTTATAATGCCTGTTCAAACACAAAATATATGCATATGTATAGGCGGTTTCATATACAGATACTTTGTTATGCTCTGGATAGACTCACATATACTTTCCTTTTGCTTAGTCTAGCGAAAACACATGCACAGACAAACTTGCTCAGTTTGATATGCCACCTACATATTGAGGCAGACATGCATACACATGAACACAATGATGGAGGCAGGATACATGGAAAAACACAAATTATATCAATGCACATATATGGATATGTTTAATTCAGACGTGTGTCCATATACAGATTATTGTCCCCACACAGTCTCTACTTCCTATTTCTTTCTACTTTTTTTGTAGTTTTGTAGTTGACTGTTATTGGAGCCTAAAGATCCAAATTGAGGGTCTGGAGAGATGCAGGCCTGGAATCAAATGTTGATGCAGGAAATAATCCGCATAGTGAAGAGGTACAAGAATGGGTTCAAGAAATCCAGTACTCAAACAAGGAATTCACTACCCCAACTTTCTGTTCCTAAGATGGGACACGGCTCAGTGGAAGAAGACGGAAGAGTGAGCCTCTGCCTTCCTCAGACTTCTGCTTGTATTGACAAGAATCAGGCCCCACCATGGGATGGGAGAGGAATAACAAGTAGGGAATGATCCAATAGAGCATCACCAGATCACACACTAGGATGGAGTACAAATATTGATTACGGTAGGATCAGTAACCCAACAGTTAGTTGACACCTGACTTTTATGTCTTTGATTTATATTAATTTGGTCTTTCACTTAGAGATGGGTGACTCAGACCAATTACTTCATAAGATTACATCTGGAGTGGGTTTTGATGATTGTGATACTGGCTCATTTATTATTATTATTATTTACAAATAGTTTATGAGAATGAACTCTATGACTTACTCTGCTCTCTTAGGCATAATGAGTATTAAGAAGGTTATTAAGGTAGATGAGAAAATTGTCTTTCTTACATGTTTGTCAGGTCAACAGGGTTAGGTGGGAAGTTGTCAAAGACTAGATCAAATGGTGCAGCACATATCTTGTTTTTGCACACCCTCAAGTTCCATGACTGCCATCTCATGGCCCTCCAAGCAGCACTGGTGTTTACCCCTATACAACAGTATGTCAGGGGCCAGAGCAAAAGTACAGTGGATAAGGTGCTTGCCTTTTATGTGGCTGGCCTAGCTTTAATCATGGCATTCCATACAGTTCCTGTGCATTGCCAGAAGTAAGTCCCCAGTGCAGAGCCAGGAGTAACACCTGTGTCCTACTGAGTGTGGCCCTCCCCAAACAAAAATAGCTATAAAATTAAAATGCCCAGTGTTTTTCCCCTGGTTTCAAAGAGGTATCACACTTGGCAATGCTAGTTGGTGCTGAGCACTACAAATAGTCCTCTGAATACAACTAGGATAGTTTCCTATGCACAGAGTCAAGAGTAGCACTGGTGAAGGGGGGGTGTTCTTTTCTATAACTGAAACCCAACTACAAACTTGTTTGTAATCATGTGTTTAAATAAAGATTTTAATAAAAAAAGAATAAGCCCTAAGTACTCCTGGGGTGCCAAACACCATTTCCCCCAAAAAAAGAGATTAAAAAATAAGAAAACAACCAAACAAAAATTACACATCTAATAAAATATTAGTGGTGTTTTATAGATGGTTCGGGAATTGAACTAGGGTATGCTATATGCAAAACAAGTACCTGAACTCCTTTATCTTTCTAGACACCCAAGTCTATTGTTTTCTCATATTACAGATGAATGTCCCTTTTACTTTTTTGTGATATTTTTTAAACTTGAGTTCAGTATTGTAATTGACCAAAAATAATGTGCAGAAAACTAATAAAATTTAGTATATAAATGGAAGACTGAATAAAAAGGTCAAACTTTGTCATGCCTTTCTGAAACAGAACTTTATGTTTGTGTGAATTTATAAGGACAGATGTATGACCTTCTTTTGATTTCAGCAGAATTGGAAATGCCCACTGTTCTTCACAGTGAAACCATTTTTATGTGTAAAAAATTGGAAAGCACCATCTGGGACACATCATATGTTCTTGTTTCTTCAAAAGAATTTGGATATCATACTTTTGAAATTTGTTGCTAATGATGAAATGAAAGAAAATAACCCACAAAATTACCCAATTAATTACTTAAAACACAAAATGAGAGAATGGAGGAATACTTCATATTTGAAAGATAGCCATTCATATTTCTGAATGTTCATACTTGAAAATTGTGTATTTTATTAGATATGTATTTTTGGGAGATGGTACTCAGCACGTCCAGCAGTATTTAGGGGCTTACTCTTGACTCTCTCTGGAGAGATCTGTCCTGGTTGTGTTCAGGGGACCATATGCAGTGCCTAAGTATATGGTGTAGTCCTGTGCTAGGCAAGTGCCTAAATTTCTATACATTCTCTCTAGCTATTTGATTCTGTCGTTTTCCCTGCTTTTTAGTAAGAAATATTTATAATATTTATGAAAATGTATATAGAACAAAAATGGAATTTTTTTTGTCTGATGATATTCATGATGTAATCTTTAAAGAGCTGCTTTGTCTCCCATTGGAAGCATTTGCAGAAAGAACCTTTTGCTCTCTGTTTCCTTCTTTTCAAATCAGACTGGGAAATTCCTATTATCTAAATTACTAATTTCTTTTTAAAAATAGACCAATACACAGTTGATGCTGAAGAAAATTCCATTTCCCCCTTATTTAATGGCTGTTTATAGTTAACCACTGTAGAATATACAGACTTAATCAAGTCTTGGGTATTTTAGAGTAAATAAAATGGAAAAGTCATTGGTTCTTATTAATTTAGGAAATATATATACAAACATACCAGGTAGGTATATGTTCTCAGGAAAATACATTAAAATAAATGAAGCAGTAGGGGGAGATGGGTTACTGTTTCTCATATACAATAGCCCTGATAGACCTATTTGAGAAGATTTTAGTAACCAGTGTGGAAGGACTCCTGAAGAAGTGTGAGGAAGAGATCTCTAATTGTCTATAGGATGAAAAAACAAAAAGTTCATTGGCATACGAAGTGAAAGGGATAAACATGGTAGGCTCTAGTTTAGACACTGAGCAGTCTTTGCCTTATGACTTTGTAAGACCTTTATAACGACTTTGGATTTTACTTTAGTGAAACAGAAAGCTATTAGGAATTTTTAAACAAAAGATAGGTATTATTTAGCTCATGATTTAAAAAGCCACTTAAGTTATTATGGGCTGGGTAAAAGATTAGGGAGAAGTACTCTTTGGAAGAACATTCTTTTCTAGGTAAGAGATTACTGTGGCTTGATATAGAGCAAGAGTCTTGAGAAGTTATCAGAAATGAATAATGTTGTGCTCAAAAAGACAGTAAGTAGCATTTGCAGGTCTATTCGATGACATAAAAGGAGATAGAATCCAATTAATGATGACCCTTATGCGTTCAGCTAGATGAACCATTTTGATTTATGTGATTATATGTAATTAGTTAAGTAATTACAGGAAAAGTAGGAATTTGGAATTTTTGGAACAGTTTCAGGGGTCTCAAACTCAATTTACCTGGGGGCCACAGAAGGCAAAGTCGGGGTGATCCTTGAGTGCAAAGTCAGTAGTAAGCCTTGAACATTGTGCGGTGTAACCCAAACAACTAAAACAAAACAAAACAAAAAAAGATTCCTCTAGGGCAGGGCCACAAAATGTTGTATGGAGGGCCACAAATGGCCCGCAGGCCGCAAGTTTGAGACCCCTGTGATGAACACATAAGTGAACAGGTAGTACTGAGGTTGAGTTTAGGGGAAAGATTAACACTTCCAGGATATTTGTAGTTTATATATGTAATACAAGATATGTTTATCAACAGTGTACAGATGGTACTTAAACCAAGAGCCTGAACAAGAACACCTTAGAATGGAGTAAAAGAAACAGGCACGTAAGCATTTATAATCAAATAGATGAAGGCTCTTTAGCAAAAGAATCCATAAAAGTTTAACCAGAAGTATGAAAAGAATGGTGCCTTAGGAGATAATGAATGGTGCCTTAGGAGATAATGAATTGTAATTCTCAACAATGAGGAATTCTAGATGTTTTGTACACTGATAAAATGTTAAATAACTTGAGAACCGTGAATTTACTTTAGATTTACAAATGTATGTGATTTTAGTGACCTGGTTTAGGTCTTGATTGAAATTAAATAGTGTGAATATCTGAATCATTTAATCAAGCAATCAGTCAAGATATAATAGAAAGGTGAGTAGAGTTTATCTCTAGTAAGTAAAAAAGTAACAGCATTTGAGCCCCAGAACTAAGTGATTTAACTATCTCAATGTGTTTTGGGAAATGGAATTCAAGACAATTCTTTTCAGTTTCAATTAGTTTCTCCCACTCCCCTTTCATAATGCCTGCCCAGTTTGTTTTTTCATCAAGTTCCTTCGTCACCTCCCTCACTCTCATCTTTGGGTTTGACTCATGTTTAATATTTGTGATGTCAAGGTGATATTTTTGAGTTCCACAAATATTCTGTCCCTTTACCTACCTACATATATATATGTATTTGCTCCTGCCCTATATTTCCTCTCTATACCTATGAAAGGGAAGTTGTCCCTCTTAGGTGAATTTCTTTTCATGTTGCCTACAGAATCTTTTAGACTCTTCCTTATATCCACTTCTCTCAGCCCTAATTTTCTCCCTTTCGCTATATGATTGTTACAGAATATACATGTTTGTTTACTGTACCCCATCTGAAAAATACAGGTTAGTCTCCAATTAGATCATTTTAGTAGATAAAAAATAGAGATAAATAACACTTTAGAAATAAGTAAATGGGTAAAGGAACTAATCACTTGTTAGAGTTAGTTATTACATATGTATAATTTTGAGTATTTTCTATATTTTTATAAGTTAGGATCCCGATATATAGACCTTTATTTGCCCAACATTATATCATGACTTTCCACATGCCATATTAAAATACTTATTTTAAATAGTTAAGAGTATTCAATTCTGTCATTATGTTATGATTTATATATTCTTCGCTTTATTGAATTTTTGCCTACTTTTTATTTTTGATGTGGATAAAACCACTATGGTTATATTTGTACATAAATCTTTTACTACATTTCAGATTAGTTTCTATGCTAGAGACTGGAGGAAATTGCTGAATCAAAGGATATGCACTATTTTACGACTCCTGTTAGACACTGCAAAATGATTTTAAAATATGATTCTATCTATTTATATACCTATTGGGAAGTGTAAGAATACCTTCTTCCTCAGATTTTTTTTTAAAACCTTTATGCACTGTGAAAAACTGAAAACTGCTATTTCATGAACTATTTTTGCTAACTGGGATAGTAATATTTTTGACAGTGATATTTCTTAAATTTCTAATTATTTGATTGCTAGAGAAGTGAAAATAACTTAATGTTTATATTGTAATTTTTTCTCTTTTGTGACATTCCCATAAAATTTGGACTTTCAGTTGCTTTTTATAGTTATTAATATAATTTATCATTTGAATTATTATTGGCTTTCTCATATTTGCTGCAACATTTTTCATGTTTGTTGCTTTTTAATTTTATGCTTTAATTTATTTAAATATTTTAATGTAATCAGATAGTTTTTTTAATGCTGCTGGTTCTGCCTCGAGTAGTTTTCTCCCTTTTTTTTTATAAATTATTATATAAGCACCATAATTAGAAGCATGATTGTAGTTGGGTTTCAGTCATAAACAGAACAACCGCCTTCACCAGTGCAATATTCCCACCACCAATGTCCCTGATCTCCCTCCTCACCCTCCCTGCCTGTATTTGATACAGGCATTCTACTTCTCTCATTCATTAACATTTTCATGCTATTTGTTAGTGTAGTTATTTCCTTACCAGCATTCACCACTCTTTGTGGTGAGCTGCATATTGTGAGACAGTCCTTCTGGCCCTTAACTCTATTGTCCCTGGAATTATTAAAATAGTGTCTTTACTTAAAAAAAAAACACCCATAGATGAGTGAGACTATTCTGTGTATATCACTCTCCCTCTGACTTATTTCACTCAGCATGATAGATTCCATGTACATCCATGTATAGGAAAATTTCATGACTTCATCTCTCCTGATGGCTGCATAATATTCCAATATACCACAGTTTCTCTAGTCATTCCTCTGTTGAAGGGCATCTTGGTTGTTTCAAGAGTCTGCCTAATGTAAATTGCGCTGCAATGAATATAGGAGTGATGAAGGGATTTTTGAATTGCATATTTGTGTTCCTAAGGTATATCCCTAGGAGTGGTATATCTGGATCATATGGGAGTTAAATTTCTAGTTTTTTTTTGAGGAATCTCTATATTATTTTCCATAAAGATTGGACTAGACAGCATTCCCACCAGCAGTGAAGAAGAGTTCCTTTCTCTCCACATCCCCACCAGCACTGCTTGTTTTCATTCTTTGTGATGTGTCCCAATCTCTGTGGTGTGAGATGGTACCTCATAGTTGTTTTGATTTGCATGTCCCTGATGATAAATGTTGTGAAGCATTTTTTCATGTGTCTTTTGGTCACTTGTATTTCTTCTTTGACAAAATGTCTGTTCATTTCTTCTCCTGATTTTGATGGGATTAGATTTTTTCTTGTAAAGTTCTGTCAGTGTCTTGTATATTTTGGATATTAGTCCTTATTCGATGTATTGGGTGAATAATTTCTCCCATTCAGTGGGTGGCTCTTGTATCCTAGGCAATATGTCCTTTGAGGTGCAGAAGCTTCTAAGATTAATGTATTCCCATCTGTTTATCTCTGCTTCTACTTGTTTAGAGAGTGCTGTTTCCTCCTTGAAGATGCCTTTAGTCTCAATGTCGTATAGTGTTTTACCTATGTGTTGTTCTATACACTTTAAGGTTTCAGGTCTGATATCAAGGTCTTTAATCCATTTGGATTTTACCTTCATACATGATTTTACCTGGGGTCTGAGTTTGCTTTTTTGCAAGTGGCTAACCACTTGCCCCAACACCACTTGTTGAAGAGGCTTTCCTTGCTCCATTTAGGCTGGTACTCTTCATGCATGCAGGATTTTTTGCATGCAGTCTTTAGCTCTGGGAGTTTCTCTGTGATGATGTGTTTGGCTATTTATTCTTTCTGGGGATCTCCTTCTTTGGCCTCTGGGATTCCAATGATTCTAATACTGTTTCTGTTGAGTTTATCAAAGACTTCTATTTTCATCTGTTCACTTCTTTGAGTACTTTTTTCATTGTCTGCTTATTTGTCTTAGGTTCTTTTCCAATCTCTTCTGCTGTATGGGGTTGTTCTGCTTCATCTTCCAGTTCACTGATTCTGTCCTTGGCTGCTGTTACTCTGTTAGAGAGGCTTTCCATTAATGTTTTCAGTTCAGTTACCATGTTTATCATACCTGTTATTTCAGTGTGGAGTTTTCTGATTTCTATCTTTGTGTTCTGACCAGCTTGATCTATGCTTTCTTTGATTTCTATGAGGATCCTCCATATTTCTTTTTTAAACTTCTTATCTGAGATATTAATCCGATGGTTGGTATTTTTTGGATCATCATAGCTATCGTCTTCATTCTCTGTGCATGTTGTTTGCCTATGAAGTTTCCCTATTGTCATGCTTGTAGTGTGATTTTTTTCCTATGTATTATGGTGGGGTTCATTAGTTAGAAAGAGTGCACAGCCATGAAGGAAAGCCTCTAGGAGATAGTTTTCTCTGGGGTTTTCTTGACTTTCTTAGGAGAGTTTTAGGAGACAGAAGAGAAGAGAAATAGATGAAGGCAACAGATCCTTTCCATCTCTCTCCCTGTTGCTATGCACAGAGCATGGGCCAGACACCCCTTTCCTTCACAGACAAAGAAGTGTACCTTTCTGCTGGGGCACCTCTGGGAGACAGTTTTCACTGGGTCTTTCTTGGCCTTCTTAGGAGTTTCCACAATCAGATCGTTAATTTCTAATGAATTGGTTCAAAATGGTAAGACTAGTGAAAGATAAAACCCAGATTAAATAGGCAAAAGACAGGTATATATTAGGGTATTTAATTCATTGAGGACAATTTCCGAATGACCTGAGATCTTTCATAAAAAAATGTTTAAGTAGAATCTACTAGGAATAAAATAATTATGCCAATGTAGAAATTTTTAGTGAATTTTCACATAATCATGAGGAAGTGATGTTTTTTCTGAGTGTAGCAAAATATCACTAGGATATTATATACTGAAAACTATGACTAATTTGAAATATTTCACACAAGAAGTATAGAATATTTACAAAAATATATGGAAACTGTTTTTCTTAAATAGTGATAGGACAACTAAAATAAAACAAAGTTTCCAAGTAGAATCCTTATTAAGAATATGAAATTATTAATTTAGAAAAGAAGGAATCCCAAAGACTAATAAATATCTAAAAAATCTATCCCCTGGATTTTTTTTAGTGATATAGAAAATATTTATAGAAGTTGTATTTGGAAATATATATAGTTCTTTGTTTTCTATAACTTTCTAGAATGTGAGTGAATCTTCTGAACTAGTGTCATATGCTTATCTAAAATTTTAAAGCTAAAAGGAAAAGTAGAGACTTCTGAAACAGTTATTTAATACAGGAAGTCAAGACAGAAATTTTTCTTGTTCATTTTATATTTTTAATGGATTTATATTTATAGCCATTTCTAAGAATAAGGACAATAAATAATAATATCTATTGAGCTAGATGATCATTAAGTTTCTTTTGTTTGTTTGTTTTATTTGGGCTACATCTGGTGACGCTCAGGGGTTTCTCCTGGCTATGTGCTCAGAAATAGCGCCTGGCTTGGGGGACCATATGGGATGCCGGGGAATTGAATCACGGTCTGTCTTGTGCAGGCATGGGCAAGGCATATGCCTTACCACTTGTGCCACTGCTCATTACATTTTTTTAGAGGTGTGGATATTGGGACATACATGCAGTATTTTGGGTTTACCCTTGACTCTGTGCTTAGAGATTGTTCCTTTACTCAGGAGACCATATGTTAAAGTTGGTCAGCTGCATGCAAAGCAAGTACCTTAATCCCTGTTATCCATCCACACCAAAATGAAATATCTTTGAATGTAGAAATTGAAAACTTTACATTACAATATGCAATAAAATCTCATTAATATGTACTTTAAAGAATAAAGAGAATAAAATACAAAAAATTTCTGTGAATTGTAGAGAAAGTAAAATATTTAATTTTCCATTAATTTTAAGATTTATGAATTTTTATATTAGTTTTATAATTATATAATAGTGATATTTGGATTTTGAAAAACAAGCTCCTTACAAAATTTTTTCTTCCTGTACTCTACCTTGAATTTCTTCCTTTATTTAGTTAACAGGGATCTTTTAAGAAGGTTTCTATTTTTAGTGTGTTTGGATTTTTATGGTACCAGGAATCAGCCCCAGTTCTTGCAAATAAAAAGCAAATGTGCTGTCATTGGTCTATATCCCTGGCCTCCTAGAAAACTTTATTAAAAACTCTTTCTTTCTGACATAGATCTAATATGTGGTTATAAGTAATAATACTAAATCTCCCTAAGTAGCCAATCTTCAAATCAGATGAAGTGTCTCAATACTATTTATTAGACAATGCCTATTACTCTTTTATCATGATTCACCAACTTTTATTTCATACTGCCTGTTTAGAGACAGTCATATTCCATTTCTTTGTTTTTTCTTGTGACATTCTTTTATTCTTTGGATTATTGTGTCATCATATTTTACTTTAATGCTGGTAGGACAAATCCTTTTTCTGTTTTCCAGAACACTGTTACATATTTACTTTTCAAGATGCATTTTAGAATCAGGTGCTTAGAATTCATTTTCTTTTTTTTTTTGTTTTTGGGCCACACCCAGTGACGCTCAGGGGTTACTCCTGGCTATGCACTCAGAAGTCACTCCTGGCTTGGGGGACCATATGGGATGCCGGGGGATAGAACCGCGGTCCGTCCTAGGCTAGCGCAGGCAAGGCAGGCACCTTACCTCTAGCACCACTGCCCAGCCCCAGAATTCATTTTCTTAAATGTCTGTTTCAAATACAGGCAGGGGTGGGGCAGGAGGGAGAGTGGCATTGGTGTTGGGAATGTTGCACTGGTGAAGGGGGGTGTTCTGTTTATGACTGAAACCCAACTACAATCATGCTTGTAATCATGGTGCTTAAATAAAGATTAAAAAAATTTAAAAGAAGATAGACTGAATACACGTCAGGTGTATCTCCTTTGAAAATTCTAGACTGTTACGATGCATCAGTTTTGGATACTATAGTGTTCTTATGAGTTTTTTAGATATGATGGATACTTTTGTTGTACCTTTTGATTTTTTTTTGTTTCCTTAAATATTGTGATAGATTTGTATTCTCCCTCACTCCATATTTTCCTACACTAATTTTCCATGTTTCATCTATGCCTTTTACTTAATCATTTTTAAATTTAAAATTTTTATTTACAAAATTATTGATAGTTGAGAATTAAAAAAATAATATTTCAATACCAATCCCATCATCAGTGCCAGCTCCTAATAGCAGTGCTTGCATATTGTATCATCTCCCACTTTGGGCACATCCCCCAACCCCTGATGGTCACCTTGCCAGGCACATAGCAGGTTCAGTGATTTCAGGTTAGATTTCATGTTTTTAATGTTGCTTTGTGTGTGTATAATTATTTCACTCTCCCATATAAGAAATATAACCAAAGCCCTGATCCCCATATCCTTTTTACCTCTCTTTCTCATTTTTCTCCATCCCACCTTGTTTTCTTTTTTCTCTGTTTTTGTTTCTAGGATCTGGGATCAAGGGTTACATCATTACAAATATTAGTACAGTCATTATATTATATTTTCTCATCCAGTTATTTTATATACCATAGATAAGTTGAGATCATTCTGTGTTTGTCTTTCTTCTGACTTACTTTGCTCAGCATTAAAGCTTCCATTCCCAAGCAGGTTGCAGCAAATTGCAAGATATAATTTTTTCTTTTAGCTACAGAGTTTCTAAAAATCCATTTCTTTTAATCCATTATTCTTTCTTGTATACTTACGTTCATTTTATGACCTAGCTATTGTACTAAATGTAGTAATGAATTGTGTGTGGCTATGTCCTTTTGCATGAATATTTTTAAGTCCAGGGTGTCATCTGTGTCTTATAAAGCAATTTCCATTTGTAGACATCTTGGATGTCATATGACCAAAATTCTCTGCATTATATATAAAAGTAAGACTAAATGTTTCCAGTGGATTGCATTGTTCCCATTTTGTTTCTTCACTTTACAATAAGATTTATGCAGTGTTCATAGGAATTAGTTCATAGTTTTTGTTTTTACTATAGTCCAGCCGTCCAATGGTCTTGAGGGACAGTGATTTGGCCCCCTATTTAAAAAGTTTGAGAACCACTGGAACTATGCTTTATATTTTGACTGTTCTGAAGTCTTCTAAATGTTTTTTCTGTCTCATGATTTAGATAACTACTTCAATAATTTGAAATTATAATATTACTGTAGTCATGCTAATGTGAAGATGTACAGATATGAATAAACTCTAAAGGGATCAGAGATGCCTTAATGGCAAGAAGCCCAAAGATTAAAATGAGCCGTTTTCTGATTTCTTCATTTTTATCTATGAGACAATGTTCCTTGTGTGTCAAACTTTATTCTGGGGAGTCACACCCAGCAGTGCTCCTGGCTCTGTACTCAGGGGTCATTTGTGGCAGAGGTTGAGGGGCCATTTGGGATATGCCCGGTGAATCCCAAGTTGCAAAGCAAATGCTTTACCTGCTGTGCTAGCTCTGTCTCCAGGTGTTAAACTTCTGGATCTAGTTTTTCCTTGATGTGAAATTTATTTCACCAGAATTTGTAAGTAGATCAATTTTATATTATAACTGAGAAGGTGTGGAAGGGGCACACAACTGATGGACTAACGAACTTGTATCAAAATACAAATTCATTTTCCTTTTGTCCCTTTTGTCTTTTATTATTCCAGTGACATGAATCATAGCTTTGAAAGTTAACAGCATGATTCAAAATCATTAATCCTAATTGTTTTTTTTCTGCCTAGAAGAGAAACAACCAATGTCTTATAAATAGGGGGTGAAACATGCTTTATTTTCATATTTCACCTGCTGTTATTGGTCCTGTGACATCTTTTTCTAGGTAATGACAAACATGTTGTTCATCGCCTCATAAACATTTTGTGACTTATTTTATTTTTCTGTTAAAATGTGTTTTGGTATTTTTTTACTTTGCTATTTTATGCAAACCTTTATGTTATTGCCATAGCTGAAGATTGTTATTTTGTTGAATATCTAAGCAAGACCCATCAAAGTAAAGGACCTATATTCAGAGCACCAGATGCTACTGTAAAGCAATGTGCTTCTCTGAGGAGGACTTTGATGAAATATATGTAAATTGCCTTTTTTGTTACTTATTTTTGGAATGTCCTCTGTTATGCCACATTTTATTTGTTTTTGTATTTTAATTATGAGACACTTTAAATGTAGAGACAAATATACAAACTAGCTTGCCACTCTGCACTTGCCACCAGTTTTTATTAGATCTCAATGTATTTGCTTAGCAGTTTTTGTAGTCTGTGCTACATTAAAGATACAATTGAAGCACTATTCACCTTTGCTTCATCCTCTATATCCAGAGCCAATCATCATCTGTGTGATTTGTCTGTATAAGGGCCAACTTGCTCTCATCTATATTTTGTGGCTCATTGGCAAATTGGGGCTAATTATCTTGCCTAACTCATAGGGATATTCTGAGTTAATATATGAGAATCACTTTCAGTTGTGCCCTATACATCATGAAGATGATGCTGTTGTTATAAAACAACCAAAGAGTGGAAGTGGGATAAAATAATTATGATTACAAAGATCAGGTTATAGTATTGAAATGTAAACAGCTCTAGTGAGCATGATCTAGAAAGATTAAGGTAGAAAAATTCTGGAAATAAGAAAAACTAGCCTTGTTTCATCCACTTTATTTCTATTTGGAAAGTGGGTTTAGTACAGGGTCCAGATAGAGGGCAGGGAGCAATTTACCAAAGTTATAATATTCTATTTGTTTTTATTCCTGGGCATGATATGCCAAGTCTTTATTGAATTTTGTAAGAAACAAGTTGTTTCCTTTTTTTGCATTTTTGCATCTTTCCCATTTTATGTTTATTTGACTTTTATTGCTGATTAAGAGGAGTTATTTATTTTTGTCTAATTGTGACAATTTATTTTACCAGTCGCTGACTTGTCCTTTAACTTTGTGGTATTTCAAAATTTACTTGCACAAAATTTAAAAAATAGTTTTGTCAAATTTAATAATATTTTGACTAAATATTTATGCTTTCTTGTAATTGGTTTAAGATGTATTTCCCTATAAAAGAAGCTACTAAATAAATTATTCTATATTTCTTCTACATGTTATGAAAATTCTGTTTTTATAAGCAAAATTCTGGGTTTTATTTTTGTTTTTTTTGGGTCACACCCGGCATTGCTCAGGGGTTACTCCTGGCTCTATGCTCAGAAATTATCCTGGCAGGCTCGGGGGATCATATGGGATGCCAGAATTCGAACCACCATCCTTCTGGATGCAAGGCAAACCCCACTACCTTCATGCTATCTCTCCAGCCCTGGGTTTTATTTTGTGTCTAGCAAAAGTTGTAGAGATAACTGTCGACTATCATTTCCGTTCTAATTTTAGTGCCCTCTTTGTCTATCCACAGCCAAAATGGACTTTTTTTAGTACCATGTCCTTATAATAAGAGGAGAAATACCATCAACAAGCAGTCTTTTTGAATACCAGGCACCAACCAGTCATTGTAAATTATGTTTATTAACACTTTTGATCTGAATGAATTCCTCACATTATTACCATCTCATCAATAAGAAAAAGAATCAAATAGATTAAAGGATTTTTTTATTAGGCAAACATGTATGTGGGATTCAAATGCCATTTTTGAAACTAAATTAAAACCCTGGATCCTGGCTTTAGGGTTCATAAATATCTCCACCCAATTGCATGACCTCCAAAAAATTCTTCTGGCTAAAAACCAAGTCTGCTCTTCTTTTTGTTTTTAAAAACACTGAGCATGGCTGTGTAGATGTAGCTCAGCTCCAAATTTCTGCCTAACATATATGAGGCCCTGGGTTCTGTTTCAGTACCACACACATACATATGAATGTGAAGAAACACACACCTAAATGAGCAAAATTGTCCTGACTAAGAGTAGCCACTTTTTTCTTTTCCTTATTTCTCTTTAAGTTTATATTCAAATTTTTGCATGCGAAATAACTTTGATTAAAATATTTTCATTGTAATTTAAAAATGTGTGTGTGATTGAGTTTCAGGCATGCACTGTTCTGACAACAGTCACTTCACTAGCTTATTTCACTTGTTTTTAAATTTTCTCTAAATTATAAGAGAATGAGATAAGAAGAAAGTTTTTGATAAATCCATAAAAGGGAGTTTATCTTAAACAGAAAAAAGAAAAGAAAGGAGTATACAATTTTCAACTCTAAAAAAACGTATCCATATTTCTTTTGAGTGGCTCATAGCAAGTATGTAATCACTACATCACGTTCTCTGGCTATTTCCAAGACTTCCAAGACTATCCCAGATGCAATGGGAGAACACTGAGTTGCCCCATAGAGGTGTGAAGTTTCAAGGGAATAGAGAGCTAGAGAAAATGTTATTGGCCTCCTCCAATGAGAGAAGACATCATTCAGAAAAGGACATTAATCCTTAATGTGGAATGGTAAGTAAGCCTTTATCAGAGCAAACTAAAGGATTATTTTAGTAAAGCATAATATTTGAGATATAAAAGAGGACTAATCCTGGATAAAAGTTTGCATTGTGGAATTAAAGGGACACATTTTATAATTTTAGAAGTAATAGTCAAATAACAGCAGGCATTATAAAGTGCTCATTATGTGCCAGACACATATTGAAGCTCTTTGAATGAATTATTCATCTTTTACAACCATGTGAAGTGGAGATGATGATTATAATCTCACTTTTATAAAAAGGAGATTGAGATGAAGAAAGGTTAAATAACTTGTAAATGGTCACATATCTTATAAAAGAACAGGTGAACACAGAGAATAACTTTAGAAATTACCCCTTCAATGAATATACCACCCAAGTATAGATGATAAAACCAGGCTGATGCCATATTATATCTTGTTTTGCATAATTGCATTTGTAATAGTACGTAAATTGGCTCCAAGTAATATACTGGAGTGTTCTCCTTGTTTTTATTTATTTAATAGTCGATTTTTTAGGAATATGGGTATTGAGCCACACTCAGTTGTGTTCAGGGTTAAAACATGACCTTACTACACTCAGAGATCACTTCTGGATAGGTTTGGGGGACCATATATAGTGGTTTCAGGGATTGAAATGGGTTGGCTGTAAGCAATGCAAGTGCTTTACCCCCCTTTTTTTCCAGTTCCTTTTCCTTTGTATTTTAAGAGTGGTTGGTTCAGATTTCTTAGGAGGTATTAAATTTGGATTCTATCAGATACTGATAGTAGCTCTATTATCCTAGGAGGTCTTTGCCAAATAAAAAGGTCTTCTCGAGGCCGAAGTGGTGGCACAGCAGTAGGGCAGTAGGGCATTTGTCTTGCAAGAGACTGACCTAGGACAGACTGAGATTCGATCTCTGGTGTCCATGTGGTCCTCTGAGCCAGGAGCGATTTCTGAGTGCAAATACAGGAGCACCCCTGAGAGTCACCGGGTGTGGCACAAAAAAACAAAACAAAACAAAAAAAGTCTTCTCACGTGTGGGAAACATCCTGTCATGCTGAAGGTAAACTTGGTTGTAAAGGCTACTGTAGGAGATGGTGGTAACAAACATTGATCTCTCTTCAGAAGTGTCTGAATGGCATACATAGAGGAAAGGACACAGTTGGAAATGGAAACAAAGACCCAAAGGCAGGGTTAAGAGAAATGGCAAGAAGTAGTCAGGATAGGGGCCAGAATGATAACATTATGGATAGCCCATTTGCCTTGCATTTGGCAGTCCTGGAGATAATCTGAGTTTGATGCCTAGCATCCCATAAGAGCGATTTCTGAGTGCAGATCCAGTAGTAACCCCTGAGCACCACCAGGTGAGGCCCAAAACCAAAAAAAAAAAAAAAAAAAAAAAAGGGGGAAGAAGAAGTAGTCAGGATAAACATATGATAATTATATGATAACCATGATAACTGATGGATTGCATTTTTTTGAATCCCAAGTGACCTTTCAGTCTTGAATTTATTTTCTGTGTTTCTGAGTTGCATGGGATTTGAATTAATATGTAGTTTGATAAATGGACTTCTAAAAATTTTTCATCAATTCATCACTCATTAAGGAAAATTGTAAGTTTGAATTATTGATTACTCTTTATTCTATGTTACTGAAGATGAAACCTCACGTAAGATATGATTGTAATTACTAGATATGTATTACTTTATCACACAATTGCCCTGTGTCACTGAGACAACCTGAATCAAATAATAGAAATTTAGAACCAGATGCTGGAGTTTTAAATTATGTATGGTGTTGGGCAAATTAATTAAACTCTATGAGCCTCAGTTTCTTCTTCTGAAACTCGAGGATAGTAAAAATATCTTAACAAAAGTATTCTAAAATTGAGTGTGGTAGTACATGTAGAGTTTTATAGAAGTCCTAGCACATAGTGCTATATAAAGATTGGCTCTATAAAACTCTAGTTTTTCAGTCTAAAAAAGGGCTTTTTAATTTTAGCTCTTTTTTGTCAGTAGACTTAACTGTTGGAATTTTGGTGTAGCAGTTAATGAATGTGCAAATGTAATCTGTCTAACAAACAGCACAGAATTGTGAACAACACTTGCTGAACTCTCTCCTGGGGACCAGGCATTTTATCTCACAGGATTATTTCCAGATTTATATATTACAAACTGACTTGTTTGAATTAATATTATGCAACTTGAAAATGGCAAAACCTTTCTAAGTATCAGAGGTGACATGATAGCAGAGCACACGATGGAACACTTGTAGAAACGCTTGAAAATGATTTTGGTGGTTTAATTTGTGCTAAAAATTCATCAACACATCTCGAGGAAGACAAATCTTCCCAAGACATATGGAGGCTGTTTTAAGGTTGGTTACATGATTCTTATTGGGACTGGTCTAATTTTAACATTGGCCACTTAAACACAAAGAATGAAAAGTAAGGTACATTGCTATCTAAAATAATCCCTTCTGTTAAGGCACAGAAAGTAGAAAGACAGTTTGAGAGAAGAAGTAATTAATGTAATAAATTGAACTTGAGACTTTATGGAAAGGGTGTGGGGAGAGGTGAAATTTAGAAATACAGGGGAAAAATGGTTGATTTAAAATGATGAATTACATAAAGGAACATTCCCAACAGGATGCATGAAGAAGGGTGTGAAGAGAGCTGCATATTTTAAAGACTGGAATAAATAGTGCATATTTGGAGGGTCTCAGAGTATATAAAGATAGCTGCTTAGTATGGCAGCCAGCTGCTCACCTCTCATGAAGGAATAAGAAGAAATGTGCTTAAGACGAAGTGTAAGGGATTTGGAGTCAACTTTCTAAACAGTAAAAATTGTTAAACATTGATTTGACTTGTGTTATTTTAACCCTATCTTAATACTGAAAAATGGCTTACCTACTCATCAGCAGATGTTTCTATGCAAAGACAAAGTAACAGATCCATAACCTCTGATTAACATTTTGCTTTGCTTTAGTTTTAGTATTTCAAAAGAGTTTTTCACTTGAAGATATTTTTTTCTTGGAGTCTTTCCCCCACCACAGTTACATTTACAGACTTTTAATAATCTCATGTATAGTTACTTTCTCTGCCTGGCACTATGATTTTGTGGTGGGTACTTTAGAGTGCTTCCTCTAAATCAAATGGCATACCTTTACCTGATTATAATATGACCATTATATATTTAATTACATCTGAATTTTTATTCTACAATTTCTCCTATTTTAGGCACTATACTAACCTTAGAGATTCAAAAGTTAAGTCAGATGTAGTTTCTATCATACTGTGACTTAGCATGCCATGAGTTGAAGTTAACATATATTAAGCGATAAAGCAGGAATATGGCTTAACTTCCTAGTACAAAATAGTGAGTTTTTCCTGGAGGACATGTCTATCAACAAATAACAACAGTCACCTTGCTGGGAGACTTTTTCTGAGATATGGAAATAACTGGGGACAAATGCAAGAAGGCACTGAGTTTCTGATGGGGCACCTTCTCTGTAGCATTTTCATACTGTGAGAGAGTTAGTTTGAAATTTGGTAGACAAACAAATTTGTATTGGCCACATTATATACTAAGATACTTTTGTGATTAAATTATATAATAAATGTGCGAATGCCTAGTAAGTAGTCACTTTTAACTATTGAAAAGAGAGGAGAGGGGATGGGAGATATTTATTATGGGTGGCCTTGCATTTGGCTAACACAGTTTAATCCTGACTCCACACATTGTACCCCAAGCAATGTCAAAAATGACAAGGAAGTACAGAACCAGGATTAGGCCCTGAGCAATGCTGAGCAATCCTGAGTTCGCAATAAAAAGTAGATGCACATTTCACACCAAAGAGAGGAAATGTTAGCCAGAAAAATCAAAGTCAGTGGCATGGGGGAAGTATAGGAGGTTTGTGTTGAGACTAAAATAAACTTTTGGAGATGCAAAATGAGATGGAATGTGTGATTTTGGTTGGCTCCTAACTTGAATGTACTAAATCTAAAATAACTATTTTAAAGCAATTTAACAATGTTTGTTTATAGACTGCATAACCTCTACTATGAAGGAGTTATTGATAGTTTTTTTTATGGTGCAAGTGACCCCATGGCATTGTGCCTCTGGAAGGAAACGTCTGTTTCTTTAGATATGTAAGCTCAAGCGTGCCTAATGTATGACATTTGCATTAAAGGGCCTCTGCAAAGCACTAAAGTCAGGATGATGTGATTGTTATTATTAACGATCAGTGCATGTTATTATTAATCTGAGTGATATGTTTAAGGAGACTCACTGACCTATTCTATTGCTCTTGTATATGTTTGACAATTTTTATAACTAGAATTCTGTTTCGTCTCTTCTAGTGAATTATTTATGATAGGTTTGGTGGCCTAAACTTATGTTTGATGGAAGTGCATAAGGTTTAAGTGGGAAAAAAAAATAATGGGAAACTGCAAAAAAAAAAAATAATAATAGAGAGCTAAAAATGTTTTAATTTAGTTTTTAAATTATTTACATATGAATTTAAATATAACCCTTTGGTTGCATCCTAAAGCAACATTTTGTTTAAAAGCAACAAGATTTTTTTTAGTTTCAGTTACAAATAATTACAAATAGAAATTATGCATAAAGTTTATTGGAAAAGAATAATAATTTCAGTGGGCATGATTTTAATGGTTGAAAAGGTACAACTATGTAAATTATTAATTTTTGGGGGGGGTTTTGGGCCACACCCGGCTATGCTCAGGTGTTACTCCTGGCTATCTGCTCAGAAATAGGTCCTGGCAGGCACAGGGGACCATGTGGGAAACCGGGATTTGAACCAACCACTTTAGGTCCTGGATTGGCTGCTTGCAAGTCAAACACCACTATGCTATCTCTCCAGCCCCAATTATTAAATTTTTATAGTTGATTTTTTTGTTTGTTTTTTGGGGGGCCACACCCAATGATGCTCAGGGGTTACTCCTGACTATGTGCTCAGAAATCACCCCTGGCTTTGGGGGACCCTATGGGATGCCAGTGATCCAACCAAGGTTTATCCTAGGATAGCCATATACAAGGCAAATGCCCTACTGCTGTGCTTTCGCTCTGGCCCCTATAGTTGATTTTTAAATTAAATATTTTTTAGATTTTTTTCTGGCCACATCTCAAAGTGGTCAGGGCTTAATTCTCTCTATATGCTCAGGGATCACTCTTGATAAATCTCAGGGGACTCTAAGTGGTGCCAAGGTTGATGTGGGTTGACTATGTGTAAGACAAATGCCTTACATATATAGTTGGTTTTAAACTCATTGTCATAAACCTCTTATTTATTCCTGTTGCTTTATACCTTGCTGAGTAAATTTTATAAGATTATATATAGTATAATATTTTTTCTTTTATAAAGTTTATGCATATATTAAAGAATTTCAGGAGAAAGATGATTATGGTATTTTATTTTATTTTCCCTTAACATAAAAAAGGCACTCTGAATTTTATTAAGAAAGCAGGTACATTTACTCTTTGACTTACATTTCATAAAACTTTGAAGATGGATTTTTCAGAAATGAGTTTTTACCTGAACATGGATTTTCTCTATTAAATAATCAGAATTGGAATAAAAAAGTCACTAGAGATGAACAAGTTGCCTCCCCACCTCCCCAACTGTTTTATCTGATTTCAGAGTTTTAGTTCTTGGGTGTCAGATTAAGATTCTGAAGCATGCTTGATTCATCTCTGAATTGAATGTCAAATCCAAAGAAAGATATTTATAACTGAATTCTGTTCAGGCAAAAATTCCGTTTCCAGACTGCTGCTTGGATGATTGGAAAACTCTCATTCACAGTCGGATGTTGCCATCATTTTAAACAAACAAATTAAAGCTTTAAGATTGGATTTTAGTAAACCAGCCATTTAATTCCCTCTTTATTATGCTTTATGTTTGCAGAGTGCTGTGGGGTTTGTATGTTGCATTCAGATGATTATTTCTTTCTCACAACCACACACTGGCATTTGTAGTATTATCTCCACTTGACTGATGAGAAAATTGAAGTTCTAATGGGTGAAGCGACATGCCCGAAAGTCAGTTAGTTAGCGACTTAGCTAAGTTTTCTATTTAGTTTTTCTGACTCTAAGTTTTCCATTATAAGTCTCAACAAACAAGAAACTGACAAACAAGAAAGATAGCATACATGTGTCTAGAGCTCTTTAAGAGTCTCTTGTGGGTATTTTTGTTGTTGTTGTTGAGATATTTGCTCTTGCATATGCCCAGAGAGGTATACAATGTTCATATTTTAATTTTTATATGAAGAAATACAATAATGAGGCTAACAGAAATTCAGCTGTTAAGGAAAATTGCTTTATGATTGCTCCCTTTTAACACTGAAGGAAGATGTAATGCATGCTTGAAAAATATTTCACTGTAGTTGGCAACCCCAACTATATTAGGAACTATTCTCAGGCGATTCTGTGGTCATCCCCAGGAATACTTGCCTGACTGTGCAGCCTATAGACCTACTTGTTCAGGAATCAGGTTGGTATGGAGATGCTGGTGAGGGCTATGAACAGTGTTTATGCAGAGAACCATGTGGTGCTGGGGATCAGAGTCAGGCCTTGTGATGCTGGTCATGCACTTAAATCCTTTGAGCAATCTCCAGCCCCACTAAGGGAGGCTCTTAAAATGCCTACAATTAGTGATTTTTTAAATGTGAAACACCACGGTTTTATTAGACTACATTGATGAATCTCACACATTTAGCAGTCATGTCTGTTAATAATCACATTATGCTGAACTATAGAGCAATTGACTTATAACTGAAAGTTATATGATGCAAGAACTTTGAGTGAATTTATGAACATGGTTAAATGTATGCATAGGATGCTATCATTATCATTCTTTGAGGAAAGAGGTGAATTTCCTTATATCACAATTGAATGAATAACTTATCCATAAAAAAATAATTCTTGGTCCATTGCCCACAGGAACATAGTCCATGGAGACACTCTCAAATAGTGTTTGAGAAGGATGTGAGGCAGCATCGTGGTTCCCAGGGTCCTTCAATTATTTTCTACCTTCCCTGAGTGGAGTCAGGACTGTTCTCAGTGGAGGACACCTACAGCCCATGAAGAGACACCTGGTCCATAGGTCTTACAGAGGGGCATCTGTATGACTCAAACTCCTGTTCTGGGGATTGGGCAGTTGCTGTACTATGGGCGGTGGTGTCTTACCTGCAGCATCCTTCTTTTCTGCCAAGGACTCCTCCTATACCCTCTGATCCACATCTGGACCCAGTCTTGTCTCTCAAGGCCCTCTTGGTGCCCTCCAAATCCAGCATTTTAAACTCCCCCTTCTAAGCTCCATTTTCCCCTCATGTTTAATCTGGTATAGAAGTCTCTATCTTGTGTAAATAAAAAGAAAAAAGATTCTTTTCGGGAATGATGAGAACAAGCAGATAAGTTACCTTACCAAAACATGCAATTTTTGGTAGATATGATTGTGAAGATTTTGATTTAGATAAAAATAAAATGAAAAAGCAATTCCTGAAAGTAAAATGTAAAATAAAACCATTAGTCTGTAAAACAACTTGGTGGTACAAGTACATAGAAAATAATTTCTTACATTTTTGTTGTTTTGGGTTCACACCTAGCTAAACTCAGTGCTTACTTCTTGCTCTATGCTCAGGGATCACTTCTGGTGGGCTTAGAGAATCATATGGTATGCTGGGGATTGAATCCGGTCAGTTGTGTGCAAGGCAAGTACCATACCTGCTCCAGTCCTTAAAATTTTTAAGCACAGTAGTTTCACTATGTAACTGAATAAATAAACACAAAACATTTTAATTTATATTTTTACTTTATTGTGTGATTATTACCGGGAATAATAATCATTGTGATTCAGAACCATGTTTGTGAGGCAAAACTGCAATCAAGTTGGGGTCATTGGGAACTGGAAATTTAGATGTTGGTAAATAAGAGTAAATATAAAAATTGGTGAATATCAATGATTTTAATAGAAACTTTGGATTTAAGTGGCAATTTTAGTACCAACTTATAGTATATTTCATTAAAAAATATTTTACATCTGTTCACTGAAAAGGCCTAGAATCAATTACTAATTTTATTGTAGTGTACACTCCTAACCACTGGATGAGGTATCTAGATGCCATTTTTCTCAAAAGGAACTTGGGTCCTTGGAAAAATGATTGATTTTTCAACCTATGAAAATGAATGAATACTACCAGGATTATGTATAAAGGATTCAGCAATTGATTTGAATAGATTTACTTAATAAACGATAGTTTAAAAATTATATTTAAATTGAATCTCCATGATATATACATATGTATATGTGTATATGTATATATATAGTTACAGTTGTTCATGATCAAATTTCAAGCACCCAACACCCATCCTTTCACCAGTGCACACTTTTCTCTACCAATGTCCCCATTTTCCCCCTCCCCTTGCTGCCTTTGTGTAAAACGTTTTTCTTCTCTCTCTCACTCTTCCTCTTTTTTTCTTTTAGACCCTGTGGTTTGCAGTATTGTTACTGAAGGGTATCATGTATATCACTTTACCTTCTTTCAGCTTTCATTTTTTTGCCCAGATTGGTCATTTACAGTGATATAATTTTTAATCATTAAAATAATAAATTCAATTAATCGAATAATATATTTAAATGCAGTTTTATAATGATGTTTAAAATAAATAACACCCTCGGTAGTCAGTCACATATACAGAACATTAGTAAGCCAGTTTAGTATTTATAAATAAATACAAGAAATAGAGCAATAAATGTTTCTGTTTTTTTGGTGTGAACTGTACTTCGGGATGATAAATAATGGATAATAGTGTTTTTCTTAGTGTAGATAATAAATGAAGGATAAGTGATAGAATACTTTTATTCTGCAGTGACAGATTCAAGGAATGGCCACCAAGAAGCATTTAGTATCACACAAAGAGACACAAGAAAGCCTCCTTTGCCACATGATGCCATTATGTTATTTCTGAATGACTTTTGGCAAAAATTATAATATAGTTTTTATCAAGTCTTTCTATCCACTTATTTCTATTTTTAGAAAGGAAAAAGTAACAGACAAATGCATTAACAGACAGCATAGGGATGCAGTCAAGGAGGTGTAGTCTGCAGAGAACTAATGTCACAGCAACCTAGACTCTTCAGCAAACAGATTGGAAGGGGGAAAAGGATATGAAGTGAAATGTGGGTTAAAATACGGTTTAAGAGACTTATCAGCTAGTGGTAGTGCGTGATTTTATTCTAATCCTGGTTCAACAAGCTGTTAAGAAAGAAACATACAGCTCTTGGGTAATTTGAATGCTAGATAGATGCTTGATAGTAAGGAATTCACTTTAAAAGTGTGGTAAGTTGAAATGTTGTATGCACGAAACCTGTCATCAGCAGTAATATGAATCATGGTACTTTACATAAAAATAAAGTTTGATAGTAGTGTAGGGATTATTGTTTTATTTTAAATATTTTAGAGATATACCGAAATGTTTTTGGAGGAGTTATAGTATTTCTGAATATTGCTTCAAAATAATATTGGAGAAAAATGGTGGGCCTATAAATGAAACAGAAGATAAGTTATTAAAATGGAGGATGAATGTATCAGTTTGCAATGTTTATTTATGCTCCAAGAAGTATCAAAGAAAATGTGGAAAAGGATTTTTCCTTAAAATGAATCTGATATTAATCTAATATCTAAGATATACAATGTACTGACAGAACTTAATAAGAAAAAAAATATAACCTCATCAAAAAATGGGGAGAAGTGAACAGACACTTCCTCAAAGAAGAAATAGAAATGGACAAAAGACACATGAAAAAATGCTCCATGTCACTAATCATCAGGGAGACGCAAATCAAAACTACAATGAGGTACCATCTCACACCACACATCATGAAGAACAAGAATAAACAGTGCTGGCGGGGATTGGAGAGAAAGGAACTCTTATTCACTGTTGGTGGGAATGCCATCTAGTTCAGCCTTTATGGAAACTAATACGGAGATTCCTCAGAAACCTGGAAATTGAGCTCCCATATGATCCAACTATTCCACTTCTAGGGATATACCCCAGGAACACAAAAATACAATACAAAAGCCCCTTCCTCAAACCTATATTCATTGCAGTGCTATTTACAATAGCCAAAATCTGGAAACAACCAAGATGCCCTTCAACAGATGAATAGCTAAAGGAGTTTTGGTACATATACACAATGGAATATTATGCAGCCATCAGGAGAGAAGTTATGAAATTTTCATATATGTGGATGTATATGGAATTTATTTTGTTAAGTGAAATAGGTCAGAGGGAGAGAGTTAGACACATAATAGTCTCATCTATGGGTTTTAAGAAAAATTAAAGACATTAAAAAAATAAAATGAATCTGAGATTTGGGGCCAGAGCCATGGTGCAGTGGTAAGGTGTTTTGCCTTGCATACGTCTGACCTAGATTCAAAAGAAAAAATCTGAGACTGGATCATGGAGATCAGTATTCCTTCCTATGAAATAAATATTTTTGGTGGGTTTTATTTGAGGGAAGGTTGGGTCACATCCAGTAATACTCAGGGGTTACTTCTAGCTATGCACTAAGAAGTCACTACTGGATTGTGGGACTATATGGGACACTGGGGATCGAACCCAGGTCTGTCCTGGGTCAGCCACTTGCAAGGCAAAGGCCCTACTGCTGTGCTATCGCTCCTGCCCCACCTATGAAATAATTATTAAGGACTTCAGAGTAGGGATGTTTTTCTCTATGCTCCCAAAAGAACACTAACAATTAATGTTTATTAAATATCAAGTTCATTCCAGACAACTCCAGTCATTTTATGTGTTTTATCCTGCTTCAGGTTTACTTGAGAGCCAAGGATAAAATCATTTACCTTTGCTTTTTAGAATTCGTGTGTGATTAAAAAGCTTAAACCTACGCACAGCTAGTAAAGAATGGGGCCCAGATTGCAAGGCAACCCCTTTGCTTTGACTCTCGGTGTCTACATATTCCCCTACTCTGTTCAGTCTGAAGAGTGAATTGGAGGGGAGGCATCCAGTGTGCGCCTGCTGACTTTCTCACTCTGCTTTCATATTCTTGAGCAATTTTCTTTGCCCAAACTTGAATATTGGGAGGGGATATCATAATTTGCATTTGGGTTAAATTAGAAACTAAAAAACTAGTCAACCTTCTCCCAGGCAAAACTAGCCACACTGAATCTTTAATGAAGTCAGTTGTTTCTCTTTCCCATAAGAAAGGAGTACAGAACAGTTTTGTTTTAATATTCTCAATCAGTTGTTACAAGGCAGTTTTCCCTGGTGCAGTGTGTTTGAATGGCATGTTGCTGGTAGGAAGGGGAAACACGGAGCATCCTGAGGTGAGACCTCATTATCCTGCAAGTTCACAAAGAAGGAAGAAACCTATAGCAAATAAGAAAGAACTGCATTGTCAGTCCCACAAAATGAAAACAGCCCCTGGATAAAACTCTGATGTTCACCCGGGGGATAGCTCCCTCATTTGAAACTCAGGATAACTTATGAAATCTTTTAAAAAGTGAATGCTCAAGTCATCCGTGAACTGTCAGATATTTTGCATAAGTAATCTCCAGGGGAGTAAATGAAAAACCTCAAGTCAATAAAATCCTTTGTAAAGTGACCCTTTCCTCTTTTTATGCTGCAATTATGCTTTGTGATAATTGGAGCTTTGTTGGTAAAGTAGCTGCTCATGAAGATAATTAAAATAAGTTTTTATGCCTCAAACAGGTTGATGACTGACTCCAATCACATAAAATTATAAGGGTTTGGAAGGCTTGATTGAGGTGGAATCTTTTAAATCCCCACTTCCTTGAAATGAAGGCAACTTGCAACTTTTTCCAAAATTAATAACACATTAAACATAATGAAACATTTCTTTAAGAAAGGTAAAAACAAACAAGGAAATTCATTTCCTAGTCAGCAGGGTGGTTATTTAGAAATTTTCTTACAAATATCCCCAATATTGATATATGTAAAATCCTTCAAGTTTAAAATTAGCTGATTGCCCCCTCCCCTGTGAGGATTTCTTTCTTTTTTTTTGGGGGGGTCACACCCGGCTGCACTCAGGGGTTACTCCTGGCTCCATGCTCAGAAATCACTCCTGACAGGCTCGGGGGACCATATGGGATGCTGGGATTCGAACCAATCACCTTCTGCATGAAAGGCAAACGCCTTACCTTCATGCTATCTCTCCGGTCCCGTGAGGATTTCTTATGGCGAGGATAACTAAGCTAAACCCTTCAAGGTTTCTTTCTCATGGAAAAAGATATCTCATGGGGAGGCAAAATTATCATAGTTTGTAGAAGTCTGCTGTATGGCTTCCAACCAGACATGGCTTTGCCTAGAGATATTTTTCACTATAATAGCTTCATGATAGAGATTTTCAATTAAGGTGGGATTTTGTCCACATTTTTAAATTCGGTTTCTTCCAACCAGAAGTTCATGTTAAGCTCTCTAATATCGCTTGTAAAATTTGTGTGTCAGTCTACTAACTGGTCATAAACACTATTGACTTTTCATCTCAGAACATTTGTGAGAACACCCTAGGTTAGAAGAAAAAGAATCCACATTTTTACATAAGCTAATTGAATCACAAAATATTAAAAATGATAGAAAACTTTAATTTATCTTTAGAACTTTATATCTAGAGCTTACATTTTAAGATAATGGCAGAGAAACTAGATACTTCTCTATCTGATTTACAATCTTTTTTTTTTTTTTTTTTTTTTTTTTTTGGTTTTTGGGCCACACCCAGCATTGCTCAGGGGTGACTCCTGGCTGTCTGCTCAGAAATAGCTTCTGGCAGGCACGGGGGACCAAATGGGACACCGGGATTCGAACCAACCACCTTTGGTCCTTGGATCAGCTGCTTGCAAGGCAAACGCCGCTGTGCTATCTCTCCGGGCCCTGATTTACAATCTTGATACTTAAGAATGACTTACATAAGATGGTTACACATAGTTTAGTGTTAACCAAGATGGCATCAATGCCCCAGGAAAATCTACCATAATTCACTAGAATATTTTAATCTATACCTCCTTCTGTTTTGCCTTCACTTTCTGATTTCACCTGCTAAATCCTAAAAATGAATGGAAACCATCCAGGGTGAGTCCCCTCTGATGTCTACAACTTTTCTCAATAATTCTCTCTCTATATATATATTATTACTAGGGATTTTCTTCTTTTCTCTAATGATTTTTCCTTGTCTGTTCACTAGATCCATTTCTGTCTCCTTCTTTTGTTAACTTATCACCAGAGTTACTTCTCTCTTTTTTAATTACATGCTCAGGTATTCTAATTTCAAAGTTTTTCAGCTCTTTTTGTCCTCTACCAACCATTTTTCATTTGCTCCTAATAGCTCTGTCCTTCTAGCCAGACATTTTGTTGTAAGATATGTAACTGTCCTATTTCTTATACTCAAATTTTTTTTGGTAAACTTTCCCTGAATACAAACTCTTCATTACTATCTTTCCTGATTTCAATCCTGTCTGGGCTGATGACTGCCCCTAGCTTTATCTTTTGATTCCCAATTCTTTCTGGTTTTTGTTTCTTAACTCTATCTGTTCCTTGTTAGATCCAGTCAGATTCTGCTCAGGAGATCCTGCTCCCATCTTATCTAATATGATTTGTAAGTTCATATTCATCCCTATCTATCCTCTTGCTATAGCTGATTCAAAGCAACTTGACCTAAAATTAAAGGTAAAGGTTTAAAGGTTTTCACTTTCTCAGTTAGATTTTTAGTTTCTCCTCATTTCTCTTAGACTTCTTTCTGCCACCCTGTTCTAACAGATCTTGAGAAATAGTAGTAACCAAATGCTCATTAAATATTAGACATATTTAATTGAATTCTTTAGGGGAGAAAAATTATACATAACATTTTTTAGAGCTATGGTCTTACACAAGAATGACTTTTACTATAAATCTCTATACTGAGTGATCATTGACTCTTTTCATGCTGTATAACGTATTATTTGGTAAGTTGTTACTTTATAATATACCTTTGTAAGCTAAAAATTGGCTTAAACCCTAGACATTAGCTAGATGCAATATTTAACCAAACAATAGATGCACAAATAATAAGAATGCTAATTTGCCTTACATGTAAGACAAAGATTAGGTAGGTATAATACTGTGTGAAGTTGAAATAGGTTGATTAGAGCAGTTTGTTGTAGGAATATGGATTTCGGATAGTGTTTGAAAGTAAAATTATAAAAACACAACACTGATTCAGTAAGAATCGTTTTAACTCAGAAAAGGCACAGAAAGGCAGAATAGAGATAAAGTCAGAGAGTAGAATTAAACTAGAAAAGAGACAATTTTAGTTTGTTATCTCAGCAAACAAGTTGTTATATCTCTGCATTTATTAGGTCATTTTCTCATGTTATTATAGCATTGACACATGATTATGATTTTTATTTGGAATTGTAGGCTGTAAAATAAAGCCATTGCATGTGCAGAACAAATTCAGGTGCAAAAGAATTCTTTCTACCTCCAAACTGGCTCTGCCCTATACTGACTCTAACATTCTCGTTCTCATTTCATTTCTTATTGCTGGCATCTGTCCCATTCTGCTAGCCCTGAAAACTATTGACCACCAAAATAACATTTGTGTTAAAAGCAGGATCCCTTGACACAACCCCCATCCTTGATATATGTAGCAGGTACTGACATAAAGATCTTCCTTCCCAGGAAAGCCAGAGTTAATTAAAGAGAACTAAAAATTTGCACTTGACTCTGGATTGATTTTTCCATTGTTAAATTCTTATCTTAGACTTTTCCACTCCCTATGTAAAGCAAAGTGCTTTAATTTTACTTTGAAAGATATTGGTGGTTTATAGGTAGAGATTCTGAGAAGAAAAATGTATTTCAACTACATTGCCCAGATTTTGCAAGAGTAGCTGCCTTTTGATTTTGTTTCTCAGCATGTCTCTAAAACACCCTACCAGAGTCATTTAAGGACCATCCATGATATGAAGCTTGCCACAGATAGCAGTGAGTGCAGTCATGACAATTATAATAGGAACTGATCAACGGATCACTCTGGAAAAGAACTGAGTTCTGAAATGGGATAAGTTGATATGCATGCATGGAACACTTTATTAACAACACTGCAAACCACAATATTAGAAGAGAGAGAGAGAGAGAGAGAGAACAATAGAATCAGTCAGGGAGTGGGAGATAAACAGGGGCCATTGGTGACAGGAAAGGTGCACTGGTGAAGGGTGTTATACATACTATGACTGAAAATGAACTATGACATTTCCATTACTATGGTGCTTAAATAAATTATTACCTGAAAAGTGCATGCATATTCCATTATTAATCTAAATTTAACTCCATTCAAGTCTCTACAATCAGTTTTAGAAACTAAATTTCCCTCCCTTTCATTTGTGTTGTTGTTGGTGTCGTCATCATCATTCATTGTTGTTGTAATGTCCCAGGTTACACATTTATTTGCAATTCTCTCTGGACATCACATTCCTTTTGGTGCCAGTAATCACAATGGTAGTACAACCTGAATTGTGTTTTCCAAGTGGGCAGTGCTGGGCATTGAACTTGAAATTTCCTGCTTGTAAAACAGATGCTTTACCAATAATCTCTATCTCTAGGCTTCCATGAGAAGCTATATTTTCTTTTTCTTTTATTTTTAAATAGAAAATTAATTACAGGTTTAATACATGATTTGGTTTCAGATGTAACTGCTCCAGTGCCAATCATTCCACCAGTGTCCACTTTCCTCCTCCAGTGTCCCCATTTTCCCTCTATAGCAGGACCCTCTGAAAAATCTACATTTTAAAGTAGTTATTTGTCGGCCTTATACAGATTAAGTTAGCTCCCTGGAGTCTGTATTCATTTTATTCTCTTTGTCCCTACTTTTTGTTGCATATTTTTCTTTTATTTTCCATTTTTGTCTTCCTGTAAACATTTTCTTTCACAGTGTACATAAGGCAAAAGAATTTTCAGAAACTAATTGTATACCATACCAGGTATTGTCACCTTATGAAGTTTTATTTATTTAAAAAGAAAACTGCCTAAGTCTCAATTTACTGCTTAGGAAAATAATTAAAATAGTATCAGTCACTTAAAGAAGGCATGCAAAAATGAACCTTCAAGAATTGAAATTGTTGTAGGGTTTTTTTTTTTTTTTAAGAACAAGATTCAGTAATACTTATGTGTGATTTATAGTAGAAATTAAGTACTAGGACTAGGATTAAGGTGAAGTGATGTTTAAGGGATGCTGAAAATTTAATAATCAGTGTAAATATATTTTTGTTTCTATATTTGAAAAAGTTTAAATGGGGACCAGAGCAATAGTTTAGTGATTGGTGTGCTTGCCTTGCATTATTCAGCCAAAACATGTTTGATCTATGCCATCCCCATATAGCCTCCTGAATACCACCAGGAGTGGTGCCTAAGTGCAAAGCCAGGAAATAGCCTTGAGCACTGCTGGGTGTGGCTAAAAGCCAATTAACTCTAAGAAAATAACTCTATTAAGTTCATGCTAACCAATATATGAAATATTTTATGGTGGTGCCAATAACTGAACCTAGAGCCAAGTATGCAAGTCATGTACTACAACCACTTTTCCTGCATTAATGAATTTTGCTTTTGCTGTCAGTTCTAGTGTGACTTGTTTTGACATTATTGCTTAGTTAAGATACTGTACTAAATTACTTATCTTGATCCTTGAATTTTGGTGCCCCATTAAATTTCATGACTAAGGCAAACACCTTACTTCACTCGAGTCCTGGTTCTAGTTTATTTCCAGGCTGAATCATTTCAGTGCTTAACTAAATCAGAGCAGTCCATTTCCATGGAGTTTAAATAGCATTTGTACAAATCCTCTATTTTTGATACAGATAAAGAGAAATATCTACAGCTTGATCATGTCTGCATGGATGCCAGTAATTCAGAAGTCTTGGAAAGAAACATCATTTTGCAAATGACACTATCACCTAAGGATTCTTAGGTAGAAGAAGCTACAATATTATAAATCTAATTTTGAGGTTCATTTCCAATTGTTCTCAATAAGAACTGAAAAAACTAGGAGTCAACAAAAGGAAAACATTTAAGTAGATCAGAACCAGCCTGGCAAGAGAGTGATCACGAAAGGAGATTTTTGTATAATTAAATGTCAGTTTGCATTTTGAAATATTGCCTGCTGCCTCCCACTTCGTCACCAAGTGAGATGAGAGGGAATATTCTCCCTGCAAACCCGGCAACACTTGCTGTCTTCTCTCTGGACCACAAGCTATAGATCAGAAGGACCAGAGCAAATCATTCTCCCAAGGTGATAAAATTTTGCAGATAAATTAAGATGGGCATTATAATTTCCCCTTGTCAAAAAAGCAAATAGACAACAGATAAAATAAAGTTATGTAAACATTTGAAATTTTAGAAGTAGAAAGACATTTTAGGAGACACATTTAGCTTCTACTCTTTTTATTGAAAAGGAATTTGACGCTTAGGCAGATGAGTGTTTTCTCAAGGTCACTTGACTCTCAAGTGACTGGCAGAGCTTTCAATTTCTTCCCAGCTAAACAGGACAAAATTTATTAGTTTGTGAACTCAGTGAATTGCATAACAGGAACTTTTCTGTCCAGATAAGTGGCTAAGAGGCCTTTAGATCTGATGTGGAGTGGGAAGTAGGAGATATGCCTGAATAAATGTTGGGGATCAGCTGAACACATTTGCTTCTTGTCATTCCAAGAAAACTCTGCTTCTCTCATTTCCTTTCTACTAATTACACAAATATCAAACAGACTGAGTCAAAGTATACAGGGGGGAGAGGTTATATATACAGATTTTGCCAAAGCTCCCTGGTATTTTCACTTTACACCTGAATTAAACACAGCTGTAGTGCAAATTTCTTTGTTTCTGAAAAACATGTCTTTAACTGTCAATAACAACTTAATGTGAATTCAAGGTTAGGCTTGAGTAAAGAAGCATGATAAAACATAAGGGTCCTAGAAAAGCGATCTCAGAAAAGAGGAATTCTTCAAAAACAAATATTGTTGCTTTTCATTTTCTTTAGTGTAAGAGTGAGAGGAGTTTAGATTATAGTTAATAGCCTTACAGGGTGTTTTCTTTATCTGCTCATAATCAGACTAAGTGCTTGCATGACCCAGTTGAAGCTACTGAAAATCTTTCTTATATGAATCCTTGCTGTGCAAAAATATGTTACATTATTCATTATTATGGATTGGTTTCCAAAACAAAATATTTTTCTAACCTTTAGATGTAAATAGTTGAATTATCACACTTAACTGATAGCACATACTCATGAATTCATGAGCTGCTTCCTTTCTTGCATTCATTTATTTCAATGAATTCCATTTCCATTTCTCTTCATTCCATCTCTAAATATGAAAAAAATTGTCTTTGACATGAATCCTTTTGGAATTATTCTAATATTTTATGAATGAGTTTTATATTTTGTATATTTTATAACAGAGCCTGAATCTTTGAGAAAATAGAGGAGATTTTGATTTAGTCCTTTTGGGGTGATTGACATATTCTTCTTTTCCAAATGCTTAGGGTTATCTCTTCTCTTTTCTTGGTGGCATAATGCCACACACATTTCACTTGCTGTGCACAGTCTCCATGAATTTTGGTAGCGAATCTAACCAATCCAAAAAGTTGGTTCCTACCATGCATTACCTCATGCCAATTAATGTTTTGTCCATAATATTTATCTCTAGGAACATAGGGTGTTTGATTGCTAATCATCTATAAGTTAAAAAAATCCTCATTCCTATTTATAGATCTGAAAATATACACTTGTAGTCAAAAGGTTTGAGTGGCTGAACAAATTGTATGCAGTCTGTTCTTAAAAGTTTTCTCAGTAAAAATAAAATATAATTATTAGTAAGGTCAGTGTTAATATCAGTTCTGTTGTCAGAAATTAAAAATTTCTGAGATTAAAAAAAGAAAGAAAGAAAAAATAATTTAAAAAACAACACAACTTTGAAATGAAGAATCTCTCAAAAACTAGTTGAGGGAATATACTTTATGAACATTTATTTTACAGAGCAAATTTAGGAATTGCTCTTAGTGGCAACAAAGAAATTTGATTTTCACAATTGCCTCTTTAGTTCCTCCTCTATAATGAATTAAAACAAAGGCTGCCATTTCTTTTAAAGAGAAAGTGAACATATAATGACTTTAAATGTCATCAAATGGAACATCAGAAGGAGTGGAGAGACTTGTCACAGAAACAGTTTTCAGATCAATTTGGAAAGGGCAAAAGACTATTTAAAAGAAAATCAATATGGAAAGAACAGGTAGCCAAAAGTGACACTTAATCAAAAGTTTAAGCAAAATCAACTTTCATGTCATCAGAATCTTATCCAGAAATCCCACTTTTAGGTCTTTACCTGCCTTTTATATTTCTTATTGATCCCACTTAGCAGTAGGTGGTGACATTAGATGGACAGTCTTCTTTTGTTTGAACCCGAGAGGCCTGATCTTGCCCTCAGGATCATCATGACACTGATTTTCAACAAGTTCCCCTTTCCTTTGCTCTTCTGAGTTTTTGATTTTGAATCTTATAATCAAGATCTGGCAGTCCCACTTACTTCGATATTTGAGTCTGTGTGGCCTGTCCTTATCCGTGTTTTTTTTTTATATACCTGACCTTCTTCTCAGTAACTGGGTCATCTGCTTGTAGTTCCTTTAGGATTAATTTTCTAACAGAATGTGAAGGGTCATTTACTGGCAGCGGTATGATTCTCACTAGAATTGTCAGCTTTGAATTTGACCTGTTATTCTAAATTCTTAAGGGAATTGATCTTTTCGTTTCATGTTACTCTAAAAGTATGTTATATGTGCTGTGTGTTTTGACCCAAGAAAACATTGCCCTTTTTCTAAATCTGTCTTTGCTCTCTGTTTGTGGCATTAGCTTGTAATGGGGTACTTGCAAGGGGAAGATACGAGCCCAACAAAGGACTAGAATAAAATCCTCACAGAAGTGATTGGCTTTAAAATCTATATATCCATATAAAAATTTAACTGCATGTAGTCTGTGTATGCATACACATAATTGTACCTTTATTCTAGACCATTTTAAAATATAGTATCATGAATAAAATAAGAAAATCACATTATAGCCAAAAGTATTCTGTTGTGAAAAAGTAATTATCGAGCTTGACTGTTTATAGGAAGTTTATATTCTAATTTTGAATATAAATAGATATTAAAGCTTTGTGTTTATTGCACAATTCATAGTTTTTTTGCCTTTTGTTTTTTTTGGGGGGGGGGCATACCTGGTGACTCTCAGGGGTTACTCCTGGCTATGTGCTCAGAAGTTGCTCCTGGCTTGGGGGACCATAAGGGAAGCTGGGGGATCGAACTGCAGTTCGTCCTGGGTCAGCAGTGTGCAAGGCAAATGCCTTACCACTGTACCATCGCTCCAATACAGTTTTTTCGCTTTTTGTAAAAAAAAATTATGTTTATGAATCATTATTATTACAGGTTTTTGAGCCACATCCAACAGAGCTCAGAGATCACTACAGCCAAGCTTAGGGGACCAAAGATTGAACCCAGATCTGTTGTGTGCAAGGCAAACATCTTATTACTTGCTATACAATCTCTCCAACTCCTAATGAATTATAATTAATATTATTAGTATTATTCTAATGATAATTGTTATTTAAGTTTTGTTTTGAGTCATTATTTATCATTCTTTTACATGACAGTGGTCTGTAGTTGCTCAGCATTTTTTTTAGCTCTCATCATGGTGATATTGACACACTTTTATTGTACATACTTTATAGGTAAAAGGAGTAAAAAATTTAATAGAAAATCTGGTTGACTATTTCTTAGTAGACATACATTCTGCTACTCTGGTACTCAGCATTAAAAGGTAAGCTGGAGGCATTTTTCTCTTGTTGTTGATAAATATAATACTGGCTTGGTCTCCAAGATACTGCCCAAACCCTTTCAACACATTTAAAAAAATAGACTACCATATACTTTGTGAAGAAATAATTTACTAGTGTACAATAAAGTTCTTTCTTAAAACTTATATGACCTCTTCTTTGATGATCTACTTAACTGCCTACCAGTTTTCTTAGTAGTTTATACAGTGGAACCATCTGTCTTAAACACAGTCAGAGGCATTGATTGCATTAGGTTTTAGAATTTCTTCTATGCATTTCTGGAAACAAGGGTGGAAGGAGGACAACATTGGTGGTGGGAATGCCCCTGATTCAATGTCACTATGTACCTAAAATACTACTGTGGATGATTTGTAATCCACTTTGGTAAAAATAAAAATTATTAATAAAAAATAAAAATAGACTTATGCAAAAAACCTGTAATGATAATTATAAAATCATTAATAATTTTTTTTGTTTTTTTTGGGGGGGTCATACTCAGTGTTACTCTTGGCTCTGCACTCAGAAGTTGCTCCTGGCAGGCATAGGTGACCATATGGGATGCCAAGATTTGAATCACCATCCATCCTAGTTCGGCTGCATGCAAGGCAAATGCCCTACCGTGTGCTATCTCTCCAGCTCCATTATTGAAAATTTTATACAAATTCTGTAACATATAACAAAACATATAAGAAAATAAGCATATTTCTAAGTTGGAGTAAGAAATCACAAATGAAAATCTAATAGGTATAGTGACATGAAAAATTAAAATTTAAGCACACCTTACTTAAGTAATCATGATCCAAATGAAAAAGTAAGGTTTTGAAAGAACATTTATTCCATGAATTAAAAATAATTAGTATTTTTATCATAGACAAATACCTTAAAATCAGTAAGACAAATCACAACTGGATAAAGAAACCCCAATTGGAGAAAAGGAGAGTTGCAAAAAGGAAAGTCTCAAAAGCATGGCTAATATTAGAAAATTTGTAATTGTACACATTTATTTGTAAAGCTTTGCAAATATAAGCATAGAGTATTATGGAAATCTGATCGATTATATTAATCATATAACTGCCTTTGAAGACATGCTGTGCTTGCTTACTAGATGAGCTGGGTTCTTTATTTTGTTTTGTTTTGCTTTGTTTTGTTTTGGGCCACACTTGGCAGTGCTCAGAGGTTTTTCCTGGCTCTATGCTCAGAAATCACTCCTGGCAGGCACGGTGGACCATATGGGATGTCAAGATTCGAACCACCATCTTTCTGCATGCAAGGCAAATGCCCTACCTCTGTACTATCTCTCTAGCCCCATGAGCTGGGTTCTTAGATTAGTTTTTTAAAGTGATTTTAGTATTGTGGAGAGTAAGAAGAAATAGTCCTTTTCTTATAGTATTGATTGAATTGTTGATTGTTCTCTTATATTGAAGTTAAATTGGTGACATGTATCAAAAGTATATCTAGAAGTCTATTTCCATATCTTTTCTTAATAGGTTGGCTATTGTTATGCATGAAAATACAGTTACTTAAAATTGTCATTTGGATATTTTTCAGTTTGTTATGACTTATGCTTTCTATAAATGTTAAAGAGGGCTTATGTGTTTGGAAAACTTACCTATCTCAGAGTAAAATTGCTAGGTCTTAGAATATTCATTTTCTCAATCTTAGAAGACAGTAATAATTGTGTTGATTTGTACTTTTATTAGCAGTGTATTAATGTTATTTTTGTGGGTGCTCTGTATCTTCTCTTTATATTTTCTGTCATTTTCATCTTAATAATTTCGAATAAGGTAGTAGGTACAGTTTTATTACTGTACTTTTAATTTGCATTCCTCTAATAGTGTTGAATGCCTTTCTTAGTTAAATTATGTATTGGTCATGTAGATGTTGTCTTCAATGACTTTAAGAACTTTGCTAATTTTTCTGGGGCCAGCGAGGTGGCGCTAGAGGTAAGGTGTCTGCCTTGCAAGCGCTAGCCAAGGAAGGACCACGGTTCGATCCCCCGGCGTCCCATATGGTCCCCCCAAGCCAGGGGCAATTTCTGAGCGCTTAGCCAGGAGTAACTCTGAGCATCAAATGGGTGTGGCCCGTAAAACCAAAAAAAAAAAAAAAAAAGAACTTTGCTAATTTTTCTGTTTGGTTCTGTCTTACTGAATTGCTGGAGTTTTCAGTTATATTTTGGATGAGTCATTTTTTGATAGTTATTGGAAAGATATCTTCCCACTCTGTGAGTTACTTTTAAATCTTCTAATGATGTCTTGGATGAAGACATATTTTAAATTTTAATATATGCCAATTTATAATTCTTCTCTTATGATTAATACTTTTTATCTTTGCCTACTCCTAAGTAACAAAATATTCTTTTATTTGATTCTTGAGTACTTTCATTATTTTCATCTATCATTAAGATCTGTAGTCCTTCTAGAATTAATAATTTCAAATATGGATTGCCAGTTAGCCTATTGCCTCATTGAAATGACTTTACTTTTACCATTATTATTGTTTTTATCATAAATGAGGGGAAATATGCATATAATGTCTACACATGTATTTATATACACATTTATTTGTACATACACACTTCTTTCTGGGACATTAGTTTGTCATGGACCCAAACCACACTTTCTTGATTACTGGAGTTTCATCACGTATCCTATGTTAACATAAGTCTTTCAGATTTGCTGTTCTTAGAATTGCCTTGATTCCCACCCCATAACTTTTATGTTTTATAACAATGCTCTTGATCTCTGAATATAAACCTGTTGTTCATTTAGTTAAAATTGCATTGACTCGACAGATTAATTACAGATAATAAAACTATAACTTTTGTGGTAAGAAAATACAAAGTAGTGAAATTTCTGGGACAAGAGTGGGTGGGATAAGTTAGGAAAGGAAACACTAGCACAATTGTGGAGGGAAAATGGACCCTCCACAGGGCAGTTGGTAGGAAAAGGGGGACATTGGCAGAGGGTAGTGATCCCTGGTGAAGGGATTGGTGTTGGAATATTGGACACTTGAAACTCAATCACAAATATATTTGTAACTTTGTGATTCATGGTGATGGATCAAAGATTAATAAAAAAGAAAATGCAAATAATTTTTGGGTTGTGATTTTTGTTTTCTATTTGGAACACACCTGATGGTGTTCAGGTGCAACTCCTGTTTCAGTGCTTATAGGTCATTCCTATTGATTCTCAAGGATTGTCTATACTACCACTTTTTTAATATGATTCTTCATAAATAAATAAAACCATCACTGTAAATCATTACACTGTGTCCCACATAATGGCTTTAAAAATAAGATCCTTCTTCCCTCCCTCCCTCCCTCCCTCCCTCCCTCCCTCCCTCCCTCCCTCCCTCCCTCCCTCCCTCCCTCCCTCCCTCCCTCCCTCCCTCCCTCCCTCCCTTCCTTCCTTCCTTCCTTCCTTCCTTCCTTCCTTCCTTCCTTCCTTCCTTCCTTCCTTCTTCCATTTTTGACTCACACCTAGTGGTACTCAAGATTACTCCTGGATCTGAACTCAGAAATAGCTCCGCAGGATTAGGGGACCATATGGGATGCTGGGGATTGAACTCGGGTCAGTCCTGGGTTGGCCATGTGCAAAGCAAACACCCTACCACTGTGCTATTGCTCTGACCCCTAAATTTTTTTATTAGAATAGGTTCAATGTAATTACTTGTAGTGACCAGTGGTTCTCTATTTATTTAACATTAATATGTATTTATTCAATATATTATATACTTATTGTATATAGAGATTACTATAAATAATTATTATTTATATATATAACGATTATACCTAATTCAATATATAGGCTTGATTTCTTCACTATGTATTGTCTACAAAGTTCCTAAGAAAGGAGCTTAATTGCTGCTTAGAATAAAACTCTTTATTAACTAAGGGTAAAGGGAATTAGAAGTAATGTTACGTACAATCAAGGATGACATCTAAATGAGGCCAAGGAACATTTCATTCAATACCAGATAGGTGTTCAGGACCAAATAAAAACTAGGTCTGAGAAAACAGATGAAGGTATTTAACACACAATACCAGGAGAGAAAGTAGAGAAGAGGTGAGATTATTTAAGAAGATTCTATGTCAAGTAATAAAAGGCTAACTCCTGGGAATTGGCTAGAGGACCCTAATTTTCTGGTAGTAATGTTGGTTAGAAAGTTATATCCTGCAAATCCTCTAGGAAACTTATGCCTTGTAGATGAAAGAACATTATTTATGATCAAATAGAAGGTTCTAGAGCAGGTGTCCTAACTTTGTGTGTCTGTTCTAGAATTTGTCATTTAATAGGGCCTGTAAATGCTGTTAGTTGCTGTTAGACCTAAGAAAAATCAAATTCTCTTTGCAGATCTAGTGAGTGATGATATCAAATTCATTAGTAGCTATATTGTAGGCCTAAGATATCAAATTCATTAGTAGCTATATTGTAGGCCTAAGACTTGACAATATAACTGTTGCAAATAGCTGTGATCTATGAAACAATGGTTCTCAACCCTGACTGACTATTAGGTATCAAGAGTTTTACATTAATAAGACTCAAGTGCATCGTAGATTATTATTGCATTAAAATTTAAGTATCAGACACTGGCATTTACTTTAATTTTATAAATGATTTAAAAAAATTTCCATTCTCATTTGTGATGACTGTTTCTGTGATGACCAGCAGTTGCACACTTGGTTATGATGCTCACACATATAGAACTGCCCTAGGATTTTTATTCATAGATATGTTGTACAACTAGTAAGTAATCCTTGACACCAATATATCTGTCTGTTGATTTTCCTTTCAAGTTCTTCAAATTTTCTTTTTTGACTGTCATCAATACCAGTCAAACTGATTTATTTTTGTCTCTTGATTGGATAGATCTCATAGTTTATGAATTTGTCCATATTAATGTAACAAGTTCTCTGTTTTATGTTTCGTCTTTTAGACACTCTGGAGGATAAGTGCTCTTTTTACACTCAAATATTTTCCTACTATTTCTCTTGTTTAAAAATACTTCTGTGCCTTCTTAGATCCAATACTGGTGTTGGGCCTGCAGGGACCTATGTTATTAAAACCAAAGTAGCTCTCTGGCAATACGAAGCACATTTCCATTCTACTCTCAGTATCTTGTTGTACTAAATAGATAAGAATATTTCAATTTCAGTTTGATCTAAAATTCACATACATATTAGAATTCGATATCATAGCACTAGGTAAAAGATGAATTTCTTTCTCTCATTATTAGCATTCTGATGCTGTTAGTTTGTAACGGTACCTTGGATCACCCAGTGGATCCAGGATACTAAAAAAGGCACTGATCTACAAGACAACGAACCCTTGAGCTTTCTGGAAGCCAAAGCCAAATTAGCTAGTAGATAGGTTTTGGCTGAAGCTGAACTTCAGCTGGTTTAATTATGGCAATTACTTCCTTTTGCCAAACTTTATGAATACCATCTAAGTAGGAAGCATCTGGTTGTCTGAAGAATTAAATAATCATTGAGAATAATATAACCTTGTTTTATTTACATTGAAGTGAAGCAAATGATTTTGCCTCTTTTACCCATCGTAGAGAATAATTTAAAATTGTCTAAATGCATAACCCACTAAATATAGAAATTTCAGAATGTTACCAACTTTGTCTTCTTATGTATCGTTTTCTGAATCTCTTGAGATATTCCAAGCCATTTTTTCAACATCTTAACCTTAACTAATTTGATCATTTCAATCCTAGCTGCATCTTAGCTGCTCTTACTGGTCTCTAACTGGTCACTGCCATCCTTCAATCCTCAGCTTCTGCTTTATGTATGGCTTTAATTCAAGTGGAATTTCTGACTTGCATGTAATTCCTCACAATATTGGAAACATCAGTTGTGATTTTCACTGGTAGCATTGTGATTAATTACAAAAAAGAAAAAGTAGAAAATTTCAAATATATTTATGTTCTAGATGTTCTTCAAATTTGCAAAGCAAATATCTTAGTAAATAAATACCTCTGTCATGTAAATAGTCTTATTTATCCAATCTCAGGCATAAGCCCATGTTTCAGGGAGCCATTGCTTATGTATTCATGTTTGAGTGCTACATTTCTCTGCCCAGGATGGGATAGCTTGGACCTAGTTTTTTTTTTTTTTTTTAATCTGAATCACAAGTTGTTTGTCCACCAAGCCATAGACAGCCACAGGATTTAAGTAACCACTTCCTGTCAATCAGTTTTTTTTATGAGACAGACTGTAGGAAAAAACAAATAACCTCTCTTTTGTGGTAATTTTAGTCCTCTCCATAGATAAATGGTTATAATCAGAACAGCCTCAGTACTTTTCACCAAAGTTGAATTTTTTTCAAGTTGTGTTACTTATCCAATAACTCTAGTAAGCCCAGGCCACCTATTTTCGTTCTGTTTTTTTTGTTTTGTTTTGTTTTATTTGTTTGTTTTTTGCCATAGCTATTGGTGGTGACTCAGGCTTACTCCTGGCTCTGCACTCAGGAGTTACTTTGGGTGGGCTTGTGGAACCGTATAAGGTGCCGGGGATCAAACCCAAGTCTGCCTCAGAAATGCCTTATCCACTGTATTATTGCTTCAGCCCCAAGCTGCCTACTTTTTAAGATAAAATGGGTTCATCTTCTTATTATGGCTTCCAGTTTCTACTGATATCTGTTTAACTGCTAGGATGTGAAATCAATCATCTCCCAGTCTTATGGAAACATTTTGGGGATAGTGCAGTTTTAATCTGTTATAGGAAAAAAACATAATTCTCAGAAATGCAGCTGTATCTCAGTGAAATCAATCTCTATATGCAATTATAAAATTAGATTAAGCTTATTATAGACTTGTTATCTCCTGTATTGTATTGAGTCTGCATTGTAGAATATATTTATATTTGACCTTCCCATCTTCATGTAATCAAAAGATCTTCTGAGATATTTTCCCTTAAAAAATGGGGTAATATGTCCTCAAAGCTGAATTCCATGTTTTTCCTAAGGGAAATAAAAACTTCTAAAAGTTTTAAAATACTAGTTGTTCTAATTTAGCAATTAATAAAGTCTTTGGGGATTTGCTTTAAACCATAGCATCCTGTTAGAACCTAATTTAATAATACTCAGAAAACATTGCTAAGTGATTGGAAACAAAAATTAACAGTGGCAACAACAGAAAATAAAATGGAGACAAATGAAATATTTAATAAAATCAAATGCTAAGCTCTAATTTTAGTCTAATATAATAAAGCCACAATACTGTAAAGAATGCTGAGAGTACTCTGGGGACTGGCATGCACGGATTTCCCTATTGTCATTCTTCTGAACAACAAGCAGCAGAACGATTGCTCTACTAATTTATTTAAACTCTTTATTTTCTTTCTTTTTTTTTTTTTAAAAAACTCTTTATTTTTAAAGTCTTTTGTTTTATTTACTCCTTGAGCCACCATAAGGCCAAGGATAGGGAAGTGTTCTGCATATACTCAATATTTGAAAAGTGATTATCTGTATAGAATCTCCCACACTGGTTCCTTTCATGACATACCACTGAAACAGAATAAAATGAATACACTCTCCTGCTCTCTTTATCTGTCTTAATGCTTTATAAGCTGGAGAAAGATGTTTGTAGCCTGGTATTTCAAATGCAGCTTGTTAACTTACATTGTAGTTAGGCTTTGGGAGTAAGGACCTGACATTGGCAGCAAAGGGCTTGAATTAGTGTCAGAGTCCTGACTCCTCCATCTGTGTGTTTTTCTTGTGCCAGATCTTTCCTTCTACACCCAGTACTCCATTCCCTGTGAAAGTTTGCTGCAGAAAACAGCAGATGTTGTATGGATATTGGCACAAGCGTGCTCATATTAGTCTGGCCACCCCAACAGAATTTGAACTTTAAACTTTGTTTTCAATTAAGGGATGAAAAACTTTTCCCTAAGTAGTAGGGATTTTCGTTTGCAAATTAATGGCTCATTTTTTCAAAGGAAAAATTGAACTGTTACTACTTTTCCTAATGTTTCAATGTATATGTAGCATTAGATTCAGCACCTATAAGCCGAAGTTAATTGATAAAAATTATTTGGGTTCTTGTGTTGACAGTCATTGATCCAATCGCACACACTCATATATAGTCTATGCTCCTATTCTGGAAAATATTATATTAAATGTTTTTCTACTAAACTAAATCATAGATGCTGAGCATAGTAAACAATAATGCATAGTTCTTCAGGGAATTCAATATATGTCATGAAATTTAAATTTAAAGGAGGGGGCCGGCGAGGTGGCGCTAGAGGTAAAGTGTCTGCCTTGCAAACGCTAGCCAAGGAAGGACCGTGGTTGGATCCCCTGGCATCCCATATGGTCCCCCCCCCAAGCCAAGCCAGGGGCAATTTCTGAGCACTTAGCCAGGAGTAACCCCTGAGCATCAAACGGGTGTGGCCCCCTCCAAAAACAAAAAAAAAAAAACAAAAAAAAATCTAAAGGAGGAAGTTTTAGACTTTCCTTTCTTAGATACGACAACATTTGTCCTAGGTTGTGGACATTTACTATTTGCTCCTCTATGCTTCTTATTCAAGTGTAGGGTTTTCTGTATTTTTATATCTTGTCTGTTCTGTTTACTATTGTTTCTCTGGTAGTGTGCTCTTTGCCCAGAGTGTCAATAAATATTTACTGAAATGGATGAGCAAATAAGTAAAACTGTAATTTATAAAAATTATTAATTCAAGAGTCAGGTACCAGGGCAGAGAGAGGCATATAATCTGGAAGGAGGAAAACCAGTGAAGACAAAGAAAAGAAGAGTGAGGAAAGGACATCTCAGATTTGGCAATTAGATGTGCTTTTAATTTAACACATCATTAAAAAAGATGTGTTTATAATGAGTTTTCAGAAAGGTCCTAAATTTGGAAAAAGAATTGAAAACAAGGCTGGTAGGGGTTAAGACATGCCTGAGCAGTGAATGAAATTGATTTATTTGAGTTGGGAAATTAGGTAATAAATCAATGGAGTGGGTGTAGATTCTTTTCACACTTACGTAAAAGTGAAGAAATACTCCATTTTATCCATCTGATGCAGCAATTCTGTCTCAAAGGGTGTTTCTCCAAATGTCTAATAGATATCTTTACTTCTTTAGTTTTGAAACAGCTTCTTAATTTCTTATTTTTTAATAACTATGCAAGCCAATGCCATTTCTGGAGGAAGCCATTAAAAAATCACTCTTTAGGGTAGTCAGTGCCTGTTCCATTAACATTCCCCTCCACTCCAAAGATGAATTCAGGAACCAATTTTCTCCTTCTTTGCCCTAAACCCAGATATCTTACTCTCTAATATTTGATCAGTTGTTTACCTTCTAACTTGATAAAATAATATAAGCAAAGATTAGGATATTTGGTTTGATTTCCCTGCCTCTTCTTATCTTCAGTTTTTTTTCTACATCACTGTTTAGAGAAAAGTATTGCACACAACTTAGTTTTTTAAATTGTGTTTTCAAGGTCACACCTGGCAGTGCTAAGAGTACCAATACCATAATCTCCTGTTGGTGTTTGGTGGATCATGCAAAGCTAGAGGTCAAACCCTGACCTAGTGTGAGCAAACCTCTTTTCTTTCTTTTTCTCTCTTTTTTAAATAACTTTTTAAGTTGAATCACCATGAAATCCACATTTACAAAAGTTTTCAAGTCAGATCATGTCCAACATTCATCTCTTCACCAGCTCATATTTCCACCACCAATGTCCCCAGTTTCCTTCAAGCCCTCCCCATGCCTGCTTTTTTGAAAGACATTTATCTTTATTTTTTTTTCTTTTTAAAATTAATTACTTTATTTAAACACTGTGGCTACAAGGCTGCTCATAAAATGTTTTTTTTATAGATACAAAGTTATTCATGATTGAATTTCAGTCATACAGTGCACAACACCCTTTACCAGTGCACATTTCCCACCATCAATGTCCCAGTTTCCCTTTTGCCATTCCCCCTGCCTGCCAGTAGGGCAGATGGTATTTTTCTCTTTCTTTTATTCCTCCCCCTATTTCAGACTGTGGTTTGCATTACTGTTACTTAAAGGTATCATGCCTATCATTTTATCTCCTTTTAGCACCTAATTCTTAGCCCGAGTGATAATTTCCAACTATCATTGTCACAGTGATCCCTTCTCTGCCCTAACTCTTTCACTACTTATGGGAATCTTTATAAAATGGACTGTTCATTCTGGCCCTTATTTCTATTATCTTTGCTATTATTACCATTCTTTTTTTCTTATATCCCACAAATGAGTGATATCATGCTGTGTATATCCCTCTTGCTCAGAATTATTTTACTTAATATAGTACTCTCATTTACTGCTGGTGGGAATGCTGACTGGTCGATATTTCTTGGAAAATAATAAGGATATCTCCCCCCCAAAAAATAAAACAAACCCATTAATTAAACTTTCCTATGACCAGCAATTCTACTCCTAGCAATATACAAAATCACAATATAGAAAAAGCCCTCATATGTTTTTCTCAGCACTATTCACAAAAGCCAGAATCTTGAAACAACCCAAGAACAGATGCGTGACTAAAGGAATTGTGGTACCAATGGAATACTATGCAGCTGTTAGGAAAAATGAAGTCATGAAATTTGCCTATACATAGATGAGCATGGAGACCATTATGCTAAATAAAAATTGTCAGATGGAGAGTTATAGACATAGAAGAGTCTCACTCATCTGTGGAAATGAAGAAAAATAAAAGACAGTAATATAAAATAGCCAGGGACAAGAGGGCCGAAATGACCAGCCCATGATATGAAGCTTACCACAAAGAGTAGTGGTACAGTTAGAGAAATAACTAATAACAACGGCCATGACAATGATAGTGAGAGAGAAAAATAGAATGCCTATTTCAAAGACAGACAGTGGGTGGGAGAGGAGGGAAATGGGGACATTGGTGGTAGGAATGTTTCACTGGTGAAAGGGGTGTGTGTACATTTTATGACTGAAACCAAACTATGAACATATTTGTAACCATGCAGCACTGGTGATGGGAAGATTGCACTGGTGAAGGGGGGTATTCTTTTTATAACTTAAACCCATGTACAAACATGTTTATAATCGTGGTGCCTAAAGATATAAAAAATAAAGTTTAAAAAATAAAATTTATATTTAAAAAATTTAAATCAAAGCAACAACAAGATAACATCTCACACACGTGAAAATGACATAAACCAAAAATTCTGTAATAAAAAAGGTATTGATTGGGATATGATGACAAAGTAGCCTATTCATTGTTGGTGGACATATTTTTGGGTTCACTATATATGGAAATCAGCATGGATATTTCTTCCAGAAGAAAGAATAGTATTTCCACATGGCCTGTGATTCTGCTTATATCAACCTCTAAGACACATAAACTTTAATTTTCTAAGACATATGTACACTACTTTCATTTCAGCACTTAGTGAAATAGCAATGATAGGGAAAATTCAAATGCCCAATGACAGATGAATATAAAGAAGTTGTAGAATATATACACATTTGATTACTATGCAGTGATAAGAAGCTATTATCTGAGGATTCAACAACTTCATGAGGCATAGAAAAGGATCAGAGACAAGACAAAAGCAGCTCCGGAAAGAAAAGTGAAACAATTGTAGCAAGCTAAGGAAGAAGGCATGGCAGAAACTGTACAATCCAGAATGTAGAAAGATTAGGAAGGTCAACAGAAACAGTAGTCTCAATCAGCTATGGATTTTAAGAAAAACAAAAGACTTGCAATAATCCTCAGAGACAAAGAGAGGAGAGCTAGAACTTCCAGCTCACTTCATGAAGCTCACTACAAAGAATGGTGAGTGCAGTTAGAGAAATAACTACACTGAGAACTATCATAACCATGTGAATGAATGAGGGAACTGGAAAGCCTGTCTAGCATACAGGTGGGGATGGGGTGGGGAGGAGGGAGATTTGGGACATTGGTGGTGGGAATGTTGCACTGGTGAAGGGGGGTGTTCTTTATATGACTGAAATCCAACTACAATCATATTTGTAATCAAGGTGTATAAATAAAGATATTAATTAAAAAAAGAAATGTGAAATCAGAAAGTCACATGAACTACAAAGTTGCTGACTGCTATTTTACAATAAATGTTGCGTGCATGCCTCCTCCCCTATACCTATCTCAATTGATGACGTCTTGAAGCTTGTTACATGTTAGATGAAACTGGAGGGTATCAATATTAAGAGAAATAAGAGGCGAGGATAAATACCTCAAAGAGAAACAAAACAAGAGGATAGACAACATTGAATAACGACAAACTTATGCTTTGGGTTACTAAATTATATTCCCAAGCAGGAGAGGTGCAGAGGATGAGGGAATGAAGAAGTGGATTGGAAATATCAGAGGGACATTGGTTGGGGGGGTCTTAGTCACTTCGGTCTTGTTATGCTGAAACTACACATAAAACCAGAGATATTATCACTATTTAAAATGTGATATATATTATTGTGTACATCGACCATAGAAATTGACACTATTTAAAAATATGACTGTAAACTATAATAAATGAAAAGAATAAAAATTTACAAAAATTTGCAAAAAGTGAAGTATAGTTTTGGGGGGCACACCTTGTAGTGTCTAGGGGTTAATTCTGGCTCTGTTCTCAGGAATCACTTATAGAGGGTTCAGGGGATCATATGGGATGCAGGAAATTGAACTTGGGTCAGCCATGTGCAAAATAGTCTGATTATATATTCATATATAAAATAAAATGTTTCTGTATTATAATGTAAAGATTACTATCACCTTTGCGACAAGGTTGATATTATAAATACTCTCACATCAACAAATGCAGTAAGATTTGTAACTTTATCATCTCAGGCCAGAAGTGAATATATAGATGCCATTATCTAATTTAGCCAATACCTTGGCTCCCTTTTTCCAAGACCTCTGGAACCAAATATATTCTCTTTGCATGTGACTATTCATAGTAGCTGGAGTGTGATAAAGACAAAAATAGGGCTGATAATTTGGGCCATAGAACAGAATACATCCTTTCTCCTCCACTGTGAGTGACCCATGAAAATGATCAGGGAAATTGGGGGATTACCTTTGAGAGTAACTCTGAAATAAAGAAAAATGGCAGTAGAGATTTTTAAGAAGGGTATGATATGAAAAGTAGTTCCAGAATAGCCTTTTTCATTTCCCTTTAAAGTATCTCTGAGCCTAGAGTGAGGAGTAACCCCTGAGTGCTGCTGGGTGTGACCCAAAAAGCAAAAAAAAAAGTATTTTTTTCTTAAAATATGTACAGTTAAATAAATCTAAAACATGATTCATTTCTAGGACAAATAACATAGGTAAGCTTGTTTCATTTTTGAACTACAAAGAAGTCATTTTTTTGGTTTGAAATTTTATTTTATTTTTTTCAGGCTTGAAATTTTAAATGGACTATTTGATGTATGTCCTCTTTTGTGAAATGCCATGTGTTAACTGGCAACACAGACAGAAAGCTAGCCACCTCCAAAAGAGGTTAAGTTTTCAGATGTATATATCAGCTGAGAATCATTTCAATCAGATCTCGGTTGTTGAGTTGAACTATAACACTTACATTTCAGTGATTCAATAAGATGAATTGTCTGATCTTGCCTGATCTAGTAAGATTAAATGCGATTGACTTCCCTGATATTTTACAATGGATTGGTTTTTTATGTAGGGCACATAATATCAATTATAAGCATGCTTGAAATTATGTATCTTTATCAATTAATTCTCTAAATTCTTAGAAATTTTAATCCTACTTTAAGTGTTTTATATATATATATTTTTTTTTATTTTATTTTTTTGTTTTTTGGGCCACACCTGGCATTGCTCAGGGGTTAATCCTGGCTGTCTGCTCAGAAATAGCTCCTGGCAGGCACGGGGACCATATGGGACACCGGGATTCAAACCAACCACCTTTAGTCCTGGATTGGCTGCTTGCAAGGCAAACGCCACTGTGCTATCTCTCCGGGCCCAAGTGTTATATATTTTAACACAACTATTATATAATTTTGATATTTTCTTTTTTCCCCCCAACCCCCAGTTCTGATTTTTTCTAAAGCAATATGAAGAAAATGTTTTTGTGATACTTTAGTGAAAAATATTGATATTTGTACAACTCAGTCCATTTAAATTATTGTCAAAAATTATTTTCTGGAAGTATGTAGTATCATTTGAAAGAATTTTAAGGATTTAAGATGTCTTTATCAAAAGCTGAGTGTAAAAGTTAGTTTGGAAAGTTTTGTGAAAGAGAGATCATTAAAATAATGAAAGCAGGGTTAAGTATTTATGGGACAAATAGATTTTACTTTTCAAAAAAGTGAGAAAATCCTGAATGTTATGTCATAGCTTGTGGCATATTGTTAAATTATTTTTTTTCAATAGGGTGTCTGAGTATTACTAACAAATTTTGTGTCTGTGTATGTTATCTATACATTGAGTAAACATTTGTCTGTATGCTATACCCTTGTGCTATAAAACCTTTATTTAATTTAAATATTTAGCTGGTGAATATTCTGAGCATGGTCTACCCTAGTTGCAACATCCATTCCATAGAGCTCCAGGCTAATGTGGATTATAGAACTGTTTAAATCAGTAATCTCTTGAGTTTTTCCCATAGGCAAAAATCCCCTGCAAACTATGTTTCCTTTAATTCTTTTCCCTCCATGATGCACTACTTCCCACTGTAGCCAATTCTTTTTCATGCAGATGCATTTTCATGAATTTATGCCTTTACTTACGTTGGAATGTTCTTTTTATCTTTTGAATTCTTTTCTTTTTTTATTAAAAATTTAAATTATAGTTTAAAAGTGAATAGTACTAATGGCGCAGTTACTATACCCCACCCCCACCAAAGAGCCCAGGGATAGTATTTTTTTCTATATTCCAACTGACAATTAAAAATTATCATAATCACTGATAAGCTTGAAAGGAAACTAACATTGGCATTAGCTAAATTGAAAAATTGCATGTGCTAAAGCAAAGCTAAAAAAAAAATAGAAAGTAAGGTCCTCTTCATCATTCATAGTTTTTAAGAATCTGTCAGAAAAAAAAATCTTTGAGAACTTTTCACTTAGATTGTCATCCATCTTACTACCATGTTCTAGCTAAAATATGAAGAGAAATATCAATACTTGAAAATCAAATTATCTTAGTCTGTTTTACTCTTCTTTGATTTTTCAGTTACTAGTTTAATATCTTGTATTTCTGTTATTTTATATTTCAGATGTTCTGCATTGCAACTTTATCAAAATTTAATTGATGTTACATTTTTTCACTGCATCTAAGAAAAATATGTTTTGATTCCCAGTGGCTGACATATAAAGGAGCTTGTGGAACATTAGCAAACGTAAGTTGTAGACTTGTTATATTTCAGATTTTATAAAATAAAATACATTTTAATTAAATATTATATTTATTTTTAGTTCTACATCTTCCCAGGTTAGAACATGTATCTACATGTGTACAGGTGTTTACAGATATTATATATGCCTGTATACACATACACTTTTTTGACTGTTTTGTGTTCATTATATCATTATACTTTCTTCAATAGTTGTTTGAATGCTTGCTACATAAGAAGTATGACTCCAGTCCTTGGGAGAAAGATCCAGAAATGTGGTTATTGACTCACAGAGCTCAAATTTTTTAAAGGAAATAAACATAAACCAAGTGAGAGCATAAACACCTGTAACATGCAGGCCATGATAGGGGCTCTTAAGGGATGTCACATCACTGTGTGATCATATAACCAGGGATGGGCCTTGTCTCCAGGGTCAGGCATATTCCCCAGACATCGAAGTACTCTCATTACAGTCTCAAGTCTGAGCAGGAAGGAGAGAAAAGAGGTGATGGAGACAAGAGCAAGGATGGAGGAGAAAGTGCTCTCAACACAAGGAAGACATGCTCAAAATTATATTTGCTCAATTAGGTACTTTAGGTACCCTTAATTAAAGAATGGTAGTGAGTAGCCAGGAAGCGTTTTTATTTATTTATTTATTTATTTATTTATTTATTTATTTATTTATTTATTTATTTATCTATTTATTTATTTATGGGTTTGAAACCACATCCAGCAGTGTTCAGGGTGTATGTATGGCTATGTATTAAGGGATAACACCTGGTAGGACTTGAGGGGACTATTTATGTGTTGCCAGAGATCAAATCCAGGTCCTCTGCGCCCAAGGTATGTTCTCTACCTGGCCCTGCCAAGAGTTATTTACTTATCTGGACTCTTAGAGTCTGGGAATCCAGCAACAAGACATTTAGCTGAAATTAGACCCTAAAAGTTCATTGTAATCATGCAGTAATAGAAGGTGTCTAATTTATAGGCATGCATTCTTTTTTCACCTTAGGTAATAAATAATCGTTAAACCCTAACAATTCTGAAGATGGAATTATGAAGATGGCAACTTTTCTATGTGGCTTTGAAGAAAAGGGGATAAAGAATGACAGGCCTGAGGACCAGTTGAGTAAAGAGAAGAAGAAAATCCTGTTTTCCTTCTGTGAAGTGTGCAACATCCAGCTCAACTCTGCAGCACAGGCCCAGGTCCACTACAATGGCAAGTCCCACCGAAAGCGAGTCAAGCAGCTGAGTGATGGGCAGCCCCCACCCCCAGCCCCCAGCTCTGGGCTCCTTCTGGCAAGCAGTCCAGGCTCCAGCACCAGTGCAGGTAGGCAGGATGCTGGGCTTTCTGGAACTGGGAGAAATGATTCAATTCTAGAAAACAAAGCAACACTTAGCTTTTTTCCTTAAAAATCATACCATTTTAATATGCGATTGTTTTCCCAATAAGTGAACATTTAGGGGTTATTTATTTACTTACTAGTATATATTTTTAGCATTATTGACATTTATTTCTCATTAGCAACGTATTAATTTCATTGCCTCAGGAGAAAGATATTCTCGGAGTCATGGAACCAGCATATAATCACAGTGCTACAGAACATAGAATAAGTCTGAGCATGAAAAAATGACATGTGAAACAAAGGGATAATAAAACTGTTAAGATTTTAGAGGACACCAACGTAGGGATTCTATGAGGTTGCCATCAAGGATTATACTCAGGAAGGACATCTATAATGTTAATTATAATAACACAGGAAGTAATGAAACATTATAAATCACAACATTTGTGTAACTAAACATCAGTGCTTTGAGTTGTGATTGGTAAGTTAGTAACACATTGATTTCAATTATTACAGAGATATTGCATGACTATAATTGGAAAAAGTTTTTAATTTATTTGAAATAATAGGTAAGAGTTACATTTACAATTTTAACTCTCCATTTTCACTCTCATGAATATCACAACATTTTTTCATGTACACCGGAGAAGAGTGTGCATTTGACGTTTTGAGTATATATATAGCTAGATATTAAGCCTATCTCTTGCCATTTTTCCTTTAAAGCCAACATTGCCCTGATGAGTATGAGTCTAGTTGATCTGGCAAGGGGTGTTGAAATGGAATTGAAGTCTCCAAATACTGTTGTGTTATTGTCAACATCTTTTAGGAATATTAGTGTTTGTTTTAAGTATTTTTTGGATCATTAATTAGGATCATAGATGTTTAGGAGTGTGTTATTCCTGGTATATATATTCCTTGATTATTAAGGAAAAAAATCTTTGTATCATAACTATTTTTGATTTGAAATCTACATGGTATGTTATTAGTATGGCAAACCCAGCCTTTTTTAAGGGAGTTGATTGCTTGAAGTATAGTTGTTCAGCTATTCACTTTGAGCCTATGCTTGCCCTGACTGTTTAAAGAGTCTCTTGTAGGCAACCAAAAATTGGGTTTGTTTATTATTCTGATATACCCTGCCATTCTGTGTCATTTTATTGGTGCATTGAGTGAACTCATTAAACATCTTTAATATGTTCTCTTAAAGCCTTTTTTTCTGAGAAAATTTATAGAAATAATTAGGTCTGATTGAGTCTTCTGGACTGATGTTACCTTCACTAACTGAGTTTGGTGGGATTCTGTGCTGTTTCTTCATGCATATATTTCAGTCTGAGGGTGGATTTTTCAAATTCACCTCACATGTCCTATGTAGGTGGTAATAGTAGTGATTGCTTTTTGCTTCTCTATCAATCTAGTCTCATTAAATTTAATATTAGAAGTTGTTTAAATTTTTTTTGTGTGTGGGAGGGTTCCAGGAAGGCTCTAAATGTCAGTGACACTGCCACTCTAACTCCAACTGGCTGCAGTTTAAAAGTTTTACGACTTCTTACTTCCAGTTACCTCTGTGAATTTTTGTATGAATAGGATATTAGAGCTAGTATTAAGTTGATGTAAGCTTGAGGGCAGCCCAACTCCACTAGACTGAGTTCAGTTTAAGATTCAAATATTTGTTCCCTGAGAAATATGAAGAAGGAAGTTTTTGGGAATCAAAGCAGACAGAGCCTATATATGCTAAGTTGAGCAAAGGCTCAGATTTGCTGACCTAGGAGCAGTGGATGATGATGCTTTTCTGTTGGCAGAACTCCTTGAGAAGGCCTTTCCACCAGTAGGAAGAGATTCAGGGCAAATGGGGCCAGTTCACACAGTGTCGACCAGGTTTATTTTAAACATGCAGATTACTTCTTCAGTGCTGACCAGGAGACTTCAGGTAGATTTGTTTAAAATGGCACTTTTGGGAGAGACTGCAATTGGGTTAGGTATTTAGTCTTGGTGGTTCAGAAATAAAGGTCTGAATCTCTGAGTCATTTTGGGGGGCCTAAATGCACACACACACATTCCATTTGCTTGTGGAATGGCTAAGAGATAGAAATTTAGGAAGTTTTGATTCTTTTTTTTCTTTGTCTTGAACTCTAATCAGGCTTTAAGTCCTTTATCTTATACCTAGTCTGCTTTTCTTTGCAGGCCATTGGGTATAAATACTCAAGATGGAATTAAGAAAGATATAAAAATCTGTATGGAAGATTTCTACAAATTAGCCATCCTTTCCAAGTATTCATGGTAGACCTAGATTAATTTTCTTCTAAATGTTATAGGACAACTCCACAGTCTACAGTAGAAAGCAGTTGCTTTAGTAATGTGGCTTGAGACTGAAGTAAGATGAAGCAGAGTTTTCATTTTCTGAAATTTCATTTGCTGCTGCTACAAAGGTCTTTATTTTTTATGGAAAATTTTCATAATCCATATTGAATTCCAGTGTAATGTATGTGCTTATTGTAAATAAATAATTTGTTTTATTTTAGGTTGAACCTAATTACATTTTACCCAGTTCGTGGTTTACTTTGACCAAAATACTTTCTCCATCAATACTTAACATGCTGAAAGTACATATAGAAGTCATATATACACTTCATGAAAAATAATTTCTGTAAATAGGGCATTTATCTTGATCGTGGTCAACTTGGGTTCAAGGCCTCACATGGTCCTTTGAGCTTCACAAGAAGTTATACTTAAGAGTAGAGACAGGAATAAGCACTGAACACAGCTGAGTATGGTTCAAAAATAAAAATAAAACCTTTTTTGTTTTGATTTTATTTTGAGAATTCTTGAAAATATTTATAATGTATTATTAATATATCTGTATTTACATTTTAAGTTATAATTGATATTAGGCTAAAATGAATTATTCTCAGGTGTAAAAAAATGAATAGCAATTAATAAAAGTTTGAGTTGCTTCTATTAGAGTTGAAGTATTTATGGCTAAATTGAAATTAATTGTGACTTCTTATAATTGGTAATATTGCTAGCTAATATAAGTTGAAGAATTTCTATGGGACATATCCTGGAGCTTAGCAGTTTATAAGAGTTCTTTTTATAGTTTTTCATTATTGAGGTAGATATTATGTTTACCCCCCCCAACTTGAAGGCTGGGAACTGAGAGATAATAAGTAATAAGTAGTAAGATAATTTGTTCAGGTTCATATAGCATGAAAATAACCAGAGTTTTAAGCCATCTTAAATGAGAGTGATGTTATTATTCTTTTGATTCTGACTTTTATTATACATTAATATTACTGTTAGATTTGGAGAAATAGTGCAGGATTTAAGGTACTTCGTTTGCATGCCAACACCTATTATGCACCCTAGTTCAATTCCTAGCAAAGCAAGTACTAAGCATGATCTCTAAACAAAGAGGAAGAATTTCTGAGCATTGCAAGGTGTACCCCTCCACCAAATAATAATACTTATATTAAAGTCAGACCCATGTACTATAATTTATGTGTGGTCATGACCAGTTGTCCCACACTAATGATTTTTGAAAGCAGACCAAGCAAATAGAGCTCTAATTTATGAATATCTCCATTGTTATTCATAATAGTGAAATCAGGTAAGTGACATTCAATAAATCTAACAAACATGTAACAGAATGTTATTGATATATTCTATAAATTAGAGTATAGTTCATCAACTGATATAACATATTATGTTATTATATAAAGTAATTAGTAGAAAATGAAGCAGCTTTTTAATTATACATTAAGAATGAAGGACAGTTTTCATATACTGAAGATACTGTCAATTATCCATTCTCTGAAGACATGCTTTTAGCATAGAATAGAATAAAGTCTTTTAACTCTTAAATTGTTAGCATTAATCCTCCCATCTGAAAGAAAAATTAGTATAATAATGTCTCTTCTTTGGATATACAGATGTAGCTGTGAATACAAGTATTATTGTGATAATTTATAGTTACAAATATTAGACATATCCTAAATGTTCAATATGGAAAATTCATAGTTTTTGTCAATAAACAATAGAAGCCAAAGTCATTAAAATCATACTTCTGAATAATTTAATGCCAGTGGAAACAATAATCTCCTGGTAAGTGAAGCATCGGGAGCTTAGTGGAATATACCTTATTAGCTACTATTCAAATACTTAATTAATTTGAGGAACAACCGATTTAATTTTACTTTTTACAGTTGCTGTTCTCATATTTGATTAGTCATACATCTGTTTTCTGCTGGGTGGCAGCTCTTTTAACAACCTCTCAGAACTTGTTACATTGCATGTTCATGTATTCAGAGGGACTCCTGAATGTAGAAGTACTGTTTATGAAAACACCCATCACATAGTCAACTTATGATTTGGGTGACCATCCTTCCTATAGTTTAGGAAGATTGATGATGGAGAACTTTGGACTTAGAGAGGAGAGACCTGCTTTTAGGGAAAACGACCTGAACAAATATACAGCAGGGGGGAAATTACCATTTACAACCCAAGGAGAAAAACCTTAGAACTAAACCTTCCATCAGTAACTTCAGAAATAGCAATCCTGCCAAGTCTTGATTTAGACTTCTAGCCTCCAGACATTTGATAACATGTTTATGCTATGAAGTGATGCAGTTAGTGGTAATTTTCTTTATAACAACAATCCTAGAAAACTAATATGGGGAGAAAACTAGTAATCCCTCTCTCCCCAAATGAGACTATTCTAAAAGTTAAGTTCATCTTTCCCAAAAACTGTTAATTTAAGTAGTAATCATTTCACCTTTTCTCTATTAGTCTTACAGTGTCGGTCTTTGTAGGAGCATGAATGGGATCCAAAGAGTATTTGTTGAATCTTGAGTCATTTCTCTGACTGACACCTCCCATAGCAATTATTTCAATTAAGAATTCCACCAAGAACATTCAGAACCTTTGCAGCTCAGCTTCTTGGAGTTTTTCTCTGTCTCTCTGTGTCTCTCTGCTATCATCATTATATATATCTCTCCCACTCTCTCTTTACAGCTGTGACTGTCTCTGTCTTAACAATCACTGTAATATTTTTTTCTGAGAGAAGGATTTGTAAGTTACAGAAAAGAGACCCCTTCCTTTCCCATCACTGTCCTCAGTCAGTCTATAAGAGTCAAAAGTGAACTGTCAAAAGTGGAATTGGGGGAAGTCAAGGGAGGAAAGTTAAATTGGACTCTGTGTGAAGGATCATTATACATTCTCATCCAGACTTGGGAATCTGGGAGAAGCCATGAAGAGCAGTGGATGGAAAATGTCTTCCTATGTGTTTTGAGTTAATTCAGGTCTACCTTGAGATTAGAGAAAGGGAACACTCATTGATAATTAGGTAGAAAATCTCTTGGCAGCTTCTTAGATGAAAAAAATAACATCCAGGCCCAAAACCCTCCTACCCAAGCTTTAATGATACACACAAATACAACCACACACTCACACTCATACTGAAACTCACATTCAGTCACACTCACACATATATGATAAAAATAAATTATTTATGATGAATTCTGAGAAATTGCCTTATATTAATGTTAAGACTGACAAGTTCTAAGCTTTTCAGTGAGATATAGAGACTTGAAGATACAATTTCTATCCAAATTTTAGCAGGATCAGAAGCAGATTTGAAGAAAAGAAAGAACTGATATACTTGGTCAAAGACAGAAAGAATTTGCTTTTTCTTGGGGAAGACAGCTTTTTAGCTCTTCCTCCCATATGAATGAGAGTTTTGCAGGATAGTGGACTTTAGGTTGTAAGTTTCTGTCATTCAGTAGTATGAATATGTCATTCCACTGTCTTCTTGCTTGAATTGTTTCAAATAAGTGATCTGATTTGTTTCTTATGTTCCTTCCTTTTTACTTGAGGTTTTTTTCTCACTTATTGCTTTAAGGAATTCATCTTTCTTTCTCTATCTTTTTTTTTTTTTTGCTATTTGGAATACTATATGTCTTTGTGTTGATTTATTAGGGACTGTTTTATTAGGGACTATTTTTCCTCTTTGATTTGCATAGGAGCCTCTTTCCAGAGGGTTGGAAAGATTTTGGCTATTATTCCCCCCAGCACTTATTCTTCCCATTTCCCTATTTCCTTCCCTTTTGGTATTCCTACAATAGGTAGATTATTTCTTTTGTCTTTGTTCATTAAAGGCCTAACATTTTCTTCCAATGCTCTACCTCTTATTTCCTTATTGGCTTTTTTGTCATTTTTGGTGTATAGTTTTTCTTCAAGATCTTCTATGCGATTCGCCAACTGTGTAATTTTGCTATTATGTCTTGCTAAGAGGTTTTTTATTTCCTTAATTCCATACAAATGGATTCATTTATTTTCTATAAAAGTTCTTCTTTCAGTTGCTTGAATTGTTCATTTATAGATATCTTGAACTCGCTGGCTAGTGATTCCTTGATTTCTATAGCCATGGCTTGCATTGCCACTTTTATGTTCTCAACTATTGGGTTCATGTGTTTTGGTGGACTTGGAAACTTGCTAGGATTTCTCTCTATGTCCCCTGCTGCTAGTGGCTTCCTTAGTTTGCCCATATTTCTTTGCATTTAGTGGCTTAGATTTTTTTGCCCTTGGGTCTCAGCCCTCCTTTGTCACCCGTGGCATGGCACTGAGTCCCTTTTCTGGAGTGTGGACTTAAGGGGATCTGATGGCAGCAGTTGCCGAGGTTTACCTGCCTGAGGGTGTGGTGTACTCCTCTCAGCCACAGCCGTTAAGCTTGGGTAATGGCAGTGACCAGCCACTCAAAACCTGTCTGCCTGTCTCCTCCCACCTGTTGCCTGCGGAAGATGTGGGTCCCCTTTCTTCACCTCAGCCCTTACACGGTTAATGGCGTCGCCCAGTCAGAGCATGTCCGCCCTACTGGTACCTGAAAGAAGGTGTGGGTTTTCTCTTCGTGCCTCAGCCTTTATGCATGGTTAATGGCATTGACTTCTCCGGTTAGAGCCTGCCCTCCCCTATGTTTGGGGAAGACAATTTTTGATACCTAAAAGGTCTGCATGTAATTGGGTGAGGCCACTCTGATTTTTCAGTCTACAGAGAAAATGTGAAACACATCTAAAGACAAGAACACAGAAATACTCAGAATGAGGATTTACCAAATTTTTAGACATCTCATGACCCAGTCAATTTTACATAATTAATTTATCTGCTAATCCACATGTTAATCCACATGCTACCTGTTCCTCTTGATTCTTACGAGTCATACCCATGTATTTACAAAGTATATTTTATGATTAGGTGAAAACTTATAAATTGATACTCAATGACATTTGAAAGTGGGAAGTTCAAGGAGCATAAATGTAGGGTTGGAATGGTGGTGTGGAGCTGCAAGTTGTTTGCACTAGCCTAGGATGGACCACAGTTTGATTCCCCAGCATCCCATATGATCCCCCAAACCAGGAGTGATTTCTGAGCACATAGCCAGGAGTAACCCCTGTGCATCATGGGTGTGGCCCAAAACACTCCCCAAAAAAGGATCATATATGGAATCATAAATGGAATTAATATTTTTGTACCTTTAGTAACCACTCTTGAAAACCTTACAGAGAAAAATCATAATTGTTATAAATAAATTGAGATAACATCATAAAATATTTTCAAATAAATCAGGATGACAAAGGAATAAAAAATGAAATGGGGATCACAGATAGTACAGTAGGGTAAATGTCTTGTACGCAGACCTAGATTCAATCTCTACATGTGGAGCCCCAAACACTGCCAGGAGTTGTCCCTCAATACAGAACCAGGTGTAAACCTTGAGCCTTACCACAGGGTATGGCCCCAAATCCAAAAATTAAGGAAATATCTTAAAAACTCATCATAAATAATAATCTGAAAGAAAAATAAGCAATATAGTATTTTAGTATTCTATATTAATATATTTAGTATTAGCATGTTAATAATTATGTTAAATATACATGGCCAAAAATTACAATCAAAAGATACAGCTTTTCAGAGTGAATAAAATAAAACCTACCCAACTATACACTGCATTTTTTTAAATAAGGAAGTATTACCATTCTAAACTCAAACACATTCAATGCTTAGTATAGTACATCAAAGGTATATCTTGTTCTTTACAGTAAGATCTCTGAAAACATTATAACATAGTTACAGGATACACACAAAATTAAATATATCAGCATGATGCAACTATTCAGTACTGATACAGTGCATTATTTATAAGACACCACAAGGACACAATTCTTATAAATTAATATGGATTATTGTTCTCAGGTTTGTGCTATTTATACCTGTTAGTAATAGTGACCATCAACTTTTTTTAAGGTTTGGAGTCAAAGGAGCACTGTAAAAACAATGTTAGTGTGGCAATTATCATTTGCATGGGCCCACCAAAGTATGGAGGACATGGAAAGGAAAAACTTTGGCCTAAGTACAAGGAGACCCTACCCCTGAAGTTTCCTGACAGAAGACCATTTCTAGGCTCCAGGCAAACCAGTTTGTCCAATCCCAGTCATTATCTGCAGTGCCCATACAGTTATATCGTTCACAGTCTCTGTTGTTGATCTCACACCTCTGCATTAAAGGTCCTGGAATCTGTACATCCCACATTGAAGTCAGGATGGTGCGGAGCAGCATCTAATTTCATCTCACAATTAATGAGCAATGCAGAAACCTCTGTCCAGTATGCAAGTCATTGTTGTTGTTTAAATCTTCTCAGTGTTAAGGGAAGACTCTTTTGAGTAAATCGATGTCAGAGCAGCAGTAGGGTCTTCCCCAGTAGAGCATTGCTTCCAGGTGATGTCATAAACATTGAATATTTCATAAATGGCTTCCCTGGTTCAGGGGTGACTGGAAAATGCCCAAACCTCTGAGGTCTGTGCCAGGTCATCATGTCAATGTTCAGGGTTTGTAAGGTTCCATTGCACCACAAGATTAGTGTGTTCCCATCTCTATTAGATAAGAACTTATTTGTATGTATACACTGCCTTTTTAAAACTTACTTTATTGGTCAAGTAACAGGTAAACTGTAAATAAATTGTTATTACAAATTTATTAAAAAGGAATATTATATTATTAACTGATAAAATAGATTTGAGGACAAAAATTAATAGACATATAAAGAAAGTTTTCATCAACCAAAAAGACAATTATTATAAATATTTATGTTTAAAGCAACAAAGTCTCAAATGTATGATGCAAATACAGATGAAATTGGGCCTGGAGTATAGTACGGCATGTGGAGCACTTGCCTTGCAAGCAGTCAGTTTGGGTTTAATGTTTGACATCTTTTCTTTTTAAAGTCTCAGCAGTCATCAACTAATCTTTATTTTATTTTATTTTTTTGGTTTTTGTTTTTTGGGTCACACCCGGCAGTGTTCAGAGGTTCCTCCTGGCTCTACGCTCAGAAATCACTTCTGGCAGGCTCAGGGAACCATATGGGATGCAGGGATTTGAACCACCATCCTTCTGCATGCAAGGCAAATGCTCTACCTCCATGCTATCTCTCCGGCCCCAAAGTTTGACATCTTATATGGTCTCCAATTCCACCAGAAGTAATTCCTGAGGGCAGAGCCATAAGTAAATCTGAATAACACAGGAAGTGGCCCCAAAACAGCAACAGTAAAACAAAAATCTCTTAGATGAATCTATAATTATAATTGAAAAGTTGAGTGACCCTGCTTTAGCAGCCAATATAATTGTTTGTGAGAAAGTCAGAAAGACTATAGAATAGCTAGATAATACCAATCAACAATAATTAATGTCTACAAAACTTTACCCACAGTTAATTGTGAGAGTGTGTGGAATTTTAACCAAGGGAGACCTAAGTTTGGCTTATAGAAAAATCTTAAAACGTTTCAAAGAATTGTAATCAAACACAGTTGTTTTCATATCATAAGGAAGTTAAATTAAAAATAAAATATAGAAAAAGTTTTGGAAAATGAACACATTAATCCACGTGTTACTATTAGGGGATATAACATATATAGAATATATGCAACATACAGAATTGTACAAAAAAAGAGAAAATTTCATAGTAGAATGTGGAATATTTCCAAAATAATGCTTAGAAAAAATTATAACATTAAATTATTTATTAAAATTCATAATGGAGCAGAAATTATTGTCTGAGGTAGAGCACATGCCTTATAGTTGTGAGACTCAGGTTTCTATTCACAGAATTACAAATAATTAAAAGTTCTTTATATGAAAACAAGAAAAGATGTCCAATAAGAAGTTGACAATTAAGGAAGTTGGAAAGAAAACATCAAATATTCCCAGAGCAAGCAGTAGGAAGTAAGTGATTTAAAGCCAAGGGCAGAAATTCAAGTTGAAATAATAGGAGAAAATATAGAGGATTAAAAAATATGGTTCTGCAGAAGTAATCAGTGAATGTATAAGTAAATGGAAAAGGACTGAAAAGGTACATAATAATTGAATACTACTGAACTTTCTGGAATTACGGTGGTGCAATTGGTAAGGTGTCTGCCTTGTGCGTGCTAGCCAAGGACGGACCGCATTCGATCCCCTGGGATCCCATATGGTCCCCTAAGCCAGGAGTGGTTTCTGAGCGCATAGCCAGGAGTGACCCCTGAGCATCACTGGGTGTGGCCATAACAACAAAACAACAAAAAGAATATAATAAATATTACAGACATAGTTAAAATTTGAATACTTTTTAAAATAGGGCAATACCTATTGGTGCTAAGGAGATTGAATGCACTTTTGAAGCGCAAACTCAGTATTTCCACATAACAAAGTGTGATATACTACTTGAATAATTTCTGTGGCTCATTTCCTTTATTTTCAACTTTTTTTTTTACATCAAAAAGGTGCTCCTAGATTCAGGACATTGGTGATGGAAATGTTGCACTGGTGAAGGGGGGGTGGTGTTCTTTACATGACTGAAACCCAAGTACGGTAATATTTGTAATCAAGGTGTTTAACTAAAGATATTAATTATAAAAGGAAAAACAACCCAATTCACATTAGTGTCACATAAACTCAAATATCTTGGAGTCAACTTGAAAAAGACGTGAAGAACCTATACAAAGAAAACTATAAAGCCCTGCTCCAAGAAATAAGAGAGGACACACAGAAATGGAAACACAAACCCTGCTCATGGATTGGCAGGATTAACATCATTAAAATGGCAATACTCCCCAAAGCATTGTACAGATTTAATGCGATCCCTCTAAAGATACACATGACATTCTTTAAAAAAGTGATTAACAAAAAAGAAGAAAGAAAGAAAGAAAGAGAAAGAAAGAAAGAAAGAAAAAGAAAGAATGAAAGAAAGAAATAAATAAAGAAGAAAGAAAGAAAGAAAGAAAGAAAAGAAAGAAAGAAAAGAAAGAAAGAAAGAAAGAAAGAAAGAAAGATAAGAAGGAAGGAAGTAAGAGAGAGAGAAAGAAGAAAGAAAGAAAGAAAGAAAGAAAGAAAGAAAGAAAGAAAGAAAGAAAGAAAGAAAGAAAGAAAGAAAGATAAGAAGGAAGGAAGTAAGAGAGAGAGAAAGAAGAAAGAAAGAAAGAAAGAAAGAAAGAAAGAAAGAAAGAAAGAAAGAAAGAAGAAAGAAAGAAAGATAAGAAGGAAGGAAGGAAGGAAGAGAGAGAGAGAGAGAGAAAGAAAGAAAGAAAGAAAGAAAGAAAGAAAGAAAGAAGGAAGGAAGGAAGGAAGGAAGGAAGGAAGGAAGGAAGGAAGGAAGGAAGGAAGGAAGGAAGGAAGGAAGGAAGAAAGAAAGAAGGGAAGAAAGAAGGGAAGAAAGAAGGGAAGAAGGGAAGAAAGAAAAAAGGAAGAAAAAGGAAGAAGAGAGTGTTCCTAGTGTTAAGGCACTGGGATAGGGAGTGTTACTATTGAAATACGTGTCCATGTCATCTATGGCATACAGAGAGACTAGACAATAAAAAAAAAAATGATAGCAAAAACTTGGCCCTGAATTACAAAAATGAGATTATTATTAGGCAGAGGGTGAGGATGGAATGAAGAGGTAAATTCGAAGTAACATAAAGAGGGTCTTTGGTACTTAGGGGTAGGTTAAAGTGCAATAACTATATGAAAACCATAAACATTAACACTGTAACTGTTGTAAATATGTTACCATAATTACATAAACAGTAAACATAAAATAAATATAAGCTTTTCAAATATATAGTCCCACCTTTCCCATTGCACGTGATATGCGCAAAATTAAAAATTTTCCTTAGAAGCATTTCCTAGGTATTTTGGAGACATTTTTAAATCAAATTTATAACATTGTAATCATTGCAAAACTATTGAGCACCACAAGATGGTGCCACGAGTATGTGATTCAGCCCCATTCTATCATTTTGCTGGAATTTAGAAATGAATACATAGAGCAAAGAAATACCTCACAAAGATGTAATGATGTGTGTAAACAAGCACGTGTGGGTGTGATCATGCTCACGTGAAAGGCTTTTCTAAATGTTTCTTATGCATTATGTAGAATATAGAGGAGAGGGTTCCATGCATTTGTGTGTGAGAGAGAGATGGATAGCAGTGGAGAGATTTTCCCTCCAATAATTTTCAAGGATCAAATCACTATTAATATTTTCATTGTCTACAAATGGGAATTTTTTAATATATTTTATTTCATTTTAAGATAAATTATAAATCAACATGGACGGTTAGTAAGAAAAACTGTCTGATGATTGTGGAGATAGACCTAGAATCAATCAATATGAAATCTGCAGAAGCATGTTTTGTTTGTTTGTTTGCTTATTTTTTTGTTTGGAAACCACTCTGGCAGTGCTCAAGGTTTACTCCTCACTCTGCATTAAGGGGTCACTCCTGACAGAGGGTTATGAGTCTATATGAGGAAGTGGGCATTGAATCCGGGTTCAATCACAGCCATATGCAAAGCAAACACCCAATCTGCTATATTCTTTCTTTAGCCCCTAAATAATGAATTTTAGTGTTTTATTTTTATTTTTTTAATTATGAGTTTGCCATTTATAATTGGACCAGAAAAAAGTAGTTTAAATATATAAGTATTGATGAAGTCAGCGTGTTTTTATCAGTAAGTGCACTGTATAGTAGTAGGTAAAGTATTGGATTGTGCAGACTGCTACAAATTAAATTATTGATAATGTGTTTATTCCCCCTAGATTTTTTTTCTTATAAATCATAGAAATATTCTCCTGGGTTAGTCATTATACAATTCATTTATTGGATAGAGCACATGAGAATTCATTACACCTTTCTATAAAGAGAACAGACTTCTATGGGAAAAATAAAGGTCTTTGTCAAAATATCATAGCTTATGTCCCTGAAAAGAGCACATTTGTTTTCCTTTGTAAAAGTTTTGAATGGATCTCAGGAATTGTCTTACTTTTTGGGGTAGGTTAGATATAGTAAATAATTTACACCCTGTGAAGTATTATTGATATATATTTTCTGTCTTTGTCTTGCTTTTAAATTGTATGTATTTTACAAAATCCCAACTATTCTAGTCCAGAGTGAAGTTATTACTATATCTTCCATTTATACTTCCCAGGTATAGAGATTTATATTCCAAGGTTTATTGACATTAAAACTCTTTATAAATATAATTAGAATAATTTGATAAAAATAGGAGGCTCAGGTTTTAATTCCAATCTTCCAAAATGCCTCAACACAAAGTCTTTGTTATTTTGGTGGTATTAGAAATCTAGAAACACAGCGGGGAGGCCTGAATAAGAGCCACTCCATATCCTGGAGTGATTTTTGTAGTTGAATCATCTTAAACTGTGATATCAATTGTGAATATAACTTTGAGGAATAAATTTATAATTTTAAGGGAACTTTTATAAAAAGAGAAAAAACAAGTTTTGGCTTTTTTTTTTTTTTGTGAAGAATATATTGACCTTTAACAGTGCTTCGGACTCTGAACTTTCACATGTATCATATTTATGAGACGCTAAGTGTTGTTTTATGCCTTTTATGTCAAGTTTTGAATTTTAGATTTTTAAAAGCCAAATACTGATGGAAATACTGTTTGCCATGGAAACAGAATCTCAGACAATTATGGCAAGTGTTTGGGTGGCTGAGTAATTTGAATCATCAAAGGCACACTTGAAATCCTAATGTCTTTTTGGAAGAGAAGTGTTGCCTATTTGAAAATAGGGAGGAAAGGTTTTGGTAGCTGGCTCAAATAGAAATTAAAAAATGAATGAGGAGTAGTGCATGTGTTATTAACCTAAATAAGCTTTCAAGTGATCTACTTTGACACTGCAGTGGTAGGTGTTATTGTACGTTGTTCTAAGTTGGGTATTCCAGGTAAATTCTACAACTGACCATGAATATTTGCTCTTGGCACTATTTTTCCTTTGGCAATTTTCTGGATTGAGTTCTTTGGTCATGGTGAGTTGTGAAACATGTTAGCCTCTTTCTTGTTTACATAAGACATTGGAAGAATTGGTGATTCAATTTTTGTTTGTTTGATATTTTTTGTTTTGGGACCACACCCAGAAGTGCTCAGGGTTACTCCTGGCTCTGCACTCAGAAATCACTCCTGTCAGGTTCAGGGGACCACATGGGATACTAGGGATAAAACCCAGGTTGGTCACATGCAAGGCAAACACCCTACCCGCTATACTATCATTTCGACTCCTCCCCAGGTGATTTAGTTTTTTTATTACTGAATGTAATGTTTTGCACATCATACTGTCTGACATTATTTTTTAAACATTTATCAACTTTTTTATTTTGTTTGTTTTGTGTTGGGCCACAACTGGTAGCATTCTGAGATTAGTCCTGGGTCTGTGCTCAGAAATCGCTCCTAGCTTAGGGAACCATATGGAATGCGGGGGATCGAGTCCAGGTCTGTTTTAGGTCAGCCACATGTAAGGCAAATGCCCTACTGCTGTGCTATTGCTCTGGCCCCTCAACAATTTTTTTGTTTGTTTTGGGACCACACCTGGTGGTTCTCAAGGGTTAATCCTGGCTCTGTACTTATAAATCACTCCTGGTAGGTTTGGGATACTATATAGGATGCTGGGAATCGAACCCATGTCTGTCCAGGGTTGGTTGCATGCAAAGCAAACAACCTACCACTGTACTATCTCTCGCCCCATATTTTTATGTAATTTATTGTTGGTGAAATTTGGACCAGATCTAGTGGTGTTAAGGGGTGTTTGGGGGCTATTTCCATCTTTGAGTCTGGGAGTTGCTGTAGGTTTGGAGGACCTTATAGTCCTGGAGATAGAACCAAGGTCAGCAACATGCAAGGCAAGCATCGTAAACTCTGTAAATTCTCTGTAGCCCTGAACCATTTTGTTTTAAACGCCTGCTGTCCAGTGAGACATCCTTCTAATCCTGAGACTCTAAATTCAGACTTAGTCTGTTTGTCCTTAGCCATGATGTAGCTCAAAGTTACTTGTAGGAGTTACAGTAGCATTGAACAACTCATGTCCTATATTTAGTTGGTAATAAAAGAATTCACCACATTATTTTATGAATGAATACAGTTTCCTTTAAATAGAAAAGTTACTTTGTGATCATATTATAGATACTAAGATAAAAGCTACACATTCCACTGCCTTTTGTACAGTGAATAGCAAAGCAAGGTTCTCATTAACTCTAGTATTCCTTTTAACTACAGATCTAGAATTCAAAAAGTACTCAAGAAATGCCTTTTGGGGGAGTTGTTATATTTTTAAAATATAAAGTATTTTAAAATATATATAATTTTAAAATATATAAAATATAAAAATATATAAATATGAACTGTAAAAGTTCAAAATAAAATACATTACTATTGTAAAATACTCACAAAGAGATGAAGGCCAGGAGGATTAGCCCATTATATTAAGCTTACCAAAAGTGTGGTGAGAACAATTAGAGAAATAACTACACTAAATGACAATGATAGAGAGTGAGAGAAGGAGAATGCCTGTTTCAAATGCAGGCAGGGAATGTGGGAGGAGGAAGATGGGAGGCACTGGAGGTGGGAATGTTGCACTGGTGAAGGGGGTGTTCTTTTAGTGACTGAAATCCAACTACAGTCAAGTTTGTAATCACGGTATTTAAATGAAGATATTATTAAAAATAAAAATATAAAAATAAAATTAACTAGCAGGGACCAGAGAGATAGTACAGCAGTTAAGGCATTTATTCTGCATTCTGCTTATCTGCTAATTTTGGCACTGCATATGGTCACCCAAGCACTACCTGGAGTGATCCCTGAGCCAGAATAAACCCTGAGACAGCCGTGAGTGATCCCCAGGGGGAAAATAAATAAATATATATGTGCATATATATATTTAAATAAATGCCTTTTGGGTGTAGTTGTTATATTTTTACAGTTTTTAATTATGAACTGTATGTTTCAGGACCAGAGATTTAGGCATTAACTTTGCCTGCATGTTTCTCTAGTTCTATCCCTGGCACTGCATAAAGGGCATATGGTCCCCCAGCTACTTAGAAGAAATTTGTGTGCATTGTTGGGTATGCCACCCAACCCCCCAAAAACTATTGTACACTTAAGAAAGATAGCAAGGTAATTTGATATGTGTTTCCTAGTGAAATGATTATTTCAGTCAAGCTAAATAAACATATTCATCTCCAACATAAGTTCTGTTGATTTCTATGTGTGTTGGAAGCACCGGAAATTCATTCTCTTCCATGCTTTAACTAACTCTAGTCATCCTAGTATAATTATATATTAAACAATCATTTTACATGACTACAAAAATCACACCCTTGGACCGAGATCTTTAAGACAATGAGTGTTTCTTAAGTTCAAGTTTAGTGCCAATGCTTTTAGTGGTAATACTCTTTAGGGTAATTATTATAAGAATATCTGAGAAATATACCCAAACTCCAGCGCAATAATAAATATGGTTCTTGGAAATATTCTTTTAAAATGAGTTTTAAAGTTAAACATTTTGAAATGATTGTACAGCATACATTTATTTTATGCGAGTGATTTTGGAGAGCTCTTAAACCAATAGTATATTGGATGATTGTATTGTGAATAATTTGCTTTGGGTTGAAGAAGAGGAGGCTCACCTCATCAAATATTTTATGCCTTTTTCATAAATACATTCTTCACTTCAAAATTTCCTTTAAAATGATAAAGTATGTTGCTGAAGTAAATATTTATGTCAAGTGCTTTTCACATTACTGGGTACAAAATAGTATTATTTCTGTGTTCATGGCCTGTTGTGACATATCTGAACTGCTCAGTGCTTACTTTTGGTTTTGTATTCAGGAATCACTCCTTGTAATTCCCAGGGGACCATATGGGATACTGAAGACTGAACTGGGGTGGGCTTCTACCTGCTATACTATTGTTCTTGCTCTTCACTGAGAATTCTTATCATTATATTTTATTTTCATAAAACAATTATTTTCTGAGTGGGAATAGGAACACACTCAGTGGTGCTCAGGGCTTGCTTTATGGTTTGCACTCGGGATCAAACTTAGTAGTGGTCAGGGGATCACATATGGTACCAAGGATTGAACCTTGGTCAGCCACTTATAAGGCAAGCATCTCACCTGCTGTATGGTCTTTCTAGCCCCCAAAGAGTTATTCTAAATGGCTTCTTCTTATGCTTCATGTCAGGCCCACTTTTGTAATCTCGCATTTTATTATAACCACATTTCTCCTCTGCTTTGTATTTCAGTACTAGTAGAACCTTCTTTCTCTTTATTTTTAGGTCATCATATTAAAGAAGTACTAATATTTGGATATCATGCCTATTCAAAAAGGGCTACTTTGTATATCATTTTTGCAATGTTTAATTGTATAACAGTATCGGTAAACATTTTTACAGGACTAAATCCCTTAACAAAATTCCTGAAATCCAGGAAGCTCTGAAAGTTGGAAGGTTTTCTAATTCATATTGATGAACAAACATGACCTGAACTGATGTGAGGTTAATGATAATCCTTATTTATACCAATCAATATGAATGTGCACATATTTTGCTACACAAATGTTAATGTATCTGACTATAGAGTTTTGTCTTAGAGTCCAGTGAAAGCATTACAAATCATGGATTACACACAGTGTTATCTTTTAAATTCTGAATGCATTTGATTCATTAAATATATATCTGGCATTTAAGTTATTAAAATAGCTGGAGATATTGTATAGAGGATAGAACACTGGCTGTGTATGTGGCCACTCCAGGATCAATCCCCAGAACCCTGTATAGTCAGTATCCTGAATTGGCAGGAGAAGTCCCTGAGTGCAGAGCCAGGAACAGGCCCTGAACAGACCTTACTTAAAAAAGGTATTAAAATAGAGATTTATAATACAATATTAAAAATCCATTTAACACTCATCTTATGTTTATGATGCTGTGTGTTTTAATGTTAAAAGAATTTTAGTCAAACTATCTCCTTAGACTATTTTCTAAGATGATAGCAGAAAGAAAAAAATGAGGGGAAGGTGGAGACCACAGTAATGACTGAATGAGTGTTTACAAAGCCAATTTTGACTATCTGTTAACATTGGGGCTTTATGAAGCACAGAACAAATGGAATTCAGGAGGCATAAATGACTTACTGCAAAGGAAATGTGTTCTCTTCTCATGTTTGATATGTTCATTTAAGCACACATTTAGATGCACATGTATGTGCTTCTAGTCAGGTGTACTCTAAAGCCATAGCTCTGAGGAAGTGTGTGCCTCATTAGCAGCCTGGGAAGGGTTAACTCTACGTATCATTTTACCATGAGGATGCCTACTGGAGTGCCCTGTTTAAATTGCTCTTTATATTACATTATACAAGTTTCTGTTGTGGTATTATGCTAATTATTACAATTGTTTTAGAGTGTAGCATCTCCTAAAAGTGGCCCTAATAACTGGTAGTATTACTCAACCAAACCCAGTCATTTATAGAAAAATCCATAAATCAGGAATTGCCTTTATTGGATCTTGATTTACTTTGCCTTCAGAGTCTCAGTAAGATCCAAAAATCCATGTACAAAACCTGATGAGAATCTTTTATGTTTGTTCTTTATCCATGCTACTGAGTAGGAATTTTTTTCCAGTTATTTTGAATTTTTTGGGTAAATCTCTTACGTTTTATTTGCTTGTACTTTGCATGCACATGTCAGAGCTCTGCATTTTGTGGTCTGAATCATTGCTGCTACCTTCTGGGGTAGATCTTGTACCTTTTTAATATTGCCAACTGACTCTTGCATCTTCTATTTACTAAGTAATTAGGGAGAAAGGATGTAAAAGGTAATGGTATAAAATGTGGAAAGGTTGGAATAATAGCATATGGATGAAATGAGCTATACAGGTAAAAAACATAATGAGCAGTCAAATTGTGTTAAAATAATTTCTACCTTTATGTTTATTTTCCTGTTGTGCAAGGCATTTTTTAAATGTTTATCATTTAGGCATTTCTCTTACAATAAAATCGATAGCATGTTGGCCTGGCACTTGTGTGCCCCCTCCATGCATTTTCATTCTCATTATTTTAATTTAGAGACAGGAACTTCGGGGTTAAAAGATTTAACTTGTGCTATAATGGACATCTGTGGCAAATATATGGAAATTGTTTTCTTGTTAGCCTCCAGTGATTGCATTTGTCTGTGGAGAACTCACAGGAACCTACAGCAGTTTTGGTTTTTTGCAGCTTTTATAAGTCCTTATAATATAGGCTACTGATTTCTTCTCTGTATCCTGCTCATTGTTGAAAAGCCAGAGCTATTTTTAACATTTACACAATTTCGATAGATGATTTTTTCATTCTACGAGGTTTGGTGCTAAATCTGTGGAGCCTTTCATAATCATATCCTTTTTGTGGTTTGCTTGAATTTGATCACAGTGGCTGATTTCATGCATTGATAATGAAGGCTTAGGTTGCCTGTTTCTCGGCATAAATCCACCTCAGCCTTGTAGGTTGACAGTGCTTCTGGTTTCAGCACGCATGGAGATAGAGAATTGAAATTGCTCTGCTTTCTTTACAAATGACTCAGAGTGTGCTTGCCCTTCCCTAAAATGTTGCCAGCGTGTAAAGGATTTTCAATGAGCAGCGCTATAAGCCAGCATCTGGAAAGGTTTGGAGCCGCACTGATCTAGCGTGGTACTGCCACACAGATAATCAGGGCTGGAGCCAAGTCTCGGTAGTGCTGTGCATTGCATTGGTCACATAGTGGAAGTTTTGTTTATCCAACTTGGTGGCTCTCAGAGCTGGTGAAATCCCAGCCAGGATGTGGAGTGGACTTCCTAGCAGAGGTGAGCATTTTTATTCTTAAAACTTGGAGACCAGGATTTGGGACATCGGGAGCAGATTCTTTTGAACACAGTGTTGAATCCTGTGGACTTATCAGTGGTGTTTATCATGCGATGCAGACAGCTCCGAGGGGGCAGTGTAGAAGAGCAAAATATTGGGGTTTTTCATTTAATGGGGAAGTAACTCCTGAAATGGGTGTGATAACATTCTTTTCTTTCAGTGCTAGCTGTTTGCTGGGGATATATTACCAGTAGGTGATTTCCTCTGCATTTTAAACATTCAGAACAAGTCGGTGATGTTATGTGTTCTGCTATCATTTCTGAAAGCAGATAATTAGCAGTGTTATTATGTGCTTTGGGTAGATAAAAAAGGCTACGTACTACATGTATTTTGTAGAATCTGTGATAGGAAAAATAGAAAGAAGAAAACAAGTGATGTTTACAAGGTAACTAAGAAAGTAAGTGGAATGAATGACATCCTGGAGTGGACACCTTGTTCAACTTGAATTTATTAATAATGAATCATTATTGATTTCTAGAGATGGTATACTGAAAGAGGGAGGGAGAAAAGTAGCAGCGTTTTTTCCATAATTCATGTTTAATTAAGTGTGACACGTAAAATATGGCAGATTGTATCACTGAAATGTAAATAAAGTAATGACACTTACCTGGGACTTTCAATTACGAGACCATCATGTCCCTAAAGGTCTGATGTGGCATTTTAAGTACAGAGTATTTGAAAGCCTGCTGCCTAAGGGCAAGCTCCAAGTTAGTAGTTGGAGTCTTATTGCTTTGGCTCTTTTAAACTCTTAATTCCTCCACGATGAAAAGCTGTTTCTTAAAGAAGGTGTAAGAGAGAGATGATGTATTCAAATAGTCTTGTACTTATTGAGTGTCTATTTGGAATGTCAGGTCTACAGAGAATTCTATATTTGATTGGAAGCTAACATGGCACATGGGGTGTATATATATATATATTTACGTGTTTATGTGTTTTTCCTGTTTATTTGAGGCTGCTGTTTTATAGCTCTTAGGGCTTAAGTTATAGATAATTGTGTGTTTGTTTGACAGAAGATTCGAGAATCCGTTTATTGCCGGTACATGTAAAGCTTGACTAAGCAGACGCATCAGGAGCAAACCATTTGTGTTCGCCAATCTGTCTCAGCAAGTCCCAGGGCCACTATCTTGCTAGAAGCCACTGTGTGCTTTTGAAAGCATGAAATTAGTTTTATACTGAGCACATGGTTTCTCATTTAGCAGCTCTTTTTATGGTAATGGTCAATTTATGGTTCACTGCCAAGATTTCGGTGTTCTGTCAAAGCTGATAGCTTCTGCTAAGGTGTCTCTATGAGATAATTTTTTTAAAGGCAGGATTTGGGGGGGGACCTAATTAGACCCTTCAGAAGAGACTCTTACCTTCAACTCAGTCTTCTTCCTGAATGCATTGCCATTTCTCCAGCTTCCTTTATATTGTTTAATCTAAGACTTTCAATTTAAAGTAACATTAATTCATATATAACATCAAAATAGTTATGTTTGAAATGTAAAGTATTTGCTCATTTTTTTCTTTGCAGTGCATTTGTATGTGGTCACTTTACTTGCCCTGTGCTGAGTGTATTGTATAACTCATTTTGATTCTTATCTGCTTGTTTGGTAATATATATCCTAGAGCACTGTTAAAGCAAATGCAAGGATTTTTGTAAATGTTATAGTTGATATATACTACCCATACTTTCTTTATTATACCTATTTGTTCAATTAGAAGGGCTAGTTAAGAAATAAGAAATCCGAGACAATATTACAAATGTTGAGAAATGTTTCCTTTCACACCAGTGCCTTCCTTACTTTGAGAAGGATAAGCTCTCAGATGCTATGGTTATAGAAATATTGAAGATAATTTTTGTTTACCCAGAGTGATAGTATATGAAAGTCACTTATAGCTACTTAAAGAAAGATTTCTTTAGCCTTTTCTAGCCATAACAAAATAGCCTTTGCTGAAAGCTGTGCTGGTCATAATACATTGTGAAATAAAATTGATCAAAACTACCTATCAGGCATTTCTGTTCATTCTCTAGATAATGGTAATGGATGTACAGGTGAGTTAGGGTACATGTTTTAATGGTAATAGTATACTTTTTCCTTCATATGATCTTGGAAGTGGAACTGAAAACACTTCTGAGATCTTGATTTATTTTTCTTATTTGTCCTTGGATATTGCCTAAATAGAGTGATAATACATGAAAAGGATTCAAGATAAGATCCATTTATGAAATGAAAGAATATAAGATATATCACTGATCATTTGAATATTTTGTTTTTAATGCATAGATTCAGGAACGTATTTTTCACTTGTGGGAATGCCATGTAACAAATTATAAGATTTTCAGGAAAATTTTGATTTAGATTTTAATGTATAATTAAATGTCTCATATTTCTCACTTTCCAAAAGCCCATTTAAAAATTGAGTTTGCAAGTTGAGAATAAAAAGGCAAAAAGGACATTGAAATTATTGATGATGTAATGTGTCTAGTAAATGAAAAACATTTAAAGTTTTAGTATGTTAGAATCCTCTTACAATAATGAAGCTTGTCATATTACATAGGTCATAGAAAATTCAAAGAGGAAAGGAGGTGTAATTTAGCATATCTTTCTGAAGTTAGAGACAATTTTTATTTCACAGGAAATAATATTTAGAAAATTATTAGGTGAATTTAACTTTCATGAACCTCAGTGATGTCCCTATACCTTTAACTTTTAAATTGAGAGACAACAGTCCTAAATTTTCTAGAGCATATATGTATTTGGAAGCTCCAGCAGTACTCAGGCTTACTCCTGGATCAGCATTAAGAAATTACTCCTGGTAGGGGGGGACCATATGGGATGCTGGGGATCAAACCTTGGTCGGTCCCCATACAAGCAAATGCCCTACCTGCTGAGCTATCGTTCCAACCCCTCTAAATCATATTTTTATCATTATAATGATTGTGAGTGAAAGAAATAGAATGCCTGTCTCGAATATAGGAGGGGGTGGGAGAGGGGAGAAGGAGGGCATTGGTGGTGGGAAGGATGCTCTGGTGAAGTGGTGTGTGTACATTTTTATGACTGAAATTCAACTACAAACATGTTTGTAATCATGGTGCTTAAATAAATATATTAATAAAAATAAAGCATATTTTAAATGACTACAATAAATAATACAGGTAGTAAAACAACTTTAGTTAAACAACCTGATTGAAAAGTTCAAGTACATTCCAAATTGATCTTTCCCATTTGTAAATATTTAATAATTACCTCAAGTTGTTTAATGAAGTTTGAAATTTGTTTTTAACATTTGTTGCTAAAGTTATTAATTATTGTTATTTCAAAAATATTTATGGTATACCATGAAAATATTTTTGTTTAGATAAAATTCAAACCTGACATGGTGTCCTGTGTTTAATATAAAAATCCGACTGAATTTGTAAATAAGAAAGGGTGTTGCCAATAATTACCCAATTAATTGAATCAACCAGCATAGAGACTCAAACTCCTGCAAGAGCAATGTTTTTGTGTTAAGAGAGTTTTCCTGAATACTCTTCTAGCAACTTACCATTTGAAACGATCAACATAGAATTCAACATAGAATGAAGAAGAAGCCATGAGTAAGAATATAAAAATCTCCTGTATATAGTCAGGTCAAACATTAAAGGCAGCACATTGCATTAGTGCTGTCAGTAACATTTCAAATAGCTAACACTGAGCATTTTATCCCATTGTTTTCATCTTAATCCTTGCCAACTGGAACATTATGAATGTTTTCTTCTTTCAACAGGTTTGAACTGCTTATATATTAATTTTTTTTACTGCATTTAAGACATATGATGAGTCATCTCTCTTTTAGTGTCCCTCATCTATAGTTTATTCAAACATTCATTAACCTTTTGGTTTTCAGATTCATAACTTTGATGTTCACTTCCTGGGTTTCTCAGTAAGGCACAGTAACTTGTAAACTGACCTGAAGAAAATTTGTGGTATCTTCAGTGCCTCATAAGTTGAATAAAAAGGAACAGAACTAATGTTTATTGTGTCTACTGTAACTTCATGTATACTATGTGACCTATAAAATATTTATAGACATTGTTAATTTTCTTGTGTTTAATTATTTTACAGTGTTATTTTTAATATGATTTTTATTTATTATAGTTTTTATTAAGGTACCTGATTTCAAAGTGGTTTGTAGATGAATTTCAGGTATATGATGTTCCAATACAAATCCCATAACCAGTGTCAACTTTCCTTCACTAACATCCCGGTTTCCCTCTCAACCTTTCTTTGACAAGCACGTTTTTTCAGTTTGGTTATTGTGGTTTTATCTCAGTTTTGTTTATTTCAGTTTTGTTATTTCTGAGGTTTAGATATATAGATATATCACACCTCTGCACTGCCAATGTGTTGGAGACCCCCGCTGCCCCTTTTACCTTTGATCTTTCTCCTCTTACTTTTCCCTTGATTTCATTCTTTCTCTGCCTTTTTAAAAATACTATATATTACTTTAATAGCCATTTTACATGTGTTGAACTACTTGGTCAAAAACCTTTTGTACAGGCCATTGTGACTCCAATTTTAATACCAGTACAGGACATTCTATCCTGAGGTTTATATATCTGGGTAACTTCCCACTGGAGAATAAAGGAATCCTGTTCTTAAATCCTCTTTCATTTCACCTGAAGCTGTTTTAGAAAATCCTCTTTGTTCACTCAGCCTTCTAAAATGCTTTTTTTTTCTCACATTCTAATATCACCTTCCCCCATTTTTGTAAATATTCTCAATAGGAGTGACGGGACATCATTTGTACAATTTGATTCTCAAAATGAGAAAAATAGAAGCAAATTTTATACACTGAAGTGGAATTTTTGTATTAGGTTACTGTGTAGTCTGTGGATTGGTGAATATTACAGAGGAGATATTTGAAGTATTTCTATAAGGTAACTTTTTGTTCTCCATCAAAAATGTTTCTTCAGTTATCAGTCCTGTAATATGTCAATTCAGGACACCATTTGTGAGCCAAAATTAATCAGTTGACTATGAATGTCAACACAATTAATGCATGTTTTGGAACTGGATTGACTCCATCCCACTAAAGTACTCTTCAGTTAAATCCTACCTTTTTTTTTTTTCGGTTAATCTGAGAATATTTCACAATATTTGTTATCCTATAGGAAAAATTAGAAAATAATTTAATTCTATTTTTTGTATGTTAACAGTGTACAGTTTTAGAATATGTTCAGTTGTAATCTCAAATTATTTTTACTTTAACTCAATAAAGGCTACCATATTGACATTATTTCTTTTAACTAAATGTCTTTAAAATTTTTATCAGTAGTCTTTTTCTGGCATCTACACCTGTGTCTTCAAGCTTGGACATTCTTAATTCTTAATTAATTAATTAATTAATTTTTATTTATTGTATTTACTGCTTTATTCTAGACAGCACATTAGCTCCAATGTCCTATTTATGTTAATCCTCTTTGACTGAGCTGTTACGACAAAACACCAAAGTGACTACATAATCAAAATTCCAATCACTAAATATCTTCAAAAATTTTTTATTTGAAAATTTTCTCAGATTTTTAGAAATATTTTGATGGATAAAAGTGTCTAATAATCTGGGGCCGGGCGGTGGCGCTGGAGGTAAGGTGCCTGCCTTACCTGCGCTAGCCTAGGAGACGGACCGCGGTTCGATCCCCCGGCGTCCCATATGGTCCCCCAAGCCAGGAGCGACTTCTGAGCGCATAGCCAGGAGTAACCCCTGAGCGTTACCGGGTGTGGCCCAAAAACCAAAAAAAAAAAAAAAAAAAAAAGTGTCTAATAATCTAAAGGTCTTTTAGTTTTAAAGGACAGGATTGCTCTGCAGATAGTTTTCTTTTAAATGGCAATAAAATCATGAGTTGATGCCATCTCAAAGATTCCCTACTTTGTCAGTGATGAAACTTCTGTCTTTTGATTTTGTGTAAGGTGTCAGACTTAGTATCTTTCTGACAAAATCGCAGATACGGTGTGTATATTTCACTTGGCACTTCTAGACTTTTTTCTTGGATTTACTATTTAACAGTGTTAGTTTTTTAAAACAATAACTGAATGAATAACTTTACATTTAGAAACTTCTGTTTCTTTTAATACATTGAGGTGGAATTTATTTTATTTTATTTTCATTTTTGGTTGACTCTTGGTGGTCTCAGGTGCTGTGTTCAGGTGTCACTCCTGGTAGTAATTGGAAACCATTTGCAGTGCTGAGGATTGGACCACAGTTGGCTACATGCAAAGTAAATGATTTAACCCATGTTATCTCCAAATCAAGATAGAACATTTTACTCAAGTTTTCAATCGGATATTGTAAAAAAAAATTTGAAAGAATTTTAAGATATTCAGAGTAAGAAGGTTTAAAAAATATAATGATAGGGATTTGAACATTTCTCTATATTTTATGTGCAATAATTTTTGTTGTGCAATGGTTAATTTTATATTGAAAATAATTTAACTCTTGATTAAATCAGATTTCATATTTTATGTTACTTAAATATATTATACTTTTACATTAATAGAAGCAAGCATAGTTAGTGTACTGGCAGGCAGTTAAAAATCTTATCATGGGTTATGAATCATAATTTAATTTGAATTAGAAGGAAAGAGGAATGGCTTGCAAATGATTCCTCCCTTTTTGTCTTGCTTTAGCTATAATTGATTCAATGAACACTGTATCCTTATCAGAAAATTCTTTTTTTTTTATGGGCCACACCCGTTTGATGCTCAGGGGTTACTCCTGGCTAAACACTCAGAAATTGCCCCTGGCTTGGGGGGGCCATATGGGACGCCGGGGGTCAAACCGTGGTCGAGATCTTTCTTTGGCTAGCACTTGCAAGGCAGACACCTTACCTCTAGCGCCACCTCACTGACCCCATTTATCAGAAAATTCTTGCATTTAAAAGAGGGGTGGATGTAGTTAAGGCAAAGAAGAGAACACTATGATAATGATGATTGGAAATGATCACTCTGAATAAAAACTGAAAGGAGGTAAAGTAATACTCATATTGTTATCCTTTCAGTAACAATATTGAACACCTCAGTTCCTAAAATGAAAAATGGAAGAGAGAATCAAAGAGGGGGAAAGAAAAGAAAAATATCTTCCATAGAGTTTGAGATGGGGGAGGTTAGGAGGTAAACTGGAGACATGGTGATGGAAATGTGCAGTGGTGGATGTGGCAACAGTATATGATTGAAACTCAATCATGAACAACTTAACATAGTATCTCATGGTGATCCAATTAAAATTTGTTTAATTGAAAAAATAAAATTCTGGAAATATGCTTTAATCCAGTGAATGCAGTATTAAAAGGAACTTAGAAGATAACACTTTCACAGTACTAGGTTTTGACATGTATAAATTTATTTCATTTTAACAAAATACTTCAAGTAAGTAACATTATAGCTATTTTACAAGTAGGGAAACTAAAGTACAGAGAGGTTGTGTTATCTTCTCAGTCACTCAGATCTCTTACTCTGGGATATAGACTCAGGAAGTCAAATTCCAGACTCTATCCATGACTTTCAACCACTGAACCCAACTTGGTTTCTGTAAGGTATTATAAAATACCTTGCTGATATTATTTTGTGACTAGAATAGAAAATTGTGGGAGGGAGGGTAATTTAAAGGTTTTATAATGGTTGCCAAAGTGTACCTGACCAAGGTTAAGTGAGATTCTGTGGTGTGGCATTGCCTTGGTAAAAGTATTGACGGCCTACTCATTTTTAGGTTGATAAGGTGCTGAGAAAATAAATAATTAAGAAGATGAAATTTATATACATATTGCTACTTAAGCCACATTCCTTCCAAGATAAATCACAATATCTGGGAGTACATTTCAGAAATCAATATTTTTAATGTTTCAAAAGTGAAATTAATGGCCACCTCCAGTTAGTGTCACTTTTTCTAGAAATATGTACCAGCTGTACCATTGTCAATTCAGCTACTGCAGCTGAAAGCACGAGTAAGAAAGGACATAGAGGTATCAATAAAATTTAAACCACTCTAATAAAAAGCATATTTTGTCTTCCTTGTTCTTCATTTAATTGTAGATGATATTCATAGAAATGAGATGCCTATAATAGTGTGAAGTTATACCCATTGGTAAGAGTATGCCAGAATTTGGAAGAAATGAAGAGAGATTTTGGATCTTTTCTTTAGATAGTGATATAGCATAGCCAAAGTTTTTTGAAGTGTTTTCTCAAGAAGATGCCATAATAGAATTTATTATACATTTGAATAAGTTTTTCAGTGAAGCTTTAGGGCAAAATTAAGATTACTGATTGGATGTTTGGAGAAGTTTTCACTTGGTATAAAGGAATTTCCAGACAAAAGATAAACGAAATCATTTTTTTTTTTTGGTTTTTGGGCCACACCCGGCAGCGCTCAGGGGTTACTCCTGGCTGTCTGCTCAGAAATAGCTCCTGGCAGGCACGGGGGACCATATGGGACACCGGGATTTGAACCAACCACCTTTGGTCCTGAATCGGCTGCTTGCAAGGCAAACACCGCTGTGTTATCTCTCCGGGCCCACGAAATCATTTTTGACATAGCTCATGCCACTCATTGGTGGTATTAGAGCTAAAGAAAGAATGCAGCACAAGTATATTATGAAGGAAATATTTGGTTATGGGGAGATAGAGTATGTCATATGTCACTGCAGATGATGATATATGAGCATGTTAAATTAATGGGGTAACATTAATGGGGTAACCATTTAAATATTATATTCATTTGCATCTAGGAAAAGTAGTAGAACTCAGAAGTTATGGAAGCAGTTTGGGTTTGAGAGCCTACCTCCACCACAGCTTAGCTGCATGACCATCAAAACATACTCTTCTTTCCAACTCTTCATTTCCAAATGTGTAAAATAAGAATAATTGGAAACCACAGCATGAGTTTGTGGTGAAGATGAAATAAAATTAATGTCTCTAAGTATTTTGGATAGAAAATTTAGAGAAAATAGTCAAACTATAATAATTAAACCAGAATTTACTAGTATATAAACTGCAAGACTGATTGTGATTGTTTTATGGTTTGGCATGTTGTTAGTATGACATTTATCCCATTATTTTTTCAAATTATTTTCTCCTTCTGATAGCAATGTTAGTACAATTTAGAATCTGAGAGAGAACCTATAATAAATAACATATTGGCAGCATATGGGTTTCTGAAACTTAGGAGACCAGTGAGAATGGCATAGCTTAATAATCTTCAGGTAGGTTGAAGCTACAGGAAACACTGTCTGAAAGGGGGAAAAGAATGGAGATTCTGAAAGGCATCAAGGAAACTCACTGATCTCAATTTTGACCTGTTTGCCTCTTTCATTTAATTTTGTCCTTAACATAATCCTGGAAAATCAATAGAAAAATATTAATTGGTCATTACAGTGTATTAAATGTATTATGTATAGTATATTGAGGTATAATACATATAAATTTTCATATATGTAGGCTTTATATAGACCAATATAAAGGTAAAAAACTTACCAAAGAAAGAAGAACTTCAAGTCCAACCTAGACTCCTGCCCTCTCCACAGAACATACTTAGAATTTACCATGTATTATTGCTCCAGTTTCTTCTGTCTAATTAAGGCATTCAAACTTCAATATTATGCACAAGTTAGGACTTCCCTATTGACTACAAACATGGGTTGAAAGGGACTGAGATCAATGAGCTACTTTTGCTTCATGTTAGTTTTGAAACTTGTTGACTGGTACACAGATTTTCAAGAAGGTTGGAAATGATGATAAAAATCTCAGGTAATGATTTAAAACCTTATCAGTCAGTGTTAAAGTGATTCTATTTTATAGGCTCTGAATACACAAAAGGCTGTCTGAGTAATATGCTTAGTGTATCCTTGACATACCTCATACTTGAGGGAAGGCTTCTTTAACATGGTGTAATAAATCCAACAGTTCATAATGCCATCATATATTAGAAGTTTAGTAGCTTGATGTGTAAAGGTAGTATGAAGGGCAAGAAAATAGTTTGTGCTAAAATTTCTAAAAGAAGAGTGAAAAGTACTTGTATAATAGATGAAGAAGATGCTGCATGATGTTATTAAGAGAAAGTTGTGAGTTTCCAAAAGAAGTAGAAAACAAAATGAGGAATTTTACAAATTATTCTCCAAGTTCTTATTTTCATAAGTATAGCTTATAAATGTAGGTGAATTAGTTATAGCAATTTCCATATAATCAGAACCTTTAATTATTAGCTATAATTGCCATAATCAGGCTTCTTGCTGACCAAAGTATTATGTATTTTTCTTTAGCACATTTGATTACATTTATAATATGTAAAAATGAATTATATTAATAAGTATTTTAAGTATCAAGTTCTTTCCAAATAGTTAATCATCTACACAATCAAACATTTTATTATTGTACTTATCACAGTATATATTAATTTTAAAATTGCTCTTCTACTAGATTGTGAGTATGTTAAAAGACTATATCCTAATTTTTTTAAATATGTGGCTCTCAATATAGCAGAAAGTATATAAAATTAAAACATTGACTAAGTAGTGGAATTATTGAATATTGATCTGTGAATACTTGTGTAAAACTCAGAAAATTATTTTATATTACTACTCATAAACTATTGTGGAAAATTTTTTTTCTGATGGGTAAGAACAAACTAAAAATGATTAGCAAGTGTGTGAACTTAGGAAAACTCATACATCTTTAGAGAGAATGTAAATAAGTTCATATAGTTATTGGCAATGTGGCATTTTCGAAATTTAAAGTCTTTGACCTAGTTATTATGTTACCTAAGATTCAATCAAAATATATGCTTGTAGGTATCGAGATATAGAGAAGAATCCATTTTCTTGCATGTCAATATAAATGTAGAATTTTATAACATTATTTGACATATTAAAATATATAACACATTTGTCAGTTGTAATGGCAATAATGATTATTCATTCAATCTGTGTAACACTATCAGTCTTTTTAGGCTGTTATGACAAAATACCTTAGAATGAGTGGCTCATAAATGCCAAAACTTTTATTTCTCATAGTTCCTGAGATCAAATTGCCAGCACAGTAGGCTGGATATCCTCTTTTCAGTCATAAATTTCTGAGTGGCTCTTGAAGTGGTTAAAGACCTGGGGAATTCCTGTGGGGTCTCTTATAAGTGCACTTAGCAATAACAATCTAAGCATCTCCAAAAGGCTGTGCCTTCTACTACCATTTAATAAAAATTAGGATTGTAGCATAGAAAATTGGAAGATAAATAAATATTTAGATCCTAGCAAATGTTATGTGTAATAGAACAATACGTTACATTTGACATAAACTATAAATAAAAGAAGTACTATGCAGAACAAATTATATAAATAAGTATGTTTTGGTGTTTGTGTATATGAATATATATAATTGATTTTAGCTAAAAGGCTTATAAGAAACAGGTGAGGAAAAAAAGGAAAAAGAGGAAGGGAAGCTAAAGAAATAGAAAAAAGATGTAATGATTTTCATAAAAGGTCTGGAGAATGACTTCAAATTAATATTAGTTATAACTAAATATTCTTCTCATATTTTTTAAAGTAGGAACTGGAGTGATAGTACAATAGGTGTGGCATTTACCTTGCATTTGGCAAAGCTGGGTTGATCCCTGACATCACAATGGGCCCCTGAGTCCTATCAGGAGTGATCACTGAGTGCAGTCAGAAGTCCTGAGAACCACTGCATGTAGACATAAAAAATCAGAATAAAAATAAAAACCAGAAATTAAACTTTTATTTAACTGTTGTGTACTATATTCTTTTAGGCTTTCAAGTTTATTTATCTAGATAGTTTTATTTTGAGAAAATAGATTTATCCATGTAAAATAAAATGAAAAACAAAAGGAGGAAAAAAATACAAGGGATTCTTGATGTTATCAAATGTTAGCCCAACAAAAGCTGTTAGAATTATCAGATGATGGATGATATCATGGTTTTTACTATAGTTAATGGAAGGAAAAGCTAACAGTAAACAATTTTCCCAGAAAATTTGAGGATAATTCAGCATGTTACACTTCCTCTCCATAAGTGTCTGCTCCCTACAAATTCAAGATGAAAAGTTGGTGTTAGGTCAAGATCTATAAAGGTGTGTCATTGTTTCTCTTTGACCTTTCATTGTATATAACCCTAACATTCATGATGGTGTGTATTTTTCTTTCCATATATTTCTAGAAATGCCCTCTTCTGGTCTTCACTTCTGTACTCAGTCATTTGAATTTACCTACTATAATGAACTGCTTTGTAATTAATTTAATCTTGAGTATTCATGTATACCAACAAGACCTTAGAAGACTGGAACAATTTGAAATGAAAGCTTGTAGGTTACCTGAAATCAAATAGCACTGCCATTTAAAGGGCAAAGGAATAAAGGAAAAATATACTAAAATAGTAAATACATGAGTAAATTGTTATGTGGAAAATAAATAAAACAGTAATAAAATTGGGTTAATTCCACAAAAATGCCAATATTAAGTGCTGCTAAAGTTCTCCTTAATAGGCAGAAGTCTCACTTTTTAATCTCTCTTTCTTAAATTTTATTTTATTGAAACAATTGTGATCTATAGAGCCCCTCATAATTGAATGAGTCAGGTTCCTTTCCACCACCAGAGTCAACCCCTCCACCAATGGACCCAGATTGTATCTTATACCACCACCCATTGCCCCCTGACTTACCAGTATTTCAGGCCCCTTTAAGTTTAGATTGTTAAAGTTTAGGTCCCTTGATTCTATTATTGTTGACTTTGGCTTAGATATTTAGTTCTGTCCTTATTTCCCAGCCAATGCATCCGAGACTAATTGGCCCCTTTAAAGCCTTTCTATATTCCTTTCTTCTTAGTTTTATAGAAAAACGTGGGGATATGTGATAAAATAAAGTAATCCTTGTTCCAAGGTTCTATGAAAAGGGTGGGAGTCTGATTTAAAAGATAAGATATAAAAAACAAAATAACATTTTAGGGGCTGGAGAGATAGCATAACGTAGGACGTTTGCCTTGCACACAACTGATCCACGACAGATGGTGGTTCAAATCCCAGCATCCCACAGGTCCCTGGAGCCAACCAGGAGCAATTTCTGAGCACAGAGCCAGGATTTCTGAGCACCGCCAGGTGTGACCCATAAACCAAAAATAAAATAAAATAAAATAAAATAAAATAAAATATAAAGGGTGCATGCAGTTTTTGTTGTTATTGCTTTGTGGGGTTTTTTTGCTGTTTTTTTTTTTGCATAGACACAACAAAATATGGAGAAACAGAAAGGAAAAATATTTGGCCTAAAAACAAGGAGAACTTACCTGTGAAGCATCCTGCCATAAGACCAACTTCAGGCTCCAGGCATACTATGTTGCTAACCCTGAAGTTTTTCTCTGTGGACCCAGTAAAAGTTTTTCACAATCATGGTTGTTGCAGTCAGGTTTCTGGAGTTAGAAATACTGGTTGAAGAAATCCTGGTTCCTATGTTGAAGTTGGGGGACACAGAACTTTTTCTGGTTTCATCTCACCATTTGGTGGCAATTAGAAGAACCCTTCCCTAAAAGATGGTTGTTGCTGTTACCAAGTCGTCAGGGTGTTATATGAACCCACTCTGGAACAAGTTGATTTCACAGCAGTATTAGGGCCTACCCTCAAAGTCGTCTGATTCCTGGTGCTGGTGTTGAAAATTGTGCTGGTTCTATAGATGGGATCCAAGGTTCAGGGGTGAATGGCCAATGTCCAGTTTTCTAAAGCCTAAGCCAAATCACTTTGACAAATGTTCAGGGTGTAAGGCCCCTTGCAATATAAAATTTAAGTGTTCCTATCCCTATTAGATAAGAATTTGTTTGCACACTTAATATTTCCCCATTTTAATGTTCCTATGCAAAAAGGAACAATGTCACATGGTACTACTAGTGCATATGGGGTTAAAAATAACAAGCTAAACAATCCCGATAACCTGGTTCTAGCATAAACTTGGAACCCAAGAGAAACTTATCTACTAGAATTTCAAAAAGAGAAATGGGGAATACTGCCACTACATAAAATATAAATTGTACCTATTAAGAATATATAGCTAAAGAAATATTTGAAGGATATATATATATAAATATATATGCCCTTTAAGTCTTTTGAAATGGTTGGGTGGGGGGTGTTGTGTGAAATCTGGAGCACAGCTCCAGCCTGCAACATGGTCTTGTGGAGTCTGAAAAATGGCTTCTGGCAGTCACATATCAGGAACTGTCCTCAAGCTGGTGATTTCTCAAAAACTGAATCTGGTAGTGAGCAACTCTCCACAGCTAAGGGAGGTTTGGGAAAGGGGTCCACTGAGAAGAAATCAGCAACAGTGGCAGTGGCAACTTCTTAGCTTCTTCTCAGGCTGAGCCAAGGTGGGCTGGGAATCATTCTTTTCACGTTGGGAGATGGAAGCTGGCTTTGGTAGCAGGCATTCCAGTTCCTGCGGACTTAAGAACTGATGGCAAAAAGGGTTAAATAGGGGAAAATAACAATTGGGAGTAAAAGTATGAAGGGCTAGAAAAGGTTTCATAAAGTGGTAAGTGTGGGGTAGGGTGGTGTGGGGTTATATATATCAGAAGGAAGGACAATATACAAAATAGACATTATCTATATGACAGACGGACATTAGACAGACATTGAGGTGGCCAACATATACACTCATGCACATACATAGAAACTGAGCATCAATCCATGGGTTACAGTTGAAAAACTGACCCAGATAGAATGGTCAGAACACTTAAAAAAATATAAAGCTGGCAAACCAGATGTAAAAAGGTTTTTCATTTTCTAGGTCAATCATCGGTGAAGGTAAGCTTTTTAATCTTTTACATTTAGTTCTTTGAGTAATTTGTTACACTGGGAAATCTCACAGTGGGATTAAAATACAAATTGAAATACAAAGTGATGATGAAATGATGAACATTTTGTCTCAGATTTCCTTCTTTGGATTTAATGATGATTTTGAATGTTAACTCATTAATTTTGTTTAATACATTCAAATCCCAACTGAGCTGAAATGGAACTGGTTTTATATTATATTCAGTATCAATTCACAGAACTTTGGCATGAAAGATTTGATTAATGTTATGATCAATTGATTATTGATCAGACATTTTCCTTTTAATGATATTCTAATTGTTCTATGTTGTCTCTTTTGCTCTTTAAAATATGCCTTTATTTGGATTTGAATATAATACTAGTGAAATTTTACTGATATATGTGTGTATATACATATACTTATTTCCTTTATGATCAATTTTAGACACTTATGCATTGACTATAAAGGATTAGGGTAGAATATGTATTTGTGACTCCCTACAATGTCAACTAGAGTACAGGGAAGTCATGTTTGGTTTCAACACAATACTTTAATTCTAACACCATCCTCTAACTCACTGGTTCAGCATCCACCTTTTATCTAATATGTATATTCTAAAAACATTTTTCTCTTGTAAAAATAGCATTTAATAACATATAACTAATTTCTCTTAATGGAGATGAGAGATAGTACTGCATATAAAGCTCTTGCCTTGCACACAGCTAACCTGATTGTGATCCCAACACCCCATCTGGTTTCTTGAGCACTAATAGAAGTGATCCCTAAGCTCATTTAGTGCCAGCAGTAAGGCTTGAGCATTGGTGGATGTATGTTTTTGTTCCAAAGGAGCAAAGAATGAATTTTCTTTATTCATTATTCTCAATTAGTGCAGAGAAATCAATCTAAGAAGAATTGCATAGTGGAAATTATAAAACCCAGGTACAGAGACTAAACATCTTACAGAAAAAAATTCCTTGTCCAAATTAGTGACTTTCTTTGATAAACATATATTTCTCTGTGTAAAGATGAGTGAATGACACTTTGGCAACATTGGGTACAATAACTTTGGACATAAATACCTATAAACATCTACTCTGTTGTAATCATGTCAGCTAATTTATAATAAAAATAAGTTACAGAAAACAATAATATATTCAAAAAATTTTAAGTGGTTAGTGTCCAATGGGTGGTTCACTTGTGGCCTGTTAGGTAAGGCAGATGGTTGTGAAGAAATGTGTAGTAACAGTTCTTTGCTAAGCAGTCAAGCCGGTTGCATAGTATATAAATTAGTAAAGTATAGAAATTCCTCAGTATATAAATCTCCCAGAGCCTGTCTAGTTTGGTTGGTTACATGTTAGAATTAACTGGAAAACTTTTACATAGGGCTGATGCCTCAGCTCAAACCTGATCGGATAAATCTGTGTTGCTGGCATAGATATTTTCCAAAGCCTTTCCATTTCTTCTAAAGCCACCTTTGAGAATTTCTGCTTAAATAGGGGTTTATGCTCTACTGTGCAGGTAATGGAGAGTCTTTGAAAGAAGTACCACAAATGAGCGAAAGAACTGTGAAGAGTGAGATAATAGAGCAACTGGCAGAGTGTAGCAATTGGCACCCAGCGGTCTCAGCTGCGAATCCTGTCCCTGACTCCTATGAACTCTGTTGGAAAGTTTTCTAGCATCTCTAAACTCAGTTTTTGCATCTGTAAAATGTATCTCATTGGAGAGGAGCCACAGATGAAGTTGCATGTGATACATAATCTGGCACATAATGCTTTAAAATGGGCTAATTTTGGAAAAAATAAAAGCAGTTTCTGAGTTTGCTGTCTTGGCTATCTACCATACAAAGAGGGATCAAGACTGTATTGAAAGTCAATATAGGTGTGTTTTACTTGAAGAAGAGATGCATTTAAGTCCAATTTATATTTCTAAATATTTTATTCATCTGTCCTAGTGGTACCTTAATGATGTTTGAGTTACATATTTCTAGTTAAAGAGAAAATATTTTCCAGAAAGAATTTTTGTTTGTTTTATTTTGGGCCACACCAATGGTGAACAGGGCTTCCTCCTGAATTGGCACTTGGGGAATCACTCTTGACCAGTCATGGAACATATAGGTGTCTTGGATTACTAAATTCGAATCAGGGTCAGCTGTGTGCAAGACAGGCACCCTCCTGCTGTATTATTGCTCCAGCTTTCAACTAAGTGTCTTTTGGTGCCTAATGGCATGATAATCATTTATCTAACTACTAAACAGAAGGCATTTTTTTTTTTACAACTGAAGCCATATGTCATACTTTTGTTTGTATACATCTTTATATTGTTTTATTTTCTCTCTTCTCATAAAACAAGACTTTTTCTTAGGTCATCATGATTTTTTTTTCTCTAATAATATATTTATTTAAGCACCATGGTTACAAACATGTTTGTAGTTGGGTTTCAGGAATAAAATCCATCCCCCTTCACCAATGCAACCTTCCAGCCATGAATGTCCTCCCTCTTCTTCCTCCCCCACTCCTGCCTATGTTTGATACAGGCATTCTATTTCTCTCACTTTTATCATTGTCATTATAGTTTAGTGTAGTTATTTCTCTAACTGTTCTCACCACAACTTTAATAAGCTTAGTGTTGTGGGCTGATCCTTCTGGCCTTTATCTCTTTGTCTCTGGGTACTATTACAATAATTTCTTTTATTTTTCTTAAATTACAAAGATGAGTGAGACTATTTTGTATCTATCTCTCTCCCGCTGAATTTTTCACTCAGCATAATAGTTTCCATGTTCATCCATGTATAGGAAATTTTCATGACTTCATTTTTCCTAACTGCTGTGTAGTATTCCATTGTGTATATGTACCAAAATTTCTTTAGCCACTCGTCTGTTGTCAGGCCCTGGATTGTTTCCAGATTCTGGCTATTGTAAGTAGTGCTACAATGAGCATAGGCATCCAGAGGGCATTGTTGTATTGTGTTTTTGTGTTCCTAGGGTATATCCCTAAAAGAAGAATTGCTGGATTATATGAGAGCTCAATTTCTAGTTTTCTGAGGAACTCCAAATTGTTTTCCAGAAAGACTGGACTAGACAGCATTCTCACCAGCAATGAATGAGAGTTTCTTTCTCTCAATATCCCTGCCAGCACTGACTGTTCTAAAAGAATTTTCTATTATCTGCAAATTTCTTCCTTGATCTATAAAGCACTTATTGATTCAGGAATAATTTATTTAGTATTATTTATTAAGAAAATAATTTGTCCTGAATTATTTGATCAATTTATAATCTATATTCAATTTACAAATTACAACCATGTTGTAATAACTAATTTATAAGTTAGCTTGTAATTTTAAAAGATTCTTCTATATGTATTTTAAATTAGCTTTAAGTCTCCAAACCAGTTAAATAATAGGGGGTATAGGGTAGCTGAAAATCTTGGCAAAAACTAAATTTGCATAAATTATATTAGCAACTTTGCAAAATTTATATTAGTAGAAACAGTTGCAAAAAAGTGAATAATCTTGTTATGTTTTCCACTGTTAATCACATTAAAGAAAATATTCTTATGGCATTCGGTATCCTAGCTTTCTGATATTTGTGTGAACTTTAGGATATTTAAGAAATTGAAAATTTTTCTAAAGTTATATAAGCATTATAAAAGCATATAAGCCTGAAGATGAGGCAAAGTGGGCACAAAAATATATCATTTAATGATATATTGCCAAGTTTTAGATACAAGACTTACCCTTTTGGTTTTATGCAGTTTGTCCCTTTAGTCTTAAAAATGCAAAGTGGTTTATTATTTTGACAAATTCACTTTTTGTGACACATAAAAGGTCTGTTCCCAAAAACTCTCCAGCTAGATTGGAGATACCCTTCAGCTGTCCAAAACTGCTTAATCACCAAGAAAGTTCTGTTGATTTTCATTGATCTTGCTTTATTAATTCAGCTCTGACTGTGTTATCATTTTTACCTGTGCTTTTAGCATGTCCTAGAAAATTAAATGTTTTCTGTTGGGATTTTGAGGAAACTTGATTAAAGGGATGTTAATTTCTTCAATTTTTGTGTTGTTTTTGTTAAGAATAAAATATTTTCATTAGTTTTTTTAAATCCAGTTTTAGTATAAATGTTTCATGTGAAGTAAATTATTTTTAACTCATGTTTTTAATTCCACTGTGATTAGACTTTAATCTGTTCTCTGTCTAATACTCTAAAATATAAAGCACTTGAATTTTCTAAGAAGGCATTAATTTGTGCACTGGATTGAAGAAAAAAATTAAGTATTGGAGTATCCTTATTTTGAATATTTTCAATAGCTTCTTAACTTGCTTTTTAATAAAAAATCATAAATAGACAGTACAATGACTTTCTAGTGAATATTTTCAGGGGCCAGAGAGATAGTATAGTGGGTAAGGTGCTTGCCTTGCATGCACACAACCCAGACTTTTCCCCTAGCATCATATGTAACCCTCTCACGCTCTACCTGAGGGATCCCTGAACACTTCCCTAGGAGGAAGTCCTGGTTGTCACTGGGTGCGGCCCCTAAAACAAAATAAACAAATGAATATTTTCACATCAATTTCTATAACTTGTGCTAAATCAGTGTGCTTTTTTGTTTCATGTCTTTTTTACCAGAATATTTATTCATCTTGTCTTTAGTAATTGAAGATGGTAGTTTGCTGACCAGCATAAGAATTTTTTAATGACATTAGGATGAATTTAAATGATGCAGAGACTAGAAAACACTAGTTGCTGAGACTAGAAAAGACCAGATACTGTGTCTAGAAAATAGTAGACTTAATTTAAAAGCTACCTAAAATATGGACAGATATGGTAATATTTTGTTTTTGTTTATTTTTTGGTCATGATCAGTTTACCTACTGGCTCTGCACTCAGAAATTACTCCAGGGAGTACTCTAGGTAAATATGGGATTTGAGAAATTGAAAGGGAATTAACTGTGTGCAAGGAAAGCATCCACTGTACTATCTCTCTGGCTCCAGAAATGAAGGGGAGTGTTCTTTTTTAATAATTGAAACCCAACTACAAACATGTTTGTAATCATAGTGCTTAAATAAAGATATTATTAAAAAATAAAATAAAATTTTGTAAAAAAATAACTTTTTGAGACAAAAATAGGAAAGTTTTTTCTTAGCACTCTTCACAAATAGTGACGTTTCATATGATTACCAGCTATATAAAATAAGATTGTGGTGTGGTAGAAAGATTTGGTGAGCTTTGGGTGCCTTGGATTTTCAATGTGAGATTATTCTTGACTTTGAGACTTGGTGTCAGTGATATAACTCTCTGAGCTCTAGGATCCTTAACTCCAGAGGAGAGATGTGGACTTTCTTTGATTATTTGCTTTTAATGAACTACTTCAGCTAGAAAATTCTAAGGTAATCCTAGGACAATATTTTTCCAGGTAATGTCACTTTATAGCCATTGATTTACCCTTCATGTATATTCTTGAAGAATGACTCCATTCAAAACAAGAAAAGAAATATTTGTCATATATTGAGTTTCTTCAGAATTAGCTGTCCTAAGAACATGGTGGATTAAATGAGAGTTTATTATTGAGATAACTGTGCTGTGAGAGTTTAGACATGTGCATTTTATTCAGGCAAATTTCTCATTGATTTGGATCTGAAAGAGTCAGGTCTGACAAAAGGATGGTTGCTCTCTGAGAATGAGGATGAGCTTAGCATTGTTTTATGATTCAGGGCATTTGTTCAGGTTGCGACACTCCAGAAATATCGTGAAGTGTCCCATTAATGTTTCATCAATATGCATATATTTTACTACTAAATACTCTTTTTATAGACTTTACAAAAATGTCTCAGTGATGTGATTAGTCACCCAATGAAAACCTTCTGGCTCCAAGCTAGTCTAGACATCTGCTCAAAAGTAAGATTTCCTCAGAGTTCAAAATAAATCTTCTCAGCCATTTTATGGTAGCCTTGATGTGCTCCATATGGCTTAAATATGTAAAATTTAGGTGTGACATGATTTTTTAAATAATATTTTTGGGGACACATTCTTTTTAGTGTTACAACTTCAAATTTATCTTAGATAATCCTAAAATTATAAAAAAAATTTAAAAAACGTACTTATGCAGAAGCACCTAAAATTAAAGTACACTTAAATGGCTTGAATAAGTGGGTTATGAATATTGTGTTTAATCCTTAACATTTCAGTAGTCTCTTATTATTGTAGCACATATGTATGGTTCACATATTGCTTTTCTAGTTTTACCAAATGTTTCATTACAACATAGCCATTTCTTTTGTAAGCTCCTTATATTGCTTGGCTAACACAACTCTCTCTGGCAGTCCAGTGGACCAGAAATAAAATAAGTTGCATTTTAGATTGAAGTGTTCTATTTTAGAAAATTAAAACCGATGGACTTTTAAGTATAATAATTCAAGTGAGAATTTATTCTAGCATAGTTTAAATATTTTAACATAACAGAGATTTAAAGATTCTCTAAAAATCACTACTACTGCTGCTACTGCTGCTGCTGCTGCTGCTGCTGCTACTACTACTACTACTACTACTACTACTACTACTACTATGTACTATTACTACCACCACCACTAGCAGTACTGTTACTACCACAACCACCACTGCTAATACTACCACACCTCCACCTCTTCTACCTCCTCCTTTTTTTCCTTCTCTTCCTTTTCTTTTTTTTCTTTTTTCTTTTTTTTTGGTTTTTGGGCCACACCCGTTTGACGCTCAGGGGTTACTCCTGGCTATGTGCTCAGAAATCGCCCCTGGCTTGGGGGGACCATATGGGACACCGGGGGATCGAACCGCGGTCCGTTCCTTGGCTAGCGCTTGTAAGGCAGACACCTTACCTCTAGCGCCACCTTCCTGGCCCCTTCTCTTCCTTTTCCTCCTCCTCCTTGTTCTCCTCCTCCTCCTCCTCCTCTTCCTCCTCCTCCTCCTCCTCCTTCTACTACTACTACTACTACTACTACTACTACTACTACTACTACTACTACTACTACTACTACTCCTGCTGCTGCTGCTACCCAGTTCTAGAAGATCTGACTGCTACACTATCTTCTAAAACAATAGGAACTTATGTTTGATCACTAGATTCAACCTCAAGTGTCTTCATGGATCCTGGAGTGTTCACTGAATAGTTTGCAATTCTTGACTGTGATTCTCTGTATTGCTAATATAGTAGCTAGAGCTCTCACTTTCCTTATTTCAGCAAAGCCATAATCCTGAATTCTGACAAACAGATTCTGCAGTATCAGCCAGTGCTGGTAGCAGAGAATGAGTGATAAAGGAACAGACAAGATTGTCCAAGCTTTAGGGTCACCTGAGCATCTAAGAGTGGTTTCACAAACCAATTTTTCAATACCACTTGACTTCCCCTACCTTAGCTGTCACTCTTTAAGTTGACAAAGACATTAACATTTAATAGGTACGTGAAAATATGAAGTTGGGTATTTCACATAGCTAATCATAGACACCCTTAAAGGTACAGAGTCAAGTTACAATTTCCTATTTTATTTTTGCCTGTGTTATTCTTAGATCTAAAACTCCATAAACAGGCTTATTCTATGTTTGCCTGGCACATTTTACAGCCAAAAATCTATTCTATTGTATCCTATTCTTTCTTATTATAATATTTTTCTTGGGTGCCTTTTCACAAACCTTTCACATTCTAATATCTAAACTGTCTTACCTAGGGCATATACCATCATTGGTGTTTTTTATTTGTTATTGCTTAGAGGTATTCCCACACACCATGATTCTGGCCACCCACATTCAAATTACAAGTATTGAGCCTGAGTTGTATGCCCTTCAGTGGTAGAAATCTTGTCATGTAGTCAGAAAGCCACGAGTTTGATCTCTGATATCACTCCACATACCCAGTACATTCCCAGCAGCTTTGTCCTTTCAGATTCCTGGTGCTACAGCACAAGCATCTGATCTTTGGTATTTCACAACAAGATGTATGTGAGCACAGCAACCAGTGCTCAAGAGGTACAACCATGTGTGTCATTGCATAAGCAATGACAGCAATGAACAAAGGAAAAGGAAGGGAAAAAACAAAATGCAGGCATATACAGTTGCTTAAATTAATTAGGTGCCTTCTAAAAACACACTTAAGCAAATTGCATGAGATTTATAGTTGATTTCGGCTTGTGTATTAAGAGGTTAATATGCTGCCATCTGTCATATTTTATAAAATATTTTATAAAATTTTTATTGATAAAACATTAGTTTTATCATAATAAAACTCATGAATTTTAGAGGTATGTTTCACATATCTTCAAAATATGTTATCATACCACAATCATCATCAAAATGCCAATTTTTTCTGCAGTAGTTTGTTGGATACCAACTATACTTTTTATCTTATAACACACACAGTACTAATAGACAGAGACCTTTAGAGTAAGTCCTTGATTTTATTTTAGTTGGTTTTATCTAATCCTGTGCTTTGCTTTTATATATCTTGAAAATTAGTTAGATCATTCAATATCTGTCTTTCTCCTTCGGATTTATTTTAATTAAGATTGCTTCCTATAGTGACATCAATGTGATAAAAGACAGGGTTTTATTTTTTAAGCTGGAATACTTTTACATTGTATGTATAGATGTGTACACACATAATGTAATGAATTTTAACAATTTAGCTGATATCGCATAATTCTTTATTATACTCAGTTTTGACCCATTTATAATACTGGAATTACTAGATGCCAAATTCCTGATCTTTGGTGACAATAATCTTTTTTATAGGTACTGAATATTATCTTTCTGTAGGGTTTTCATTTATGGCATTTTGTATGTTGAATTACACTCTTTTGAATTTCATTAGATGAGTATTTAATTGTGTTTTTCTTTTGGGGGGGATACATCTGGCAGTGCTTTGTGTTTACTCTGGCTTTGCACTCAGGAAATACTGAAAGTGCTCAGAGGCTCATATGGAATGCTGGGGATCAAACTAATATTGACTGTGTGCAAGAAAATACCCTATTACAGTACTATATCTTACACATGTGAGTTTTTAATCATAAATATATGTTAAATTTTTCCAAAGTATTATCTGCATTTATGGATATGGTAATGTAATGTTTTTCTTTAATATTGTTGATGGAGAATAATACATTGATTTTCTTAATTTTAACCAAGCAAAGTTTTTGATTAACCTCTCCTAACATATGACCTTTTTTAGATGGGTAAATTTATGCTAAGACACTGTTGAAGCTCTTTGCATTTTTGCTCATCTGGGCTTTTGTTTGTAGTTTTCTCTTACTTGTCCTGTTCTGTCTAAAATTAATTTTGACCTCACAACATATGTTTGGGAGAAGCCCCTTTTCTTCAGAGTTTGAAAAGAAGTAGTGATATATTGTCTTTTAAGGTTTGAAAGACCTCACTAGTGAAACCATCCAATTCTGTATTTTAGCTTAAGGAAGATATTTGAATTCTGTTTTAATTTCCTTTTAGTTGTATTATCCTTTTTTTCCTGTTTCTATCTGAAAAGGATGTTAGATTCTAAGTATTTGTCCATTACTTATAGGTTACCAGTTTGATGGCATAAAGTTATTCATAATCTATCTAATGTTTTTAACATGTTTTTTGGTACCACACCCAACTTTTATTAGGGATTACTCTTGGTTCTGTGCTCAGGGATCACTTCTGTTGTTCCTCAGGTTACAGTGTGTGGAGCTGGGGATCAAACTCAGGCCAGATGATTGCAAGAAAACATTACTTGCTGAATTCTCTCCCTGCTTTATTTTTTGTGATGTCATTAATCATCTATTTTAAATTATTATAGCCTCTTTAGAAATGTTGATTATTTGTTTCAATTAATGATCACTAGTCAAGGTGTTACATGAAATGCACACATGAAGCTGAACTTGCTTTGAGAAACTAATATTTTAAGATGAAGTAGCAAGTTATTAAAGTAAATTAGAAGTGTACTTGTATTGAAATAATGTGGGCTTTTGTTTCCATTTTACAATACCTGCTTTCTGAATAGCCAAAGTCTAAATGGACTACACATTCAACTTCTTTGTGATTTAAATTCTTCAACAACAACAAAACAAGAAACAATATCTGCTGTATAAAACTTAAAGAGGTTCTGCACATTTTACATGATATAATGCCTGGAAAAGATACTTAAGAAAAAGTATTATTATTAGTATCTTCTCATCAACATTATATTACTTTATGAATTTTATAAATCCATATAGTTATAATTTCTAGTTGTTTTGTCTTATTGATTACCAGACTTTGCCTTCATGAAATACTGTAGTAAGTTTCAATATAAATACTGAAAAGTGTTTTATTTTTTTTAATTTTTAATAATTTCTTCATTTAAGCACCATAATTAAAAACATGTTTGTAGTTGGATTTCACTTATAAAAAGAACAGCCTCCTTCACCAGTACAACATTCCCACCACCAATGCCCCATCTCTTTCCTCTCCCAGATCCTGCCTGTATTCCAGACAGGCATTCTTACTTCTTTCACTCATAGTTGATAGTGTAGTTATTTCTCTAACTGCACTCACCACTGTTTGTGGTGAGCTTCATATCATGAGCTGGTCCTTTCAGCCCTCATCTCTAGTGTCTCTGGGTATTATTGCAATAGTGTCCTTTATTTTTCTTCTTCCTTTTTTTTTTTTTTTTTTTTGTGTGTGTGTCACACCTAACGGTGCTCAGGATTTATTCTTGGCTCTGTGCTCAGAAATTGCTCCTGGTAGACATGGGGGACCATATTGGATGCTGGGATTTGAACCACCATCTGTCCTGGATTGGTTGCATGCAAGGCAAACAACCTATAGCTGTGCCATCTCTTTGGCCACATGTTTTTCTTAAAACTCATAGATGAGTGAGACTATTCTGAGTCTGTCTCTCTCCCTCTGACTTATTTTACTCAGCATAATAATTTCCATGTCCATTTATGTAGAGGAAAATTTCATGACTGCATCCCTCCTGATGGCTGCATAATATGCCACTGTGTATATGTGCCACAGTTTCTTTAGCCATTCATCTGTTGAAGGGCAACTTAGTTGTTTCCAGATTCTAGATATTGTAAATAGCACTGCAATGAATATAGGTGTGAGGAAGGCATTATTATATTTGTTTTTGTGTTCCTAGGGTATACTCCTAGGAGTGATATAGCTAGATCATATGGGAGCTCAATTTCCATTTTTTTGAGGAATCTCCATATTGTTTTCCATAAAGGCTAGATCAGATGGTAATCCCAATAGCAGTGAAGGAGAATTCTTTTCTCTCCATATCCCTGCCAGCACTGATTGTTCATGATATTTTTTTTTTGTGATGTGTGCCAGTCTCTGTGAATGGTGTGAAATGGTAGCTCATTGTTGTTTGGATCTACATCTCCCTGATGATTAGTGATGTGAACATTCTTTTGTGTACTTTTTGGCCATTTTTATTTCTTCTATGAGAAATTGTTCATTTCTTCTCACCATTTTTTGATGGGTTAGATTTATTTTTCATGTTAAGTTCTGTCAGTACCCTGTATATCTTAGATTTTAGCCCCTTACCTAATGGGTTTGGGTGAACAGTTTCTCCCAATATGTGTGTGGCTTTTGTATCTTCATTATGATTTCCTTTGAGGTGTGAAATCTTTCAGCTTAATATAGTCCCATCTATTTATCTCTGCTTCCACTTGTTAGGAGAATGATGTTTTTTCCTTGAAGATGCCTATAGTCTCAATGTCATGGAGTGTTTTACCTATGTGTTGTTCTATATACCTTATGATTCTGGGTCTTATATAAAGGTCTTTAATCCACTTGGATTTGTCCTTTGTGCATGGTATTAGATGGACGTCTGAGCTCAGTTATTTGCATGTGTCTGACCAGTTGTACCAACACCTCTTGTTGAAGAAGCTTTCTTGCCCCATTTTGCATTTCTTGCCCATTTATCAAAGATTACTTGATTGTATGTCTGGTGAACATTCTCTGAATACTGGTCTATTCCACATGTTGTTTTAACGACTATTGATTTATAATACAATTTAAAGTTGGAGAAAGTGATGCCTCCATATTTCTTTTCCCAATGTTGCTCTAGCTATTCGTGGGTATTTATTGTTTCAAATGAATTTCAGGAGCATTTGATCCACTTCTTTGAAGAATGTCATAGGTATCTTTAGAGGGATTACATTAAATCTGAATAATGCTTTGGGAGTATTACCATTTTAATGATGTTAATCCTCCTATCCATGAGCAGCGCATAAGTCTCCATTTCCTTATGTCCTCTTATTTCTTGAAGCAGGGTTTTGTAGTTTTCTTTGGGTCATTCACATCTTTAATTGAATTGACTCTAAGATATTTGAATTTGTGTGGCATTAATGTGAATAAGATTGTTTTTTAATGTTCATTTCTTTTTTATCATTATTGGTGTATAAGAAGGCCATTGATTTTTGCATGTTAATTTTGTAGCTGTCACTCTACCATATGAATCTATTGTTTCTTGAAGCTTTTTAGTAGAGTCTGTAGAGTTTTCTAAACATAGTATAATTTCATCTGCAGACAATGAGAGCTTGACATCTTTCTTTCCTATCTGGAGGAAGTCCTTGGTATCTTTTTCTAATTGCTGTGGGAAGAAACTCCAGTACTATCCTGAATAGGAGTGATGAGAGAGGGTAGCCTTGTCTTGTACTAGATTTTAGAGGAAAGGTTTATAGTTTATCTCCATTGAGAATAATATTTGCCATTGAATTGTGGTAGATGTCCTTAATTATAGTGAAAAAAGTTCTTTCCATTTCCATCTAGATGAGAGTTTCTTTCAAGAATGGATTTTGGATGTTATCAAATGCTTTCTCTGCATCTATTGCTATAGTCACATGGTTTTTATTTTTCTTTTTGTTGATATAGTGTATTACGTTGACTGATTTATGTATATTAAACCATCTTTGCATTTCTGGTATGAAACCTACTTGGTCATGGTATATGACCTTCTTGATCTTCTTGGTTCTATTTGTCAGAATTTTGTTGAGGATCTTTGCATCTGTGTTCATCAGGGATAGTGGTCTGTAGTTTTCTTTCTTTGCAGCATCTCTGTGTGGTTTTCGTATCAAGTTGATGTTAGCTTCCTGAAAACTATTTGGAAGTGTTCCTGTTTCTTCAGTTTCATGAAAGATCATGGAAAGACTTTGATAGTAGTTCCTCCTGAAAAATTTGAAAGGATTTGTTAGTGAATCCATCTCTTTTGATTACCATTTTAATTTACTCAATGTGATGGGTACATTTAGATATGCTAGATCATCCTGGTTTAAATGTGGAAGATTATAAGAGTCCAATAATTTATCCATTTCTTCCAGGTTCTTATGTTTCATGGCATAGCATTTCTCAAAGTAGTCTTTAATTACCCTTCGAATCGCTGCAGTGTCTGTAGTGATCTCCCTCTTTTCTTTTTTAATTTGCTTTATTAAGTTTCTTTCCTCGTTTCTTTGTAGTTTTGCTCACAAAGCAGATAATCAATTTTGTTTATTTTTTTTTAAAGAACCAACTTTTGCTTTCATTGATCTTTTGGATTGTATTTTGGATTTCCACTCTTTGATATTTGCTCTAAGCTTTGTTATTTCTTTCTGTCTACCTACTTTTGGTTCCTTTTGTTGATCATTTTATAATTTTATGAGCTGTGTCATTAAGCTATCTATATAGTTCCTTCTTTCTTGATGTGTAAGCAAAATTGCAAAGCTGCAATTTTTCCTCATATTGTTTTTGCTGTGTCCCATAATTTCGATAATTTCTATCTTCATTGACATTTGTTTTCAGGAATGTCTTGATTTTCTCTTTGATTTATATCTCTGACACTTTTTAAATTTTTATGTAAAAAACTTAAAGAACCATGACTTACAAGGTTATTGATAATTGAGTTTTGGCATATAATATTTCAAAGACAATCCCACTGCCAGTATCAGCTCCCATCACTGATATTCCCATGCAATATCTTCATGATTCCCACACCATCTTGACAAACACATTACAGAGTTTTGTGCTTTCTGCATCGATCTCATGTTTTCATTGTGTTGAGTTTATGAATTTTTGGGGGGGCAAGTTTTGGCCACACCCGGTGACTTTCAGTGATTACTCTTGGCTATGTGCTCAGAAATCACTCCTGGCTTGGGGAATCATATGGGACACTGGGGGATTGAACCATGGTATGTCCTACATCAGCTGCTTGCAAGGCAAGCACCCTACCACTATGCCACTGCATTGGCCCTGAGTCTATGCTTTGGATTTATCGCTATACCTTTCCCACATTATTAATATAAGCTCCAACCCCTGTTTTTCCATTATATCCTTTTCTTCCCTCCCACCTTGATTTCTTTTCTTCTCGCTTCTCCCTAAGCTTAGGCTCAGGGGTGATCTAGGCATTCCTTCTTTACTACATTGCAGTCCCCATTCAGTTATTTTATATACCACAAGTAAGTGAGATCATCTTGTGTTTGTCTTTATTATTTTGGCTTATTTCATTCAACTTGATGTCTTCCAGTCCCAACCAGGTGCAGCAAATTACATGATTTCATAATTCCTTGCATCTGCAAGGTATCTCTTTATGTATATGTACCACATCTTCATGACCCATTTATCTGCTAATGTACATCTAGGTTGATTTTGTTTCTTAGCTATTGTAATTAGTGCAGTAATGAATAGTGGTGTGCATTATTCATTTAAAACAGTGGTTATTTTAAATGAATGTCTTTTTTTTTTTTTTTGGTTTTTGGGCCACACCCGGCGGTGCTCAGGGGTTACTCCTGGCTGTCTGCTCAGAAATAGCTCCTGGAAGGCACGGGGGACCATATGGGACACCGGGATTCGAACCAACCACCTTTGGTTCTGTATCGGCTGCTTGCAAGGCAAACGCTGCTGTGCTATCTCTCCGGGCCCTAAATGAATGTCTTTTAAGGGCTGGTGGTGGGTACCCAATAGTGCAATTCTATATGAAGAAGCTCAATTTTAAGTAAAGTGTAACAGTAAGTATTCACTAGCACAATTTGTTTCACTGTATACGTACCACATGCTTACTGCTTTCTGTATAAAAATTAAAAGGTGTTATATATTATACATTACTTACATTTTTATATTCTAGCAACAGCAGTGGCATAAGAGCAGCTGCCCAAGTCAGATAGTAAGTGAATGGAACTGAGAATATAATTCCAGGCACATATAGTTATATTGTTCAGACAATTTCTTCAGTGAGGCAGGAAGGAAAAAAAAGAGACACAGAAAATATGAAGAAGTATAAGACATACATAAGAAGAAAGGGGGTATGAACTTGTTCCCTATCTGGGATTCCAAGTAATGCTAGTTGCTTTGTTTGGGCAAAGATATGAGTTTTGAATGAAGAGATAGAATGCTAAAATTGACCTTCTACATAATCTTTTTGTTAACTAGTATTTAACTTGTGTTTTTTTAAAGCAGATTTTAAATCGGTTGCTCTTTCTGAATGAACACTTATAAAGAAAGTTGAGAAAACTGTTGTGTAGAGAAGGTTTAGAATGACAATTATCCACAAGAATGCAAAAGCAAGAGATACCATTTATATTTAAATAAGCAGATCTATCACAGGAAATTTCCATTCTATAAACACTATTCAATTTTTCTGATAATATGCAATAGTCTAGATTATCCTGTGTTCATTTAAAAATACATGCATCTAAATAAAGAGACATACACCCTAAATTTTTTGTCTGAAGTGTTTCTTCAAATTAAAATATAGTAGTTTCTTTGAAATATTTATTTCTTTCGTTTTCTAATAAATTTGCATAGTAACTTTTTGTTAAATCCCTTTGCTTCCACTTCTCAGGGTTGCACTATTTCTTGTCAATTTCACACTATAACATAGTGTGAAACTGACAGAGCTGGAGAAATAGAGAACATTATGACTAAAATACCAAAAATACATAGTGAAAAAATCCAACATCTTAACTTATAGCATTCAAAATATGCCTACGTGACCTCATGTATACCTCAAAAGAAAATGGAACGCACATACATATATATTTATATATGCACACACATTCATTTATGGTAACTGAATCCTGTTACTATTATAAGAAAATGAAATAAAGCAGTATTGCATTTCTGTTTCACTAAAACACTTTAATTACTGGGTCAAGAAATAGTTTAAGTGGTAGAGCATATGCTAGGTATGAGCAAGTCTCTGTTTTGAACCTCAGCTCCACGTACACACCTGATCTTTGCTGGGTATGGCCTCTTTAAAAATATTAATTTAATAATAATCATAGCTCTCAGACTAGAGAATTCATAATTGAAATTTATGTTGCTGGGTTTCAAAAAATATCATTTTAGGGACCAGAGTGGTGGTGCAGCGGTAGGGCAGGTGACCTAGGATGAACCATGATTCGTTCCCCCTGTGTCTCATATGGTCCCCGAAGCCAGTAGCGATTTCTGAGTGCATAGCCAGGAATAACCCCTGAGCATCACAGGGTGTGGCCCCAAAACACACAAAATAATCATTTTATTACACGATGCATACCAATCCTTCTATCAGAGTCCTCTTTTACTTATTTTACAAATATTTGAAGCTAATTCCTTATAATACTTCATTTGATGTATGAAAATAATACTTAGGTTTATATACAAGAATTACAGATCACACCTCTTCTAGTTTCCCAACTATTGTATAGAGAATAGTATGCTTTATTAGAATTTCATTTAGAGGTTTAAAATATTTATCAGCCTTTTAGAAGAAAAGTGTCTTTCAACATTTCTGCTATGAAAAGCATTAACTCACTCTTAGTATACTCTGAAATTGTTTGAAAAATGTTCAGTATGAAATTGGCATTATAAACATAATTAATAAATTATATGGATTTTTTTTTGTTTTTGGGCCACACCCAGTAACGCTCAGGGGTTACTCCTGGCTATGCGCTCAGAAGTTGCTCCTGGCTTGGAGGACCATATGTGACAACGGGGGATCGAACCATGGTCCGTCCAAGGCTAGCACAGGCAAGGCAGGCACCTTACCTCTAGCACCACCGTTATATGGATTTTTTAATTCACAAATTTGCTGGGGAATATCTGAGTCATCTTCTGTAATAATATTTCTTAACAGTTTCTTAACCTCCATTCAAATAAATAAACTCACTAATAACTTTTTAACATATTTAATTTAATTTATTTGTTCTCTAAGCTTACTTCTTAATGAGTCAAATTATAGAGAAATTCTTACAAGGTAGACATCTCTCAGGGTGAAAAATAAACTTGTGAATATTTCTGAAAATAAATTCAGTGAAAGAGATTAACAGTTTCTTAGATACTTAGTCTATTTTGTTCTTGGTTGCTGATTGTCATATGTGCCTTTTATTCCATTTTCTGTTGAGTTTAAAGTACTTTAATCCTTTATTTCATTTTATGTTGAATTTAAAATACTTCATTTTTTTCTTGAGATGAGATTACACTGTTATTATAGTAAGAAACCCCATTTCTTTCCTATTTTCTCTTCCTGGAAATGGTTTTTCTTATCTCAGATATGAGTAGTGACATTTCGGAGTCCGTGATGTTGTTTCAGTTGTTGTTTAGACCCAAATTTAACCAAGCAAAGAAACAGCATATGGAATATCCTAAGGACATAAATTATGTATGATGCAGACTATTATTTTCAAAATATAAAAACACATGTAAATTTGAAAAAAAATCAAGATATAAAGAAACTGAAATTTTATTAATAAGAATCTTTGTTTTTTTTTCAAACAGTATAAGTGTAATTATTTTCTGGACTATATATTCATTTTTCCCCTACAATTTTTGTGTAGCTTGCTGTAATAAACATACCTCTATTTTTTTCTCAGGAATTACTCAAACCAAGTAGGTTTTTTTTTTTTTCTGTGAAGGGTTTAATAGGAAAAAACAAGTAGAAAGGAGAGTCAGGGACTTACAGCAGTGTCATATAAAAGTCCAGCCAGTCCTCAACACAGCCACCATATCACTCCAACCAATAGCTCTCTACCAACAACTATTCACCCACACAGTATGTCCAGCAAGTGTTCTTTTTTTTAGTTTCTTTTTATTTAACCAACTTTATTACATACATGATTGTATTTGGGTTTCAGTCATGTAGAGAACATCACCGATCACCAGTGCAACATTCCCATCACCAATGTCCCAAATCTCCCTCCTCCCCACCCAATCCCTGCCTGTACTCTAGACAGGCTTTATATTTCCCTCGTACATTCTCATTATTAGGATAGTTCAAAATGTTATTTCTCTAAATAAACTCATCACTCTTTGTGGTGAGCTTCCTGAGGTGAGCTGGAACTTCCAGCTCTTTTCTCTTTTGTGTCTGAAAATTATTATTACAAGGGTGTCTTTCATTTTTCTTAAAACCCATAGATGAGTGAGACCATTCTGCATCTTTCTCTTTCTCTCTCTCTCTCTCTCTCTCTCTCTCTCTCTCTCTCTGACTTATTTCACTCAGCGTAATAAATTCAATGTACATCCATGTATAGGAAAATTTCATGACTTCATCGCTCCTTACAGCTGCATAATATTCCATTGTGTATATGTACCACAGTTTGTTTAGCCATTCATCTGTTGAAGGGTATCTTGGCCGTTTCCAGATTCTTGCTATGGTAAATAGTGCTGCAATGAATATAGGTGTAAGGAAGGAATTTTTGTATTGTATTTTTGTGTTCCTAGGGTATATTCCTAGGAGTGCTATAGCTGGGTCGTATGGAAGATTGATTTCCAGTTTTTGGAGGAATCTCCATATTGCTTTCCATAAAGGTTGAACTAGATGGCATTCCCACCAGCAGTAAATAAGAGTTCCTTTCTCTCCACATCCCCGCCAACACTGCTTGTTTTCATTTTTTTGTGATGTGTGCCAATCTCTATGGTGTGAGGTGGTACCTCATAGTTGTTTTGATTTGCATCTCCCTGATGATTAGTGATATGGAGCATTTTTTCATGTGTTTTTTGGCCATATGTATTTCTTCTTTATCAAAGTGTCTGTCCATTTCTTCTCCCCATTTTTTGATGGGATTAGATGTTTTTTTCTTGTAAATTTCTGTCAGTGCCTTGCATATTTTGGAGATTAACCCTTTATGTGATGGGTATTGGGTGAATAGTTTCTCCCACTCAGTGGGAGGCTCTTGTATCCTGGGCGCTATTTCTTTTGAGGTGCAGAAGCTTCTCAGTTTAATATATTCTCATCTGTTAATTTCTGCTTTCACTTGCTTGGAGAGTGCAGTTTCCTCTTTGAAGATGCCTTTAGTCTCAATGTCCTGGAGTGTTTTACCTACATGTTGATTTTGAGGTCTTTCATCCATTTGGATTGAGTTTTTTGATCCATTTAGCCACTCTGTGTCTCTTAACTGGTGCATTTAGTACATTGACATTGAGAGAAAGAATTTTCCTGGGAGTTAGTGCCGACTTTATATCGAAGTTTGGTGTGTCTGTTGGTCAGTCCTGTCTTAAAGTAGGCTGTTCAGTTTTTTTTTTTTTAAGAATGGTTTTGAGTCTGTAAAGTTTCTGAGCTGTTGTTTGTCTGTGAAACCATGTATTGTTCCTTCAAACCTGAAAGTGAGTTTTGCTGGTTACAGTATTCTAGGCGAAGCATTTATTTCATTGAGTTTTGTCACTATGTCCCACCACTGCCTTCTGGCCTTGAGTGTTTCTGGTGACAGGTCTGCAGTAAATCTCAAGGATGTTCCCTTGAATGTAATTTCTCTTTTCGATCTTGCTGCTTTCAGAATTCTGTCTCTATCTGTGGGATTTGTCATTGTGACTAGGATGTGTCTTGGGGTGTTTTTTCTGGGGTCTCTTTTAGTTGGTACTTTTTGGGCATGCAGGATTTGATCACGTGTATTCTTTAGCTCTGGTAGTTTCTCTTTAATGATGTTCTTGACCATTGATTTTTCCTAGAGATTTTCTTCCTGGGTCTCTGGGACTCCAATGATTCTTAAGTTATTTCTGTTGAGTTTATCATAGACTTCTATTTTCATCTGTTCCCATTCTTTGAGTAATTTTTCCATTGTTTGATCATTTGTTTTGAGACTTTTTTCCAATTTCTTCTGTTGTATGGAATTGTTATTCATCTCATCTTTCAGTGTATTAATTTTATCCTCAGCTGCTGTTAACCCGTGGGAAAGCTCAACCATGTTTTCTTTAATTCATCTACTGAGTTTTTCAGACCTGTTATTTGACCTGAAATTTCAGTTTGGAGTTTTTTGATTTTTATCTTCATATTCTCTTGATTCTTATTAGTGTTCTCTTCTATACTTTCTTTGAGTTCTTTGAACATCTTCCATATTGCAATTCTAAACTCATTATCTGAGAGACTGACTAGTTGGTTGGTCATGTTCAAGTCATCAGAGTTGCCATCGTCATTCTCTATGTCTGGCACCAGCCTGTGTTGTTTCCCCATTGTCACACTTGTATTGTGGGTTTTTCTACGCGTTGTGGTTGTATTCATTGGCTAAATGATGTGCACAGCCACAAAGCGAAGAGGAGCGGCCGTGCTCCTCTGGCTCCTCCCTTTCTGGGTGTGTTGACTTACCTGCATGGAAGGCTCCAGGGAAGGCAGGCCGTCCGCAGATGAGCCACACGCAGGATGAAATCAGGCCTAAAATGCAGCACAGCACAGAAGAGAGGCATATGGGGTGCTGGCATCTGAGATCCAGCAGAGTTCAGTCCAGCAAGTGTTCTTATGTGCCCAGGGAAACTGCTTCTCAATTAGGCACAGGAATTTATAATTGAGAGGACCCTTTGCTATTAAAATGACATACCCCCTTTTTTGGGATCGATCTCCAAAAGCTTACCACCAAATAGGTTATAGGTATTTTTTTTAATTTTTATTGTGGCCAAAGTGAGTTACAATATTTTACAGTAATATTTAAGGCACATAGTGATAATGAATAAGGGGAATTCCCACCACTAGTGTTGTCTTCCCTCCATCCCTTTTCCCAGCATGTGTCCCACTTCTCCCTCCTTTACCCTCCAGGAGGCTAGTGTAACTGGTCCCCACTTGTAAAACTTGTAGGTTAGGTATCAATAGTGTTGTCTTTGAATTTGGATTTGGTGTTCAAGTCTGATCATTTTTTATTTCCACTAATGACTTGTTGAATTTAATAATTAATAAGGCCCTTAGGATGGGCTTGGATGGAGGTGGATGGTGATGGAGGTCTTTCTCCTCCAGCCCGGGCCACGTGGCTCCAGTGCCTCCAACTGGTGGGTATCTGGATTTAGGAGAGCAGCGGATAGAAAACTTATCCACAGACAGGTTTCAAGAAATATCAGCTTTATTTGCCCAGGCCAGCATGTGTGGCCTATAATCTTAAACCTATTTAAACATGGTCTTGTCAGCTTGCCCTACATCTAGCTTCTTTCAGCCACCTCTCCTCCTGCTACTTCTTTATCCAGGTAAAATCCGCTTCCCTTTGCCCTTCCGTTTAAAGGCTTTTATTACCTCCCAATACCCCTCCCAGAAATGGGAGGCTCTTTCTTGTAGGTCAGGTTACAAGAAGATTAAGAGGTGGGGTTACAATGACTGTCTATGACTGTCATATGACTGTCTAGTCCTGGTAACGTCCATTTTTCTCCTTCAAATTATGAGGTTAAGCAAGATTATTTCAGTAGTGTGGTTCTGTTGGAAGTATAAGAAATGAAAAGGGGATTAAAAAAAGAAAAAAAAAAGGTTATAGGTAATTTTTGTTGTATTTAGGCTAATCCTGCTTGTACTCAGTGTTTGCTCTTAACTCAGTGCTCAGGGATTACTATATGTGGTTACCATATTTGTGCTAACCATATTTGGTGTCTGGGATCAAACTGGGATTGGATGTTTTTCAAAGAGATCTCCTTAACACCTTGACTATCTCTCTGACCCAAATATATATTATATATTAATTATTATATAGGGTCATTATATATTACATATAACATGTAAGTTTATATCTACTGCATTTCTTGATGCTCATTGTCTTACCTGCCTGACTCTGTGCTCAAAGGCCACACCTAACTATGTTTTTAGGGACCATTCCTGTCTTTATGCCTGTCATGACTGGTGGTGCTTAGTGACCATATGTTTTGTCAAGATTTGAATCAGTTATTGTGTCCTTGCCATAGCACCTTGACCATTACTTGTCCTTTTTGGCATATGTATTTTTAAAACATTTTTGTTCCAGAGATATTTATAAAGTATGTGCTCTATCACTGAGCTATATCTTTGACTCCTTAGATAAATGCTATGTAATCTTAATTTAATTGTTAGATTGACATCTGTAATATTAATATAGTTCATTTGATTTTTATGTTGTTTTGTATTATTTTGTATCTTATAGTCCAATTTATTTAGTCAACTAATACTAGATCTGTGAGTTATTGCATTTTCCTGTTAATTTGGTTATAAGTACTATTGTTTAATATTTCATTTGTATGATTATATATGTACAGATTTCTCTAGGTTATAGACTTACATTATGTATGGTAAATCCTCTTGAGATAGTAGAATTTCAACCATAAAGTATATGTGGATATATTTCTAGTATATTCTACTATTCTAGTAGAATACTCTAGTGTATTCTACTAGAAATAGTGATTTTTATTTATTTTGTTCAATAGAGCATCAGTCAGACTAGTATCAGATTTATAGTAAATAGTTTATGTATAATGATAGAATAAAAAAGTCAAAGTGTTTCTCTAAGTTTAGGCAACATTTCCCATTCTGGTCTACAGTAGATGAGTGTTTTATTTGGCAGCACATAAGAATGACATTTTAAAAATTGTTGGAAATCTGGTGATTGAGAAATGCTGTAGTTCACTGGGACTTGATTTGTATAACTCTGATAACTAGGTTTGATATCTTATATATATCAGTCATTGTGTTTCCTCTTCTGTGGAATTCCTGTTCATAGGCAACGATCATTTCTGAGTAACTAATTTAAAAATATTATTGGCTAAAGAGATAGTACTGTAATTAGGGCACTCACTTCTCCTGCATGTAATCAACCTGTGTTCAGTCCCTTGACCCCATATATTCCCCTGAGCCTTCATATATTTCTTTTTTTTTTTTTTTGGTTTTTGGGCCACACCCGGTAACGCTCAGGGGTTACTCCTGGCTATGCGCTCAGAAGTTGCTCCTGGCTTGGGGGACCATATGGGACACCAGGGGATCGAACCTCGGTCCGTCCAAGGCTACCGCAGGCAAGGCAGGCTTATTTCTTAAATATATGTAACCAATTGTTCCAGAGTTATTTATTGAATATTTTTTCTTTCGCACTTGTTTTTAATATTGTGTCCATATTGTTTTTCAAAAAGACTGGACCAGTTGACTTTACCACTAGCTTGAATGAAGATCCCCTTTTCCCTGCATCCATGTCAAAACTGGTCATTTTCTTCTTTGTTATGTACATCACTCTCACTCATGTGAGATGGAATCTAATTTGAATTAACTTATGTGAATGATGTAAGATATAGTTTTTACTTAATTTTCTTATAACATGTGGTTATCTAGTTTTCCAAATACCATTTACTGAGTAGGCTTTCTCATGTATTTTGCTATTTTTATTATTATAGACTAACTCCAGATATATATGATGATTTATCTAACAGTTTTTAATTATGTTCCATTGGTCTAAAAGTACTACAAAATTTTGATTATTATAGCTTTATAGTACATTTAAAAAGCAGAAAAAGAATACTTTTAATTTTTTGTTTTCCCTAGAATTGGATGTTTATGGTTCTATACACATTGTAGTAGTGTTTGTTCTTCAAGTCCTTGAATGTCTTGGAATTTTAATGGATATTTTGTTGAATTTGTATAATGCTTTGGAGAGGAAAGTTGTTTTTTTTTATGGTATTGATTCTTTAAATTCATGATCTTTGATGTCTTTTATTCTCTTATTGCTATGGCAAGAACTTCTAAAACTACTTTAGAGTGGTAAAAGTAGAAATACTTTCCATATGCCTAATTTCAGGAGAAATATTTGTGGATTTTTTTCAGTATTTAACCATTGATTATTATATTGGATTCGGGTTTGTTGTAGACAGCTGTTACCATCTTGGGATATGTCCCTCTTTCCTACACTTTTTAAAGTAATTTTTGAATGAATGATTAATCTTCTCACAAGTAGTCTATCAATTAATATAATCATATAAGCATATTTTCATTTCTCGATATAGCATATTTTATTAGTTAATTATATTAATATTATTTTGCTGAGATGAAGTTCAGTGCTCCTATAAATACAAAGTAGCAATATGATCCAGTGAAAAAAGCCAACCTATTTCTTACAGAAAACATGCTTAAGAGGAAACATGCTTAAACTTCATGATAGAACCAGGCTCATAGCTAAAGTCTAGAAAGAATATATATATATATATATATATATATATATATATATATATATATATATATATATATATATATATATATATATAATGCCAGAAAAAATGCAGGAATAACCATACTATTAGTAGATCAAAAATCATTTATGTCAAGGAAAATAGTCAATATAAGGATAAGCAGGATCAATAGATCAAAAAAACTTGACTTTTACCAGCATATATAAAATTAATGAAAGGCAGAGAAGTTTGTAAAGAAATCGATAATATTCCTAATAGATATGTTGATGACAGCATAACAGTAATGGGAGACCTCAGTACCCTTTTCTTTTCATTGTACAGATCAACTATACAAAATATCAGTAATGAGACAAGATTCCTGATTGTGAGCTTCAAAGAACTAGATTCAATACACATATTAAGGATTCCCTGCAAAGAGGGGAGGTATGGGATGCAGGCTGGGAATAAGGGTGGATGAAGGACAGCGCAGGTGTTGGGAATGGCCTTAATTCATTGTCACTTTGTACCTTAAATATAATTGTGAAAAACTTGTAATTCACATTGGTCACAATAAAAAAAAGAAGTTCCAAAGATACTTTCATATACTTGGGGAATCTACCAAGTAATGTTAGGGTGACCAAGGATATATCTGAAGATCTCAGGAAATAAAAAAGGAATACTGTGGCTCAAAACTGAGGCCCTGTGAATACCTAACTTTTGCCTGACTCTTCTGAGCGATCTATTTTCTAAGCAAAAATACCTCTGGCACTAAAGGTAGGGCTAGGGCTCCAGTGATAGAGCTCATAGCTGACATGTGAGTCCCTAAATCTCTGGTACCATATCCCCCAGCACTTTTAGGAACATAAGAAGCTGCAGCTCAGAGAGGTGAACTGACTTTCCCAGTTTTAGCTGTCTGCTAAGTATTGGGGAAATTAGAAATGAATTCCCTTGACCTAAGAGATACCAGGTTTCTCCACCCTTAAAGCATATTGTCTTGGAAATGACTGTAGGCTCCGGACATGATCATTATCAAACTCCAAGGTCCTTTTCTGATAGCAGGTAACTTTCCACTCAGTTGTGGATGACAAAATCAGTCCTCTATAATTAGAGATCTTGGTATTAGCTCAGGTCATAGGACGAAGACTAGGATTGAGTTTTTCTTTATGATTCTAGAAGTTGTACTCCATCATGGTTGTTGTAGTCAGTCTTCTGTAATTAGTGATCTTGGTTTTTGCACAGAAGCCTAGGGTAAAGTCTTTACTTATGGTTCCAGAAGTTCTGCTCAGTCATGGTTGTCAGTTTTCTGTAATTAGTGATCTTGGTTTTTGCAAAGATCAAAGGATGGGGTGTCTTCTGCTTTCATCTTACTGCTAGATGATGAGGTAGGGCAACCTGTTCTTAGATCAAGTTGTTGCTGTTTCTTCATTGTCAAGATGTCATATTAACCTGGTGCAAGTTGGTGCCATAGTGGTATTAGGGATTCCCCGGGGGAAGTTTGATTCCTGGTGCTGTTGCAGGGAACTGTATTGGTTTAACAGTTGGGACCTGGGGTTCAGGGTTGGACTGTCTGATCACATGGAACTTCTTACAGTATAAAAGCTGAAAGAAAAGTGTTGCATACTAAAAATTCTAAAGTTTCATGAAGAGAGAGCTAAAGACTATTCTGGTGAAAACCAATAAGAAAGGAGAACTTAGTGCAAAGCCTCTATTTTCTTAGAATATATAAAAATAATTATTAAGAGAATATTGATGTAATTATTAATGGGGGTTTTGGATAAGATGGCTGACAAGTAAATATGTCATTCAAGACCACAATAAGATATTATAATTATTTAGGGAAAAAGGAATTTTACCTCAGGGAACCTCAATAAGATTACCTTAGGATTTCTTAGCAGAAACTATACAAGACATTGGGAAGGGTAAAGATAAGATTTTTTTTTAATGAAGGATAAACATGTAGCCCAGAATAGGGTTCTTGCCCTGCATGAGTAAGGCCTTGAGTTTGATCCCTGGTGAGACAGAGACAGAAAGACTCTATTCCAAAAGAATAGAATTTTCAATAAAGATTACTCTACCATGAAGACTATCAATTAGAATTTTAAAAAGGTTAAAGAATTTTATGAGAATCATAAGTTCAAATAACTCATCACCACAAACTGGCATTTTAAAAATATTAAAGGCATATTATAATTAAAAAGAAGTCTTACTTATAACTAATAAAATAAAAAATTAATAAAAATTAAACAAAGTAGGAATTGGGAAGGAAAGATTAATAATGTGCAATATTATAATGAATGGAAGTTCTATATGCCCAATAGGCAACATAGTATATATAAACTTTAAGACAACCTTCAAATGAAACCTACAGTATTAAAGAATAAGATATTGGAAAGGGAACCCTTAATAACATAAAATAATATTGTTTAAATATTTTTTAAAATAATCTCTATTAGGGGCCAAAGTGATACTACAGTGGAAGGGCATTTGCCTTGTGCGTGGCTGATCCAGGTTGGATCTCTGTTTGATCCCTGGAGTTCCATATGGCCCCCAAGCCAAGAGCGATTTCTGAGTGCATAGCCAGGAGTAACCCCTGAACATAACCATGTGTGGCCTCCTCAAAAAAATGCCTGTATAATACATAATAAAACAAACCAAGAAATTGAATAAAAATAGCAATAAATACTTATATTTTAACAAACAATTCCTAAATACAGGTGTCCCAGAATTCACCAACAAAAATGCAGAGCGAGTTGGAGGCCTGAGAGATCACACAGCAGTCAGGCAATTTCTTTATATGTAGCAATCTAGGATGGATCTGAGTTTGATTCCCAGCATCCCTTATGATCCCCCGAGACTCCCAGGATGAATTTATGACCACAGAGCCAGGAGTAACTCCTGAGCGCCTTGGTTGTGGCCCAAAAACCAAAATAAATAAAAAAAATAAAATAAAAAGCATGGAGTATGAATAGATAGAAAAAAGTCAACTTGTTACTGGTACAGAGAACATTTCTTATTCCAATGCAATATATTGTATTAGATATACAATAATATATTATATATACTCAATATAAATGTCTATGAAAAGGATCCTAGAAACCAGATGCCTGGAGACAGATGAGTGACCAAAGAAGCTGTGGTACACCTACACAATGGAATACTATGCAGCTGTCAGGAAAATGGAATCATGAAATTTTCCTAAACATGGATGGATATGGAAACTATTTTGCTTAGTGAAATGAGTCAGAGGGATAAAGATAGATACAGAATAGTTTCACCCATTTTTGGAATTTAAGAAAAATAAAAGTTAGTATAATAATACCCAGAGACAATAGAGATGAGGGCCTGAAGGATCAACCTATGATATTCAAAGCTTTCCATAGAGATTAGTGAGTGCAATTAGAGAAACTACAACAACAACTATCATGACAGTGGCAATGAGATGACTAAAATGCCTGTCTCAAAGAGAGGCAGGGGGTGAAAGGAAGAGGATTTGGGAAGCATTGGTGGTGGGGAGGTTGCACTGGTGAAGGGGGATATATTTTTTATTCCTGAAACCCAACTACAAACATGTTTGTAACCATGGTGCTTAATAAAATATATTGAAAAAAATCCTATAAACTAATGGTAACTTTAAGACAGTGATAATAATAGCTACAACACAGAACTTTCCAGCTAACAAAAGCTAATAAGATATAGTAATGAATATTATATTATGAATTAATATATAATATATAATATAATGTCTTAATACAGCAAGAAGATACTACACTTGCTAATTTAAATATGTCAAGAGTTTGAACACCAAAATATATTAAGCAATAATTAATGGAATGAAAGAGTAATGCAAAATAGTTTAGGTTTTAGCATTATATTTACAACTATGAATAGATCAGCTAAATGGAGAATGAATGAAGAAATGACAACCATAAATGACTATCTAAAACAAATGGGCCTAATAGTATAAAAATATTGTACTTCTAAATATCTAAATCTGCATTTTAAAATGTATTGAATATAACATTTCCTTCCTTCTATTTATTTTATGAATTTATGACTATCATCGAAGTATCTAATCTATTTTGAGTTCACTTTTGTTCATGATATCAGATAGTAACGTAACACTCTTTTGTATATGATTATTCTGTTTTCCTAACACCATTTGTTGAAGAGACTTTTTTCTCCTCTGTTTTTTTTCTTCCTGTGTCATAAATTGTCCACATATCTAAGGTTTTGTGGGGGACTTGCATTATATTTCTTGTCTGTTTCCTAATATAATAGTAATAACCACAGATTCTGATTAGATTTGTGATACAGTATAAAATCAGTGAACATAATGGCTTCCTTATCTTCTCAGGCTTGCTTCAGCTATCTGGGGAAATTTTGCAGTTCCATATAAATTTTAATAATGTTAATTACTTTGAAGATTAACAAGGATTGACTAGGTCTTTATAATGGTTTAGTATAGCCATTTTAACAGTGGTAATTCTTAAATACAAACATAGAATGTCTTTTTATTTTTGTATTTCATTTATATTAACATAATATTCACCTTTAAAATGTACAAATCTTTCACCTTCATGTTAATTATGCAGTTGTCCATGGAATTATTCCATAATCTTCTATATACCATATTTATTCGAGTCTAATGTGCAAAATTTTTTATCGAAAAAGAAATAAAAGTTTGGGTGCACATTCTAAACGAGGGCAGTGGCGGTCGGTCCAATGAGGGCGCAGGTGAACTGTGAGTTTGCACTGTGCCTTTTCTGGGCTGCAGCCTCAAGAAGCCTGGCCTATCTCTCATGGCATCATGGGTTAAAACATCAAGAGAAGACATACCAAAAGAAATGATCATCAAGAGTTTTTTGAAGACAGGCATCAGCAATAAAATGGACAGCACAGAAGATGACCTGCTGTGGAATTCAGACTCAGAAGAAAGCAGAGAAACTGGAGAAACAGATGTTCCTGCCAACTGGGACACTGATGAAAAATTAACTCAAGAAGAATTGGAACAACTCCTTAGTGTATCTGATGATGAATCTGACTTTGAAGCATTCTAAATAAATATTGTTAATTGGTAATTTTATTTCAGATTGTGTTTATACCAGTTTACGTTTTCAATAAATGATTTTTATCATGGCCGCACATGTTCAACAACTATTTTTGTCAATTACAATGCTTGGTATGAAACAAAATTTTATACTGATTTTTAATAGAAAATTAGGGGTGTGCGTTATACATGGATGTGTGTTATGCTCGAATAAATATGATACATGTACAAATATGGCAGATTTTTATATAGTATATATTATATAGGCTTTTATTCCATAATTTAATTTACATAATTTTCTGAAGTATTATATGCTGCAGGCTAGCTTCTTTTCAACATTGCCAGAAGATTTTGATGAATCCACTTCAGTGGATTGGGATTGCATTTGATGAAATATGAGACCACACAATGAATGTATGGGGAAACATGTTTTGGTAAGCGTGTTTCAAATTTAATCTCCAAGCTAGGAGTATTTAAGGGGTAAAAGCCAGTCATAGGTATTGAGAATGTTTACAATTACAAAGCAGAACTTAACAATAAAATAACACATCAAGCTATGGGTGTAAACTGTAAGAGTTCTGAGTTACAAAGGAGAAGGTTAAGTTTTACAAAACGAAGTGATTTTTGGCAGGCTAGCCTCAAATGCAAAATAAGGGAAAAGTAAAAAAAATCTAGGCATTTTTATCTTCACTGGGATAGGCTTTATTATTTTAGAGGTCAATTGAAAGAAAGAACTAAATCCATTAAAGTGTAGTTCTCATTTTTGGGGAAAAATCAATAGCCCTGAATCTGCATGCTGGCGACACCTTTGCATCTCAGAAGCCAAGGCTGCAAGAGCACTTTGAAGAGAGAGAAAAAATATTGTCTTTGATTTGGTGCTAAAAATTTTCCAGGTAAGGGGGTTTTGATCAAGGCTATATTTTCCTGTGAATATCAGCAGAAGGGAGAATTAATTTTAAGGCCAAATAATATGAAGGGAATATAATATCAGTACCATAACACAAATCTCAGAAATATTTCCAGTGATCCACAGGGGACCTTCTGGTTAAATATTTCTTGGGGGAACAAAATTACCCATCCACGCTAAAATTATGACACTTTAGCGAGCCTTCTGATTCGTCCCGTATGGAGATACTTATACATGGTCCGACAGTTTTATGCATGTAGAAATATGTAGAATACAGCAGATTTTTATATATTACATAGGCTTCTTCTTTACTATGTTAGTCTATTATTTCTAAGACATTGTTGGTGCTTACCAGGTTTTCTATGTATGTTTTCATGTCATCTGTAACAACTAATAATTTTACTTCTCCAATATGAATAATTTCTTCCCCTTTTCCACAATTTTTTGCCTTATTTATGTATGGACTCCCATAATAGTGATGGATGTGGACATATTGTCTTTTGCCCTATCATAGGAAAAATAAGAAGCTTCTAATAAAAGCACTGAATAAATGTATGATTCTTTCTGGCTGGGTATAATTAAGTATTAAGAGAAAAATGTATTGAAGAAAATGTTAAAAGAAAATTTAAGTTTAATTTAAATATTCGACAAATTTTTAACATTTACATATTGGAAAAAAGAAAGCTTGTTTAGAAGGGAATGCCAAGATGTGCCTGGCTAACTATTTGATAGGGAGATTAGAGTGCAGTATGGACCTCATTAGTCATGTCACAGAAATAGGATGGAACTGTACTAGCAAATAAACTACCAGTTTTATTTAACAGGGGCTGAGAAAACAAGTTGGAAAGAAGAAATTTTGGCAGAGTTGGTTTTTACAAGAAGAAATGTAGACTGTTCATCTGTGAATTGTGTGTTTTTGTTCAAGACAGTGAAGGAATGGCCCTAAAAGTTTAGATTGAGTTACTACTTCTGGCACGTTAAAACATGCCAATATTGCTTCTTTTAAAACATGCCAGGTGTTTATGGCAAGCTTCCCACCATACACTGATAACTCTGGCCCTTGTATCTATTGTCTCTGAATATTGTTGCCATAGTATCTATTTTTATATTCCACAAATCAGTGCAATCATTCTATATATATGGTTCATTTCACTCAGCAAAATACTCCCCATATCCATATCCATTCATGTATAAGCAAATTTTTTGACTTGATTTTTCCTAACAGCTGTGTAGTATTCCATTGTGTAGATTCTTTAACTACTCAAAAACTCTATTACAAACAACCTTGTAAACCACAATGTTCAAATAGTTTATATGTGGGTATTATATATATTATATTATATATAATACTATATTATATACTATATATGATATACTATATATAATATAGTATATCATATATACTATGATATATAGTATATATGATATAATATATTTATATATTTACTATATAATTATTAATTAATGTCTAATATAATTAATATATTATATGGTTATATTATATATGATATCATATATAATTATATATGATATTGAACGTATATATTACATATATTATATATAATACCCATATATACCAGGAAATACCCTCCACTAGGGGCCCCTCCACTGGGTGGGAATTGCACATTCCACTGGGGTGTCCAATTCCTAGACCAAAACTGCTGCCTCAAAGCAGAGCATCACATCAAAGGGACTGACTATTCTCAAGATTTATGACATAAAAGTAATTGCTTTGCTAAGTTTTGGACTTATCTTGGAGTACATCAGCCCTTTCCATTCTCATTTCTCCACTTGGAAATGGGAATGACCTACTTTAATATTTTGAAAGCACATGACTTAATTGGTCAATAGCTAGAGAAGAAATTTTGCCTGTGAATGAATCACACGTTCATTTTCACTAACATTTGATGTTGATACTTAGATCAGACTTCTGACTCTAGACTTTACCATAAAGAGTGGTGAGTGTAGTTAGAGAAATAACTACACTAACAACTATCTTGACAATGTTAATGAGATAGAAGTAGAATGCCTGTCTCGAATATAGCGGTGTGAGGGAGGTGGGAGATGGGGAGCACTGGTGGTGGGAATGTCACTCTGGTGAAGGGGGTATTCTTTTTTATGACTGAAATACAACTACAAATATGTTTGTAATCATGTTGTTTAACTAAAGACTTTTTTTGTTTGTTTTATGGGCCACACCTGGTGATGTTCAGGAGTTACTCCCAGCTCCTCGCTCAGAAATTGCTCCTGGCTTGGAGGACCATTTGAAGTGCAGGGGATTAAACCCAGGTTCATCCTGGGTCAGCAGTGTGCAAGGCAAATGCACTACTGTTGTGCTATCGCTATTAAAAAAATAAGAGTTCATAGATTTATGAACTATTTCGATAGAAGGAGGTCATGGATTTTGTAAGGCCAGATATGAATCTAATCCAAGAAAATATTCAATGATAAAGATTATTATCCAGTGTCATATTAGGAGCCTTTCCAAGCTATATTCATTTCATCAGAGGTAGGGTATAGGAAAAGGATTAAATAGGTCAGTGGTTTAAGCTTGTCATTTATTTGAAATTCTTATTATTTGTAATGTTTTGATTTGTTGTCAGGAGTCTTAAATTTATAATGTGGAATCAATGTAATAGTAAATAGGGATAGCCTTCTGAGTCTTTTGTAATCAATTGCATTATTAATAGATCAATATGTTAATGTTCTTTGATAGTCATTGGTGATGAGAAATCAGTGGGTGGGTCTTGTTTGTAGTTCCCAGTGAGACACTGAGTTAGACTGCTGAGTCAGGCAGCTTTTTGCTTTGAAATACCATTGTGATAATGCCCAGAGAAGAGGGCCAGATGGACCAGCTCATGATATGAAGCTCACCACAAAGAGTGGTGAGTGCAGTTAGAAAAATAACTACACTAACAACTACTATGATAATGTTAATGAGAGAAGTAGAATGCTTGTCTTGAATACAAGCAGGTGGTAGAGGAGGAAGGAGATAGCGGCATTGATTGTGGGACTGGTGCACTGATGAAGGGGGGTATTCTTTGTATGACTGAAACCCAACTACTACAATCATTTTGTAATCACGGTGTTTAAATAAATACATTCTAACAAAAAAGAAATCTTATTGTGGCAGCTACAGTTTGAAACGAAAAGGATTCCATGTTATGGGATGTATATGGCTCTCAATTGTGTTTGTTGAAGTTCTAAATTCTTTTATGTTTTTGGTTTTTGGATCACACCCAGCAGCATTTAGAGGTTACTCCTGGCTCTATGCTCAGAAATCACTTCTGGCAGGCTCTGGGGACAATATGGGATGCCAGGATTCAAACAACCATCCTTCTGCATGCAAGGCAAACGCCCTACCTCCATGCTATCTCTCAGGCCCCTGAAGTTCTGAATTCTAGATGTGATGTTATTATTGGGAAAGGATATTTTAGAAATGTTAAAAATAAATGTCTTCTGCAAATTGTAAATACTGGAGGAAAGTTTTCAGGTTTCAGCCCCCCCCCCAATTGCCTACAAAATTATACCAAAGAGGAACATTTTACTTTTATATTGTGATTGTTTGTTTTCTACTTTTATTTTTCACTATACATGGTAGTGTTCAGTGCTTACTCCTGGTTTTTTGCTCAGGGATCATTCCTGTAAGTAGTAGGGGTCATATTAAATACTAGAGATCAGAATCTGATTGGACATATGCCAGAGATAGGACACCCAGTGCTATCTCTCTGATTGAATGAATATTCTACTATTGAATAGTTGGGAAAATCTGTACTGAGCAATACCTCATGTGATGGATTGCCATGTGGAAATCTCAGGTGACTGGAAAGAGTATTATTAGTGCTTGGAATTTGATTCAGGTATTATAAGTTGACTAGATGCGATGATAATAAGAGACTGCAGGTTTTCTTTGAGTATCTTAGCCCTGTCATCTTCTTCTTAGTCTGTGACTTTCCCAGTCACATTAACATTAGTTCAGTTAACATAAAAGACATATTAGAGAATTAACTACTACAACCTAAAAAGTACTATGATGAATAAATATCTTGATATATCTATTTATAGATATTTATACATATGTATGTATGCTTTACATTTAATGAGGTAATATTTTATTTATCTCTAAACTTTGCTATTTCCTAATAGTATATCAAGAATTTCTACAGTAGCAATTTACCACAATACAGCTTGTGGAATTGGAACCTTCAACATCTGTGTAGAGAAAGTCAATAACAGAGAATGAGACAAATATATAATGAAACAAAAAAATTTACATGGACTCTCTAGCCAGGGCAGCCATGAATAAGCTCACAAGCTAGCTATGTATTTTTTTTTTTTTTTGGTTTTTGGGCCACACCCGGCGGTGCTCAGGGGTTACTCCTGGCTGTTTGCTCAGAAATAGCTCCTGGCAGGCACGGGGGACCATATGGGACACCAGGGTTTGAACCAACCACCTTTGGTCCTGGATCGGCTGTTTGCAAGGCAAACGCCGCTGTGCTATCTCTCCGGGCCCGCTAGCTATGTATTTAATACAGTATTTCTCTGCTACCCTAGCTCCCATCACAGGAGGGATTTATGTTTGCAGATATTAAGAACAGCTAGTAAACACAATGACATTCATTGAGTCCATGAAGAAAAAGAAGAAAAAAAGAGTATTTCAATTTATCACTAATCATCAGACACCTTTAAAAATGTTTTAAACACTGTGGTTATAAGGTTATTCATAATGCAGGTTTTTCCCACAGATAAAGTTGTTCTTGATTGAGTTATGTCATACATGCACAACAACTTTCACCAGTGCACATTTTCCACCACCAGTGTCAACAGTTTCCCTCTCATCCTCCCTGTTGCCCTCTCCCCTCCCACCCATACTCCCCTACCTGCCTCAGGATTAGGATTAGGCATTTTGCTTCTCTCTCTGTCTCTCTTTCTCTCTCTCTGTCTCTCTCTATATCTATTCTTTTTTTGATACTGTGGTTTGCATTATTAATTAAGGGGTGCCATTCATGTCCCTTTATTGCTGTGAGCCAAATTCTGTTGCAGTCTTCAGCTCCTGCAAACAGATCCTTCGTGGAGTTCGGGAAAAAATTCCACGGGGAGAGAGTGGGCACACGGCAAATGACGGAAATATATTGTAGAAATGAATGAAACCACGCAGATTGCATGGGGACTTACGTCTCAAAAGACGAAGACAATTTTATTTTTTGAACTGGCAGCTTTTAAAAGGTAGAGGCTAGGAAAAGCAGGGTGCAAATTCTTGACATCAAAGACACTGGGGAAAGAAAGAAGGACTCTGGCTTAAATTAGCATATTAAAGAGCTGATACTGAAGGTGAAAAGGCAGTTTGTTTTGGGTTCGCTTTGTTTTGGGTAAAACAGAAGGAAAACAGGTAATTATCAGGGAAGTGGGAAGAGTGAGGAATGTTTCAGAGTTTCGGGGGGGGGGAGAAACTGAAAATTACTTTGTTTTGAGCTAAGTTTATGGAAAAACCTGATCTTGGCGCCAAAGTAGGAAAAATTACAGGGAGCTGTTAAGTGGGAGACTTTTGGCGGGATTGTACTGTTCTCCTATGTTAGAAAGAGTTTACTAAGGCCTGATTTCTAATATTGGTTAAAATTAAAGAGAGAGATAGTTACAGCCACTATGGAATTATGTCCAAACAATCCACGCAAAGGGTCAAGTGATTTTGACTGCTCTAAGCGGGCCTTTTTGGCAAATAATTCCTTTTCAGGAGGGCAATATACCTTGTGGTGTGTGCCTCTCCTGAGTGGGATGTGGCATTTTTTTTTTTTTTGGTATGGGCACCTGGTGGCGATACTTTCAATTAGTTGAATAGTATAGGGAGATGATGACCCAAAATTTAAAAAAAACCTGATCTTGGCGCCAAAGTAGGAAAAATTACAGGAAGCTGTTAAGTGGGAAACTTTTGGCGGGATTGTACTGTTCTCCTATGTTAGAAAGAGTTTACTAAGGCCTGATTTCTAATATTGGTTAAAATTAAAGAGAGAGATAGTTACAGCCACTATGGAATTATGTCCAAACAATCCACGCAAAGGGTCAAGTGATTTTAACTGCTCTAAGTGGGCCTTTTTGGCAAATAATTCCTTTTCATGAGGGCAATATACCTTGTGGTGTGTGCCTCTCCTGAGTGGAATGTGGCACTTTATGCCCTTTCAGCACCAGTTCTTATCCAGAGTGATCATTTCCAATTATTATTGTCATAGTAGACCCTTCTCTACTCTTAACTGCACTCTCTGCTCATTATGTGTCAAACTTCCTACAATGGCCCTCCTAATCCTCCACTCTATTGTCTCTGTATATCCTCCCTGCACCCTTAAAGTATAGAGTGAAGTGACGATCTCCCATTCTGGTTTTGACTACATTGCCATCTACAGTTGAAGACTCTTAACTAAAATAAGTCTATCTTTTCCTAGGTGCATGTTTGGTTGCTTGATAAGGCAATCAATCTAAGCTGCTTTGCAAGGAAACTAAGTAACCCAACCTTGTGGTTTATGTTAGGGGGTTTATTTTCCACACACTATGAATTAATTATTGACCATTTTAAATTTAGGCTTAGTTTTCATTATATAGATTTTCATGATTTATAATCCAGGTTTTTATATAGTTTGATAGGTTTACATTATTTTCTATTATGTGAACAGTATAGTGAGTGCCCTTATATGAGTAGCTTTCACAAAATGATAGAATCATATAATATTTATAATTTTGAATTTGAAATTATTTAGTGGCTCTCTAGCTTGTGATCATCAATATCAAATTCAGTCACTTTGCACAATAAAAGGGTTATTTGTAATTCAGTTTTGTCCTATTTACTCCTTAACCAAACTAATTTTTCAGCATAGCTTCACCTGTGCACTCGGAGCTCTCCCAGGGTGTCTTAGTGCTACTGGAATCCTGGTTTATTATCATTGTGTGTTCACTTACTAATTTTGATGTGTTACTATGAACTCCTGAGGGACTTGGAGAGCTTTTTCAAGGGAGAGTTAAAAGTAGTCACTCAATGTTCATTTGCTTGCATGAAATGAAGAATGATCACTTAAATATTTGTGTGTTTTTTTCTTTATTTTTCAGCATCATTGAATTTTATGAATGTTTCCCAGTTTTGTCAAATTTTATGCTTCCTGTAATCAAGGTTGATTTTATCTCTCATCCATTCATTCTATTTCACAAAAGTCAGTTGAGCACCCACTATGTGTCAGGTTCTTATATATACCCAGGAAAATATCTACTAAAACCACAGGGGTCTTATATGCTAATGAGAATACAAAAATTAAAGCAGGTAAATATGTGATATGTTTGCAGTGACAGAGGTTAGTAAGTGATGAGAAAAAATAATGGCAGAGGAGGTTTTGATATTCTTATATGTACTTTTATAGGGAAGCTACAATTGATATTTTAGAGTAGAGGGAAAGCCTATTTCCTTCAGAAGGGGGAGTGCTCGTGATGTGATGTGATGTGATGTGATGTGATGTGATGTGATGTGATGTGATGTGATGTGGTGGTATCTAGGAGAAAAACTTTCTAGACAGAAGAATAAGTACAAGTTCCCATCCTCAATATGCCTGAGGCAAACCAAGGGAAAGAGAGAGAGAACTAGTTGCAGAGTTTAAGTGAGGTCAGAGTTGAGATAGCATAGGAGATAGCTTTTCGGATCAGTACATGATCAGAACTTTAGTATTCACATTGACCAAAAAGGCATGAATGAATGAGAGAAACACTAATAACATAAATAGTTTTAACAGCATTTTCCTGGTTACAGCAGAAAGAGAAGTGAAAGTGAAGAATGAGGTGGCTGTGGCAGTAAATTGGACAAGAAGTTATTGTTGGGGCCAGCATGGTGGCAGGGAGGGAACTGGGATGGTGACAACAAATGGTAGAAGCCTGAATTTTATTTAAAGCTGTTTGCTTTTGGACCAGATACAGAACATTAGAACATGCAGTCACAGATAACACCACAAGTTACAATCTCTCAATCCATGCAAAATATCAAAATGTTATTGTTTGTCCAGCATTTTTTTTGCCCATTTGGGCTAATTTTGCACTCATACATACCCCATCATAACTGTATAGTTGTCTTAGAAAAAGTCATATACATTTGAACTATTTTGATTTTGTTCATATGGTTTCACTATAAATTACTCAGATATAATCATATATGTAACTTATATATAGGAATAAGTCTCATTGTTTAACAATACTCAAATCTAATTTTAATATCTGTCATAATTTCTTGGGCCATTGAATTTTAGTAGTAAATTTTACTGAATCTTGTAGCTGGGTTTGTTCAGCACCTGGATTACAATTTAGCAAATGAATGTAAATGATTCTTAATAAATTATAAGGCAAGTTTTTACTATAAGGTCTGCTATTGAATGTATTACTAATTCTATGTGGAAATAGAATAATGACAGAAGTGTTTCCTAAAATGGAGATGCCATCTCTTGGGGCACTGGAGCAATACAAGGGAAGCACTGAATACTTTTTTCTGCAATGTAAAAAAATGGTAAGCCAAATAATTTCGGAAATATCTGATTTACAATAATTTAACATACATTTTTATAAATTATAAGAGGATAATATTGGGGCTGGAGATATAATATAGCAAGTAAGGGGCTTGCCTTGCAAGCAGCCAACTTGGGTTGACTTCCTTCTCTTATCACCACCAGGAGTGACCCTGGCGTGCAGATCCAGGAATAAGCCCTGAATACAGTTGGGTGTGACTCAAAGCAAAAACCAAATTTAAAAAATAGAGTAGTCTTAATAACATTAAATTAGTATATGTTATAAAATAATTTGAACATGGTATAGTATATGAAAAAAAGAGTGCTTAAAGACAGTTGATGCAAGAAATGTTCTTTTGTTTTTGTTTTTGGGCTACATTGGCTGTGCTCAAGGCTTACTTATCACTTTATGTTGAGAGATCATTTCTACTGGGCTCTTCAGGGAATCGAACCTGCAAGGCAAGTGTCCTACCCATGTATAATGATTTCTTATCCCTCGCTTATTTTGAAAATGAAAATGTAAAAGATCTCTGCAAATAGCACACTGGCCTCTTTGTGTACTGTTAGATACATCAGATAATGTATTTGATCCATTCTCTCATATCAGCATTGTGTAGTCATTTCTGGGAAGAAGGCTACAGAGAAAACCTCAGGTATTTTTGGGCATTTATTATTATTTTTTATAAATTTTTTTTGGGCCACACCAGTGGCACTTGGGTTACTCATGGCTTTGTGCTCAGGAAATGCTTCTGGCAGGTTCAGAGGACTATATGGGATGCTGAGCCAAATCCAGGTTCGTTCTGGGTCGATTGCATGCAAGGTAAACACCTGATAGCTGTACTATCTCTCCGGACCCCCATTTAATACATTTTAAATTTTAGCTTCTGGTTCCCTCCCACGGAATACCTTTATTGTATACTTTGTAGGGAAACAAGAGATTCTGCCACTTTTTAAGTGCAATTGCCTAAATGTGTTTTTCCAGTAGAATATCCAGTGTTCACTTTAAACTCTGAGAAATCATTTAAGTTAAATGTGACAAACAACTGTACAGGCAAGGCTGCTAGTTAGTTGAACATTGAATTACAAACACACAAACAAAATTATTGTTGTGAAACATGTTGCTAAAATGATATATCAAATGCCCAGCAAAGACCAGAGCCTCAGGCATGTCAGGGCTTTCAGAGAAGCATGTGCACTTCACTTACATGTTTTAGGGTCCTAGGGATTGGGAGCTGGCCTCAAAGAGCTGGGGTGTCTTTTGCCTATGGGAGGCCCAGATCAATCCTGTGTTCTACCAATATCTCAAGAACTGCCACAAGCAATCACCAAAGAAGGCACCTGAAGTAGACTGTGAACACTATCTGGCATGAACCAAGATCCAATATATATATATATATATATGTATTAATAAACAGGCAACATTGAAAAGCAAAAACACTTGCATATTGAAACAGTTTGTGTAAGTTACATGCCCCAAGTGACAAACAAGTGATTGAAATTATAGCATACTCTCTCTAGTGAGTTTTTGGAAGGTTTGGGTGACTAGCTAAATGTTTTAATCACTTTTTTTACACTCTATCAAATAGGAATAATAATTGTTGCTACCTGCTAGAATTCTTATGAGGATTAAATGAACAATTTTATATACGGCTCTTCGAATAGTTTCTACCTGATAGGATTGTAAATTCTCAATAATCACTAGGACTTTTATTACTAGCTAAGAATATAATGAGCTCTTAAGTTTACATATAAATTACATATTAAGAGACTGCTTAGTTTGAAAAATAATAATTATAAAAACCCTGACTATTCATGGTATATTTTTTATTTTCATCAATGAATAATATTCTTGCTAGAAAGCAGTGTGAAAAATTCTAAATTTCATATAAGTTTTTAATGTGTATGAATAAGTATATTATCAGAATATTGATCTTATATAAATGTGAATAATGAATTATAAAATTGAGGTGTATAGTATTGTACTAGCTTTTTATTCTAAAGATTAAATAAACTTGGTACAATATCAGATGACAGAATGATTATCATTCATTTTTATCATGAAAATTGGATACATTGTTTCTGCTTTTCCAGTATACAAACAGCTTTTTCAGTTCTTCAAACAAATCACTCAGAGTCTCATAAGGACTTATAGTCTCCCTTTGCTATTATAGTCTACTCTGATGTAATCTCTAAGGCTGTTTGTATTTCATAGGTATTGATATTTAATTTGAAGTTCAACATCCAGTACTGGAGAGAATAATCAGAATTTTCACAAGGCAGAGAGAGTCTCTGACATATGTTCTATTGATGGGGTAGTTAAAACTGAGAATGAGGATGCAAAAACTAGAGTGACAAATCCAGAGCACTTAGACTTTATAAAATTTTGGTGAAAAAATTTCGGGGCCAGAGCAATAGCACAGTGGTAGGGTATTTGCCTTGCATGCTGCTGACCTGGGACTGACCCGGGTTCAATCCCCAGCATCCCATATGGTCCCCTGAGCCTGCCAGGAGTGATTTCTGAGCACAGAGCCAGGAGTAACCCCTGAGCACTACTGTGTGACCCCAATTTAAAAAAAATAATTAAATAAATTTTATAGAAGACTTACTTATGCAAATCTAAGGAAGTTTCCTGAATATATCTGATTTAATTTGATATTATATTCCTTAAAATAACTAAATCAAATATTCAAGCAGAAGGTGACATTGTCAAAACTTCGGTCAAACTTAAGACAATAAAAATAGTTTTGAAAATTTTAGTTGATATTGAGAAAAAAAGCAGTAGATCATTTATTGGCAAGAATATGAAAGATTCTCTCTTATTTTTATTCTTTGGGCTTGTTTGAGGCTAAAGCTGGATGTGCTCAGTACTTATTCCTGGCTTTGCACTCAGGAATCAAGTAGGGCTCAAGTATGGTGCCAAGAATCGAACTCAGGTTGGCATGTACAAAGCAAGCACACTACACATTGTACTATCGCTCCAGCCTCTTGATTTTATTTTATTTCAGTGACTCTGTAGTTCAGTGAAATTGTTTCTAGCATGACTAAAAAGTTTAAAGATGACTTTTTATTGACTTTATCGAAGAAAGAGATTATTCAATAAAAATCAAAAACATTAGACTTATGGTACTTGGAAATTTTATTAGATTGAATTTCAGGTGTTATGTGCAAAATAAAATGTTTTTATTATGATCAGTTCTCTTTGTAACTCTATATATTTGTAGTTTAATGGCATAGTAATAGTATGATTTGAATTTACCAGCCAGAGTCATAAATATGTAGCATTCATTTCTAGATAATATATTACACAATTCTTTTATGAAGAAAAAGTTGCTTGTTGTAAAAATGGATATTTTATTTGAATAAATGATTCTTGAATTTATATGATACTTCAAGTTGTCTTGTCTTCTAAAATGCTAGATTGCTTTTGGCAGATATCAGAGGCAGATATATAACAATTGCCTTCAATAATCTTCACTGTATTATTATTTAAAATTATACTTAAAATAAAAGAAAGATTATAATTCAAAAACTGTGTGACATACTTTATTTTTTTTACCACATCTATAGTCTTAGCCATGTATTAGTAAATGATAGCTGTGCGTACTAAGAAAAATCTTTATTTCCATTTTAAACCATTGATGACATTTCTTCAGATACATACATGCTTATCTGGTTAACAAGGTTTGATTTTAATTATTAATGTTTTATAAAATTCATCTACATGATTTACATATTTGCAAATAGTGATTCAAATTTACTGGTAAAATGTAAGAGAACATAAAATTTTTTAAATATTTTATTTAAACACCTTGGTTACAAACATGATTGTGGTTGGGTTTCAGTCATATAAGAGGACCCCCCCCATCACCAGTGCAACATTTTTGCATAATATATCACTGGGAGATAGATTAAATCTTGTTTCTAGTTGGATGGCAGAGAAGCCAAAATGCTTACATTACAGACATATTTAAATAGATATAGGTCATGAGGTTAAAACACAAAGATACTTGTGTTTATTTTTTCAAACAAAAATTAGACTGACTCCAGCTAGTGTTGCTTTTCTCTCAGTTATTTGGAGAGTCCTTCAGTCATCGGATCACTTTAAAATACAACTTTTTATTTTTATTATTTGAAACAGTGAAGGTTGAGAATGCTGGTTTGGTTATCTTTTTGCTGCTGTTGTTTTGGGGCCAATAGCTGGTAGTTCTTAGCACTTACACCTGACTCTTTGCTCAAGAGATATTTCTGGTAGAGTTGGGCATCAAACAGGGTTTTCTGTGTGCAAGGCAAGTACCTTTACCTTTTTATTAACTCTCTACATTGTTGGTCTTTGCTGAGACCTTCCTTTATACATCTCTCCTAACCTGAGGCATTGTTGTTTGAATAATATTACCTGTCTTTCCCTCATCCAATGCTAGATGTGGTTTTATAGATTATCCAAGCACTAAGAATACTATAATTGAAAATGAAAATCATATTAAATGTTTAAAACCTGACATATGGGTATTGAATTCCACTGCACTTGAGATATTGTGGGCATACTATGTATGCTGATTTGAAAATAGTTCCTTTTTTGTAATTTAAACATTATAGTTACAAGATTGTTCATACTACTGTTTTATTCCCACAGATGCAGTTGTGTTGAGTTACAGTCATACAATGTAAAATCACCTTCATGAGTGCTGCCACCAATGTCAACAGTTTCCCTTACACCCTCCCTGATTCTGTTTTGTAATTGAAAAGTTATGAAAAGTTTATAAGAGGGTACTTGACATGATGGCTGTCATAGGCACAAACTTCAAGTACCTATCAGATGATACAGTGTGACTAACTCAGGCTTTCCTGATGGTCTATGAACAGGCTATTGCCATTTGACAATGGTATACATGGATACAATTTTATTTTTAATGTATATTGGTGCATATATGCATATATATGAACACTAATATATATTTATGCAGTTTTATATATGTATATATAATACTCATTTCTAAAGCACACACACATATACCACACCTAGCTATGCTCAGTGCTTACATTTAGGAATCACTACTCCTAGCTGTACTTGGAAATCAAATCCAGATCTGCCATGTACAAGGCAAATACCTTACTCACTGTACTATTGTTTTAGACTCCAAAAACTATAATTTTAAGTGAATACATCAAACCATTATAAATAATGTTTTTTTTTGGTTTTGTTTTTTTTTGGGGGGGGTTTGGGTCACAGCCAGCAGTGCTCAGGGGTTACTCCTGCTTTATGCTCAGAAATTGCTCCTGGGATACCGATTCAAACTTCCGTCCTTCTGCATGCAAAGCAAATGCCTTACCTCCATGCTATCTCTCCAGCCCCTATAAATAATGTTTTTGAAATTTTTCTACCTAAGCAGTTTGTGAAATATTTGTGTAATCTTTCGTGGTTCATAGATGTAGGAGTGTTGATACCCTCTGATCTGTTCTGGAGGCCACAGTACATGAGACTCTCATTGAATTCTGATCCTTGGTACTAAAATTTCTTTCCTGGCCACTTTATTGGGACATTTTTTTTACTTAACAATTTTGACAGTTTCCATATAAGTTTAGAACTGATTAGATTTCACCATCTGTCCTTTTTGGAGGAGTGAAAGGTAATTTGGTCAGACACATGGTCAGATTCAAGTTAGTGAAACTATATCGCCAAGGGAAAGTGCTTGAGGCTCACTCCTGGTGGGCATCACAGAATTATGCTGGGGAGTGAACCCAACCAGGCCTACTGCATGCAAACTGTGTCCTAGTTTATTGAGCTCTCTCTCTCTCTCTCTCTCTCTCTCTCTCTCTCTCTCTCTCTCTCTCTCTCTCTCTCTCTCTCTCTCTCTCTGTGTCTCTTTCTGTTGCCCTTAACTGCTCTTTTCTAGTATGACCATCACAAAAACTATGATTACAGCTAATTTTAGAACTTTTTATTAACCTAAATAAAAGCTCTCATACCCTTCAGCTATGTTCCTTCTTTCCCTTGTACCTGGTTGCCCCTGTTAACTCGATTTCTCAGGAACCACTATCCTACTTTTCTGTCTTAGATTTCCTGAACCATATTTTAATATTAACAAAGTAGTCTGCAATCTTGGTGGCTTTTCTTTTACTAATATGTTCAAGGGTTTTTTGTGTTATAGCACATATTAATATGTCATTATTTTTTCCAAATGATGTTTCACATGTAGATATAAGATATTTTGCCTATTTAGTTACATTGTAATTTACATTGGATTGTTTTCTGCTATTGGTTATAAGGAATAATGTTGCTATCTTCATTTCTGAGTTTCTATGTAAGCATATGTTTTCTTTCCTTGGAAATATACTGAAGAGTAAAATTAGTCAGTCAGCGGCAACTCTGCTTTGTCACTGTAGGAATTTCTAGACATTCCAACATTGCTATATTGTACTTTTATACCTATAGTTTATAAAGGTTCCAATTCTTTGCATTTTGCCAGCATTTATTATTACTTGACTTTTTGATTCTTACCATGTAGTGGGTGTGAAATATTGCCTCATTATGGTTTTGATTTGCCTTTCTTTGATGATTAATGATGTCAAAACATCTTTTATGTGCTAATTAATCATCTATATATTTTCTTTGGAGAAAAGTCCTTTGCTCATTTTTAAATTGAACATTTTGTCTTTTTCATTATTGAGTTGCAGTAGTTTATTTTTATGTATCCTAGACTAAATTTTTTATTAAAATATGATGTGCAAATATTTTCTCCTGTTCTATAGATTTTCACTTTTTAATTGTGCTCTTTTACAAATCTGATTTTTAAAGAATTTATCAGAATTTAGATAATGTTCCATATTATTTTTACACTTATGCTATTGATATATACAGATACCTCAGGATTAATGTGCTTGGCTGGTTCCACCCCCAGTGCTGCTTATAGTCTAACAAGAACATTGCCAGTAGTAAGATATGAGCACTACCATATGAGGCCCCCAAACATCCCAAAACAAATTACCATGGAAATAGAGATAGTACTGAGGTTAAGGTACTTGCTTTACATCATGCCAACTCCAGTTTGAAGCCCTACCCACTGTTCTATTGCTCTGCTCCAATTAATGTTAATACTTGCATATAATGTAAGGAAGCATAATATTTACTTGTATCTCCTTTCACTCTAAAAATATTCCCAATTGACTATATTAGTAAAAATACAATGTAGCATTGATTTGATGTCCTAGACATAGGAGTAAATCATAACTTGAGTCATTATTTCAAGAGCATCATATTCCAACATAGGTAGCCAGATTAAATTTACAAATTTAGCCAGATTAAAAAAAAGAACATAATATCTCAAGGGAACTTAACACAACTGAAAACAATTGAGCAAAAATAAACTTGGACTCTCAAGTGCCTTTCAAAAATCTACAACTTCCACGCTTTGTATCCAGTTCTTTTACATCCCAAGAATATAATATTAAATTCTTGTTGTTGAAACAGTGTAGCTAAATGCTAATGATGTCTATTTCTTTGAAATGTCAATGCCTGGGAAAATTTTGTATTTTTAAAGAATTAAATATCTTATTATTGAATTTCATACATTTAATAAAATCACTACCTAGGAAATTTTTGTGTTTTTTAAAGAGCTGAATACATATTTTATAAGTGAACTTCATGTATTTAATAGGATTAAACTGTAATTAGTGACTGATATTAATATAGCTAAGTTAGTAATATAAATCTATAGTTAAAGTTTCAGGGTCTAGTATGAAGCTAAGAGGTAAAGCATATAATTTGCATGCATGAGACCCTCAGTTCATCCTAGTGTGCACACATAAGTATTAGTGAACTTAAATTGGGAACTATTCCAAATCCTTCATAGTCTAGTAGTAAAATGGTCAACTCTGCCTACCTAAAACTATCAATCTAATTATATTGACTGTATCTGTTTTTATGATTTTTTTGTTATCTTTGAGGGGGAGTGTAAATGAATTGATTTATTCATTGCAGTAAGATGATCTATTGCTACAGTATTGTTTTATGTAATGAAAAGTTGTAAAAATTGGTTTAATGTGATGCAGTCTGCACAATTAATAAATAAACATTATGATTGTGCTACTTGAAGACAAAAACAGGATTTTATTCATATGCATAATAGCAATAACCAAAACAAAAGAAGTGACAAAATACTGCAAAATATTTAATCTAAAACTCCATGAAAATAATGTGGTAACTAGAGAAGTAATGTGAAAAGGGATGGTAGGTATTGATAGACTGGATGCATTTGGGTTTCATTTCTCTTTTGAATTGTGATTTTTTATTCCAATTCATTGATTTATGTTATAAGATTTTTTCCCATGCCTGATTTGGGCTCTTTTTGTGGTAATCTTCCAGTTTCTTAAATTGTGTAATCAAGTTACTTATGCACATTCTTTCTTCCTTTCTGATGAATATTTGAAAAGCTATGAACTTTCCTCTTAACATGCTTTTTCTGTGTCCTATAAGTACTGGTAACTGCAAAATTGTGCATTCTTCCTTCAATCTGAATGAGAGTATGGTTGGGTAAAATATTCATGGTGAGATGTTCATTTCATTGAAGAACTTTCTTTTCTTTCTTCTTTCTTTTACACACTATATCCCCACCCCTGTTCCTCAGGCCTGAAGGGTCTTATCTGAAAGGTCAGCTATAAGTCTCAAGGATGTTCTTTTGTATGTAATTTCCCTCTTTGATCTTGGTACTTTCAGTATTCTGTCTTTATGATTTTTGTCATTCGGAATAGGATGTGTCTTGAAATCCTTCTATTAGGATGTCTTTTAGCTAGTACCCTTTATGTCTCCTGTATCTAGGTGCATGTGCTCTTCAGTTCTAGAATCTTCTTTTAAATGATATCTTTGACTGTTGCTTCTTTCTTACCTCTTGGAACCAGATAATTCTGATGTTGTTTCTCTTGAATTCACTTCCCAGTTCTCTTTTCAGCGTTTTATTTATATTGAATCATTTTTCTATATTCCTTTGCTGACTAGAGAACTTTCACATCTCATCTTGGAGCTCACTGATTTTGTCTTCTAGTACTAATACCTTCCATAGAGTATTTCATTTCACATACTGTTATTTTTGTTTGATTTTCTTCCTTTCTGCTCTCATATCCTCTTGCATTTTATTGATAGTCTGTTCCATTGTTTATTTGAGCCCCTTAAACATCCTCATCATTCTCTAAAGTCCTTATTATAGAAGCTATATAGCTGGTTAATATGAGTTTGGTCTCAGAGATATCATTGTTCACTAAGTATGGTGGAGTTCTGTATTGTTTTCTCATTGGAAATTTTGCAATATGGAGGTCTTATTTGTGTGATGTTTTGTGGAAATATAACTAGAATATGAGGTCAGTGAGATATGAAGAGGTGACAATTTGTGCTGCCACACTACCTAAGTCCTGCTAAGGCCTCCCAGGGACTGAACTAGGGCCTGCCTGATACCCTCATGCTTCATAGGATCCTAAACAAGGATTAGGTAACATGTTCTCATTGCAGATTCCCAGCTACTTCCTAGATACTTTACATTTAAAGGATTGGGGTCATATCTGGGATATTGCTTGCCACCCCCCCCACATTACGCAAGGTCCAAACCAGGGAGTAAGATGGAAAATTATAAATGTATTTTTTTTCAGTTTTTAAAAAAATTATACTGAGGTAACATTAGCTAACAAGAGTCTAAGGTTTAGAATTACCATGCCTGGGGCCGGGAAGGTGGCGCTAGAGGTAAGGTGTCTGCCTTGCAAGCGCTAGCATAGGACGGACCTCGATTCCATCCCCCGGAGTCCCATCTGGTCCGCCCAGGCCAGGGGCGATTTCTGAGCACATAGCCAGGAGTAGCCTCTGAGCGTCAAACAGGTGTGGCCCAAAAACCAAAAAAAAAAAAAAATAAAAAAAGAATTACCATGCCCATTAACAAAGTGTCAACATCCCTCTACCCTTTAGATAACAGTTCTGTTGTCAGAATCTAAAGGTTTGTATGACTGGAGATGGGGTGGAAAGAAGGTGTTGCTCGTTTGTTTGGGAGCCTCACCAGGTATATGGAATATTTGTAACTTCTCTGTTCAGAGGTTACTTCAGAAGATGCTCAGGGCCATAGGTGGTGCTGAAGACCAAACCATGGTGTGCTCTGTGTAGAGGACACACTTTAACTTAGTACTTATTCTCCAGCCTTGTGTAACTGTTTTAAATGGAGCTTGCTAGTGAATGTTAGATTTGATGAAAGATACATTGACGAGTTGTTTATCAGTTTATCAGGTCAACTTAATTAAGAGCTGACAATGATGCATGCCACCTTCTGTGTAGGATTTAATAATGATGATGTATGTAGATTATTTTCTAGAATATTTTCTCAGTCATTTTTCTTAACAATAATTGGTTGCTTTCTTTATTTTATTCTTAAATATAGGTAAACTTCTATATTTGAATGTGACTAGGTACTTTAATGGCTTCATTGTTATTTTTAAATATATTTGCATCAATTATATTTTGACATTTTTCTTAAAAAACAATAGGAAATCTTTCTACTTTTGGATATTAAATCAGGTTATCTAAGGATATAGTGAATAGCTGAATTTTCTGTATATTTCTTTTATTTTTGCCTTTGGTATCTTATCTAGAAGTTAATAATACAGTTAGAAAGTAACTTGGTTATTTCACATCTGTTTACTTTGTCCCTCAGGGCTGAACGAGATGTAATGACCAAATGTCTATTTATCAAGACAGGCAGTTACTGCTTGCTAGCTATGTCAATCTTTTTGTACCTGTGATTATTTAATGAAAAAAGTTTTAAATGTTAGAACACTTTTATCAGTTTCAGGAGCAGCTCTGTGGAGCAGAACACAAAAGTTAAAACAACTTAAAAGAACTCTGGGTTTTATTTTATAGTTATCAAGCTCTGAGCTCTTAGACATTGTAAAGTGCTTTTAAATTATTCAGTAAGCTTCTTTGTTCAGAAATAATTCATTATTGCATTATTCTATCCATTTTCGAAATGAATCAATTGTATTTGGTCACATCACAAAGCCACTAAGGAGTGGAAGAGTATAATTCATATTTCTCTATTGCTCAGACACTTTGAGAGCAGGAATAATAAACATTGAGAAGAGGTAGATGTGTTTCTCTTCCTTATTAAGGATGCTGCCTGTTAACTGGTTCTAGATAGTGACTCACCAAAGTTTTGTGAGGGCTATGTGGGGTGAGGAACATTAGGAGTAAAGCTCCCCCTTTATGGGAATTTATATCCTCTTGTGGGTGAATCTCGGCAAGAACAAGGATTGAATTATTGTTTTTAGGAAATTCAGTAAATATAAAATAAATTGTGCCCTTCAGATCTGGGAAAAATGGATTAGATTTATTCTTTTTTTATTACCCCCCCCCCCCAGAGCTCCTCAAAGTTGGAAATATAAGTTCTGGGTCAGTACCCCTGCTGGAATCTAATATTGTCTTTTCACCAAGTTTTCTCAGATGAGATGCTGCTTTGCAGGTTTCCACTAAGTAGCAAGACCAATATGGCCCAGGCTGACAGTGCACCACATGGTATTGTATGGCAATAGGCAAGAGAAGAGGCAAGGAGGAAACTGTCCTGAACACTCGGGGAAAGCTACTAATGATGGAAGTTAGGATTGCATCCAAGATCCCCAGAGTCTTTAAGAATGAGAGCAAACTTCCTTAATTGAGAGAGATTCTCTCAGAGGGTTGAGAAAGCTCACAGAGGTAGGAGAGAAAGACCAGTTCTGTTTCAGCAAAAGTTTTTGATTGGACAGAGAGAAATTGATATGAATGCAGCAAGGAATGTGAAAACACTGTGGATTGTTTTCATACTACTAAAGTAATAATCATTTGTCATTATTACTAGTGATCTGAGGCAATCCTGCATTGGAGGTTAGATGGAAGCTACTAACAAGGATATAGAGGGAAAGGAATTGGAACAATGATGACAAGTTTGAACAGTCAGTTTGAAAGTTGATGGTGTGGGGGAATGTAATGGCAAGATCTTAGGGAAGAAATACTTCTGAGTTTAGATCCCTCAATTTAATCTGTGATTAAATTAAGATTAAGAAAAGCTGAGGGGCCCGGAGAGATAGCACAGCGGCGTTTGCCTTGCAAGCAGCCCATCCAGGACCAAAGGTGGTTGGTTCGAATCCCGGTGTCTCATATGGTCCCCGTGCCTGCCAGGAACTATTTCTGAGCAGACAGCCAGGAGTAACCCCTGAGCAATGCCGAGTGTGGCCCAAAAAACAAAAAAAAAAAAAAAAAAAAAGAAAAGCTGAACTATGTCTACTGACAGAGCCACTTAATGAAAGGAATCACCTTTCAGAAATGAGATTACTCTATATAAAGAATGTGCAAATATATTTAAATTGCAGATCAATAATATAAATATCAATAAATCCAGTAACTATATTAGTGCTTTTAACATACTTGGACTACAATAATCATTTGTTGTGGGTCTGAAATTCAGATTTAATTGCATCACCTGTACCTTGTCTGGAAACACTAGAGTCATTGAAAGATAAATGCCATTTTAGTAAATAGTTGAGAAGTGAGGAAAATAGATAGCATTAAACTTGTCCTTATAGTGCTTCGTCAAGATGGGATTGCCATGTGTGGCTTCTGGAGTTTCCCCTGGATTGAGGTTATGCATAACTCTCATTATTGAGATATATATTTATTGAGTACATGAGTTACGTTATATATGATTATGTAAAAATATTGTGGCATGTAAGATACTTGACATTTGAACCAAGATTTAGATACTCAGTAATAAATATATGCTCCTTTGTTCAGTAAAGCAAATCTTCCTCCGAATCTGCATGAAGGTTCAGTGTGGCCAGTCTGACACAGAGGAAAGATAAGCTGTTGAAAATAAATTTTCGCATCATATTAGGGTTTTAAATTTTGTAGCACTCATTTTAAGAACTATCACGAGTAATTCTTCAGGCCTTCTCTGATTAATATCTTAAGAATTTAAAGCATGGCATGCAGCACAAATTGATGCGATTTGGAATTTATTTCTGAAAAACCAAACATTTCAGAGCTCATTTTTCACCCTGGGTGAATGTGACAGAGGTGCTGATTGCTGGAACCTCATCCCAGCTTCCTTGACAGCAAGGTGGGCACAGGTGGAGTTGATGAATAATTGGCATCGAGATCTAAATCTGAGCTGGGAGAACTGATTTGGCTCATCCAGATTTAAGTGCCTTTTATAAAACCATAATCTTGCTAGAGTTCTGAAGACTGGTGATAGCAACAGATTTGATTAGGTATAGAAATAGCAAGTAAAAATGTCATTTGTTAAGGATGTTAAGGATGCATTGAGCATTATATTATAGGAATCTTCTGAAGGTAGTATTGGTCTCCATTTTTCAGATGAGAAAACTGAGGCACAGAATTGTGAAGCATTAACATTGTGGGCAGTGACCATAAAATTGAAACCTAAATCTCTTCTTACTATGTTACAATTTCTATCTACATATTCTATGAATATTACATTTCTGGAAGATATATTACTGATAAGCTATATCTCTAATAATTTTCTTAAAAAATCATCATTGAAAAGACTTGCAAACAATGATAATTATCATAAATCTAGGTTGTTGTATCTTGTTTTGTTTGGTTTTGTTTTGGGGCCACATCTGGCAGCACTCAGGGGTTTCTCCTGGCTCTGTGCTCAAAAATAACTCCTGCAGGTTTGGGGGATAATATGATATGCTGGGGATCAAAGCTGGGTTGGCTGCATGCAAGGTAAATGCCTACCCACTGTGCTATTGCTCCAGCTCCATGAATCTAGTTTTGAGTTCACCTGATATTAACAAACAACTCCTAAGTCATAGGTCATAAGCATTTTTGGAGTTGTATATTTTTAAATTTTGGTTTAGAAACAATTTTTATGATTTATTAATAAACACTTCATTGTATATTTTATATATGCCTTTATATTTTTGGCAAAGAAAGGTAATAAAAAAAACTCTTGAAAAAAAAACAGTTTAAGCTACTCTGCTCTACACCAGGGTATTGAAATTAGTCAAAATTTCCCCTCTCCTGTTTTCTCTCCTTCTCTACCTTATTTGGGAGGGTGATGTGCTTCCTCTGCATTTTATTATTGTACCTTTATTTTCTTCTCTGCCTCTTGGAGCAGGTCTTCTCAAACAGAGGACGATAGGAGAGTTTGATGAAGAGAGCTGTAAGCAGAGTACAAAAACAAACAGAGAGTATCAAGAACCAGGGACTAGGGAGAAATGGAATCTGCCACTATATCCAAAAGGAGCAAGGAGAGCAAGCTGTTTTCACAAGAAATAACTGCAGCTGTATGAGGCTGTCAACAGGGCAGGAGACACTGTCTTCCAGGAAGACTAATTCATTTGCTGACACCAACAATGAGTGAAACCAAATTCTGGGATAGACAGATTGCTTCTTTCACACTTCTGGTAGTCCTGTCTTTGCTGGTGGCCAACAGTTACTGAGCACAGCTGAAACCAAAGAACCAGGGTGATGAAAACTCCTCATGTCCAGCTTCACACAGCACGGTGGAGAATGGGAAGAACAGGTGGAGTTGACCCACTGAGTCAGCTTTCCTGTTGACTCAGCTGCATAGACTTTCTCTCCCTTATCTTGAGCTCCACTTCCCTAGACTAGACCTTTTTTCTTCTAGAAACTTGTCCTGAAGTGTTGTGTATGTAAATAGTTTAGGGTGAGTAACATAGTAATCCCCTAAAATATTTACATACACAACATTGTCCTCTCCATACTCTACTGTGGTCCTTGAGCACCTTGCATTGAAATCAAGTGTCTCTGGTGTTGGACTCATCTTTTAGGCACTCCAGTGCTTCCCAACTCTGCTTCCATATCTATGGAAGGATCACTCTAGCTCACCTCATTAGTGGTTCAGTTGCTTTACTTGTGTAGCTCTCTTGCCATACCATAGGCAAAAGAATTACCTACTACAGAACATATCAGAGATTTAGTTTCCTATAGATTTTACCCCATGTGTTCATCCCCCTAGTAGGCTTTGATTCAACTCAATGCCTGACTTCATTTGTTGTTTATTCCTCCAGAGCATTTTGTGTCTCTCAGCCTTTGGTAAATACTGTCTTGCAGAAACAATTATTATTATAGATCAATCTTGGATTATAGTCTGACATTGGGACTTTTTTTTAATTTTTATTGTGGCCAAAATGAATTACAAATCTTACACAGTGACAATAAATGAGGGCCTTTTCACCACCAGTTTTGTCCTCCCTTCATCCCTGTTCCCAAGCATATATCCCTTATCTCCATCCTTTATCCCCCAGAATGCTAGTGTAACTAAAAGCATATATGTTAACACTAATGTAAACCATTTTTTGCAGTTCCATTTACTTTTACTAGTGGTTTCTTAAAGGTTTAGAGTCAAAGGAGCACTGTAAAAATAATGTTAAAGTGGCAATGATTGTTTGCATGGGCCCACCTAAGTATGGAGGACATGGAAAGGAAAAACTTAGGCCTAAATATAAGGAGACCCTACCCCTGAAGTTTCCTGACATAAGACCAATTCTAGGCTCCAGGCAAACTAGTTTGTCCAATCCAGGTCATTGTCTTTAGTGCCCATACAGTTTTATTTTTCACACAGTCTCTGTTGTTGATATCTTGTTTCTGTATTGAAGATCCTGGAATGTGTATATCCTACATTGAAATCAGGATGGTGATGAAACTATGCCTGCCCAGTGGGGCCAGACTGTGAAAAATTGAGAGTGCTGTTTGTGTGTGTCTGTTTACTGTCCTAACGCGTGACCCTCTTGGAAGTGGGCCGAAAAGAGGCTCCAGAAAACTTGCTCTCCCAGAGGCCCATTCAAGGCCCGGAACGCCAAGGAACTGCTTCATAACGTGAAAACCGGCTATAAGCAGTACTTAGCAGAAGCCAGGTCCCCTGTTTGTGATGTCAGGCTGGGAAAATCCATGAAACTACGCCTGCCCAGTGGGGCCCGACAGTGAAAAATTGTGAGTGCTGTCTGTGTGTGTCTGTATACTGTCTGGTCGCGTGAACCTCTTGAGAGTGGGCCAAAAAGAAGCTCCAGAAGAACACTGCTCCGCTTCGCTACACAGCCGTACGCTCTTTCTAAGGAAAGAACACCATTGCAACAAGAAGAAAAATATTACACTAAGAACTGTGCTGGATCACTGAAGCCCAGCATTTCTCTCCAGACTGTCCCCTCTGCTGCGTGCTCAGGACTAAGATTTGATGCTGTGTGAGGCTTCTATCACGGAGGACTCCCCCTTTCTTGGAGGCAAGTCGACCCATACAGAAAGGGCGGAGCCAGAGGAGTGTGGCTGCCTACATCATTTAGCCAATGAATACCACCACAGCACATAGAAAAACCCACAATACAAGTGTGACAATGGGGAAACAACGCAGGCCAGCATCAGACATAGAGAATGAAGATGACAATTCTGATGACCAGATAATGACCAACCAACTAATCAACCTCTTACATAAGGACTTTAGAGTAGCAATATGGAAGATGCTCAACGAACTCAAAGAAACCATGGATCGAGTTGAACAGAACACTAATAAGAACCAAGAAAATATGAAAACAGAAATCACAAAACTCCAAACTGAAATAACATGTCAACTAACAGGACTGAAAAAGTCAGTAAACGAAGTGAATGACAAAATGGATAAGCTCTGGGACAGGGTATCAGAAGCTGAGAATAGACTTGGTGCTGTGGAAGATGAGATAAATAACAAGTTCATACAGCGGGAGATATTGGGAAAAAAACTTAAAGCAAATGAACAGACAATGGAAAATTTATCAAAGAATGTAAACAGATGAAAATAGAGGTCTATGATAAGCTCAACAGAAACAACTTAAAAATCATTGGAGTCCCAGAGACCCAGGAAGAAAATTTCCAGGAAGAATCAACAGTCAAGAACATCATTAAAGAGAAACTTCCAGAGCTAAAGAATATATGTGATCAAATCCTGCGTGCTCGAAGAGTACCAACCAAAAGAGACCCCAGAAAAACTACCCCAAGACACATCCTAGTCACAATAACAAATCCCACAGATAGAGACATAATTCTGAAAACAGCAAGATCAAAAGGGGAAATTACATTCAAGCGAGCATCCTTGAGATTTACAGCAAACCTGTCACCAGAAACACTCAAGGCCAGAAAGCAGTGGTAGGATATTGTGACAAGACTGAATGAAATGAATGCTTCACCTAGAATTCTGTACTCAGCAAAACTCACTTTCCAGTTTGACAGAAGAATACGAGGTTTCACAGACAACAGTTCAGAAACTTTACAGACTCAAAACAAGTCTTAAGAGAAAAACTGAAAGACCTAATTTAAGACAAGACTAACTAAAAGACACACCAAATTTTTATATAAAGATGCCATTAAATCCCAGGATAATTCTTTCTCTCAACGTCAATGGACTAAATGCACCAGTTAAGAGACACAGAGTGGCTAAATGGATCAAAAAACTCAATCCAACCTTCTGCTGCCTACAAGAAATGCACTTGAATAGTCAGAACAAACATAGACTCAAAATAAAAGGCTGTAAAAATATTATCCAAGCAAACAACACCCATAAAAAAGCTGGAGTGGCCATACTAATATCAGATAATGCAAACTTTATACTCAGGAATGTTGTAAGGGACAAAGATGGACATCTTATATTAATCAAGGGGTATGTAGAGCAGGAAGAAATAACTCTCCTAAACATATATGCACCGAATGAGGGGACAGAAAAATATTTAATACAATTGTTGACAAATCTGAAAAATAATATCAATAACAGCACAATAATTGTGGAGACCTCAACACGGCTTTGTCAACACTGAATAGGTCAACCATACTGAACCCCAACAAGAATATACTAGACCTGAGGAGAGAAATAGAAGAAAGAGACCTAGTGGGTATATATATACAGAACACTCCATCCCCAGAAACCTGGATACATATTCTTCTCCAGTGTACATGGGACATTCTCCAGGATAGACTACATGCTGGCACATAAAACATACCTCCATAATATCAAGAGGAATATACCCTAGTAACACAAAAATACAATACAAAAACCCCTTCCTTACACCTATATTCATTGCAGCACTATTTACCATAGCAAGACTCTGGAAACAACCAAGATGCCCTTCAACAGATGAATGGCTAAAGAAATGTGGTACATATACACAATGGAATATTATGCAGTTGTCAGGAGAGATGAAGTCATGAAATTTTCCTATACATGGATGTATACGGAATCTATTATGCTGAGTGAAATAAGTCAGAGAGAGAGAAAGAGAGAGAAAAACGCAAAATGGTCTCATTCATCTATGGATTTTAAGAAAAATGAAAGACATTCTTGCAATAATAATTTTCAGACACAAAAGAGAAAAGAGCTGGAAGTTCCAGCTCACCTCAGGAAGCTCACCAAAAGAGTGATGAGTTTAGTTAGAAAAATAACTACATTTTGAACTTTACTAATAATGAGAATATATGAGGGAAATGAAAAGCCTGTCTAGAGTACAGGCGGGAGTCTGGTGGGGAGGAGAGAGATTTGGGACATTGGTGATGGGAACGTTGCACTGGTGATGGGTGGTGTTCTTTACATGACTGAAACACAAACACAATCATGTATGTAATCAAGGTGTTTAAATAAAATATAAAAAAAAAGATATCAGGATGGTGCGGAGCAGCGTCTAATTTCAACTCACAATTAAAGGCCAATACAGAAAGCCCTGTCCAATACGCAGGTTGTTGTTGTCGTCTAAATCTTCTCAGTGTTAAGGGAATACTCTTTTGAGTAAATCAATGTCGGAGCAGCAGTACGGTCTTCCCTGGTAGAGGATTGCTTCCATGTGATGTCATAGACAACTTTGGATGTTTCATAGATGGCTTCGCTGGGTCAGGGGTGAATGGAGAATGCCCAAACCTCTGAGGCCTATGCCAGGTTATTATGTCAATGTTCAGGGTGTAAGGTTCCATTGCACCACAAGATTTGTGTGTTCCTATCTCTATTAGATAATAACTTATTTGTATGTATAGTATTTTCAATTTTAATGTGCCCATGCAAACAAGGAATAATGCCACCTGGCGTTATCAGCGCATAAGGGGGCCGCAAAAACAAGTCCAACAATCCCCATGATCTGGTTCAAACATAAGTATTAAACTGAGGAACTCTTTCTCCAAAATTCCTTATTGAACAGTTCACAAAGAGAAAAAAGATAAAAAGTGGGGAAAATAAACAGTCTAACTTAAGACTGTGTACACAATTGTCAATGTTTAAGAAAATTTGTGTGTTCCCATCTCTATAAGAACGTGTTAGTATATAATTTCCCATTTTAATGTGCCTATGCAAAGGAAGAACAGTAACTTTTTGTTTTTACATTAAGCAATTTCTCTCCTTGGATATTCAGAAGACTTCAGAAAATGAAACAATGTTAAGAAAAATAGCCTCCACTTTTATCATTTCTCCTCCTATATATCATCATCCTTCACATTCTTAGATTTCTTTTTTTTTTCTAAAATATTCCCTCCTTCTGTCACCCCTAACTCTAACACCCCTACCTTACTTCTTTTCATGAATTTCCCATTCTTTTATTTTTAGTGCACCAAAGTTCCAGATAACTTATATGGCAATTGAAGTCCCTGTTGAAGAAGAAAAGGGACAGAACTTGGAGGCAAAGCCCTTGTTAGCAGGTAGAGATGAAAAAACAGGGAAGGAGTTGCACTCCTGCAGGAATCATTTTCCTCTATAATATGAGGGTCAGGTTAGAGTAAGTGAGAACAGCAGCACTAAAGGTATAAAAAGGCTTTTAAACTTTTGCATCTGGATACTGTGGTATATGGATTACAGTTTCATAACCCAAGTCACTTTATAGAGATTGCTGACTTGCCCTGTGCCAGTACATTTAACCAAGGCTTTTAACAGTGTGATCATTGATATACTCATCATACCTATAAAAGGTATTTAGTTGGTGATAGCCCCACTTTACAAGTGGAAAAGCAAAGCCATTGTCTGAGTTCTGCTACTGAAGCATGGAACCTGTAAAGTACATGGTAGACCCTAGCAGTTGAATACTGTTGCAATATTTGTGCTGTGTTCCATGTAACATTTTAAATTAGTTCCTAATCTCAGAAAGGTGGTATTTTTGTTATTCTTTCATGGATAAGGGAACTGAAGGACAGAGAGACCAGGTAGCTTGATGGTTACATAGTTGGTGCTTGTCAGAGTCATGACTTAATGCAAATATAACCAACTTCAGATGCATTCTCCAAATCATACATTTCTACTGTTTGCTGCCTGGTTTTTAATGCCATACACTGGAAAAATCATTATATTGTTCACATAGTAGCTTTTAGTAATTGTCTGGGTAATTGCAGGGTGGAGAGTAGCTATATTTTTAAGATACAAACATGGAAGAACCTCTTGTATAGAATCAAAAGGATAGTGAATTTTGGGGTAGAGCAACTCAGACCACACTATTCATTTTAAAAAAGTAAGATGGGTTAAGGGAATACATGAGATGGGTTAAGGAAATTACAAATAGCAAGCAATCCTATGAATAAAAATCAAAGGACACATTATAGCACAAGGACCCCTTAAGTTAATCTGTTTCTTTAACAGCAATCTAGCCTAGTCATATTTGTTCAGGTGAGGAGTTCAGTAGTTTGGATAATTTCCTTCATGATTGGGCCCCATTTAGTAGAGGAACCAACTCGGACACTCACTCATGGATACTCTTCTTGTTGTTGTTCATTTTTTTGTGTTCAGTGATTTATTTTTTCTGGTGGTGCTTGGGGACCATATGGGATGCCAGGGACTGAACCTAGATCAATCATGTGCAATTCAAGTGCCCTACCTTCTCTGCTATCACATATGCCCCACTCATGGGTAGTCCTGAGATCTCTTAATCTTGCTATATAATATGAGCGGAAAGTGAGAAAAGTGTATTTTTGCTCATCAAAACTGTGACTCTGATAGCTTTAGAATAGTGGAAGAGACAGCCCGACCTTCAAATTACTTTCATAGATTCTGAAATGAAATAGAGATGTTTGTTAAAGCGATACAAGCTTTTTTTTGGAGGAGTCATCTAGTGGTGTTCAGGGGTGACTCCTGAATTTGCACTCAGAAATCACTCCTGGCAGGCTCAAGGTATAAAACCTAGGTTGGCTGCATGCAAGGCAAATACCCCTATCCACTATGCTATCACTCTGAATTCCTCCCTTTTTGGGTAATACAAGCTTTTACAATTACAATATTTTATAATTTACATTTTTACATTCTTTTACAATTTTACATTCTTAGAAGAACTCTTCTACATGCTTATTTGATTGTTTGTTGGGGCCACACCTGGTACACCCAGGTCTTAACTTATAGCTTAACACTCAGCATTAAATCTTGGTAGATTTGGAGGCCCATGTCAGATGCCAGAGATCAAAACCTAGGTATGCCCAAGTGGCCTACCATTATACTCTCTCTCCATCCCTGTTTTAAAACAAAATTTCAACTGTTAGGTGAATGCTATTTTTTTTAGCAGTTTTATGTAATTTTTAAATAGGTTTAGGTAACTTTAAATGTTAAAATAAAAAATATTTGTGGATGATATTTGCAAAATCTTATGGATGACTTTTTTTTCACTTATTTGGGGATAGAGCAAATTAACATGATTTTGCTCTTAATTTTATGGAAAGTTTCCCTAAATTGTACACTTCCAAATATCTTTGCTGCCAGCCCTTAGGTTACATTCTGTACTCTTTGCCTCTCCTGCAAAGTTAACACTCATGGATGCCTTAATAAGACTCAAATATTTGAACCTTCCTTCCTTGGGATTTTTAAAGTACATCTTGCTGTTTCAAGAACAACATTTCTTTAGTCTCATTTCTCTTAAATTTTGTCTCTAACATCTGAGACACTGTGCCAAGAATTCAGACTGCATAGACCACAAAATGGTCAGAATAATGGCATTATGGGACAAGTGTTTTGTTTTTGTTGAAATGTGCTCCTTCTACTATATCTCATTGGTATTTTCAGAGCTAGTGACCAAATCTAGTTCCAAGATTCCTGTAGATGCTTATAAAATCAAACCTTCAGAACTAGTGGGAGAGGGTAGGTGTGTTTTTCTAGAGTCACCCAGGCAACACTAATATGAACAAAACTCATCCTAGCCTCCTAAAAGAAAGAAGAAGTGGTGCAAAGGAAAAAGATGGAAATGTGGAGATGTGGAGGACCTTGCCCCTCCTTCCTGAACATTTGAAGCCAACTTGAAATCTCCTGTTTATCTTTACACTAAATCCTTTTGGTCTTTGTTGTCAGCACAAGTAAAACATACATATGATGGAATGTGTGGTTCTTCCTAGATATTGACATTTGGTCTGCAATCTGTCAGAATATGTCTTGCTAATTATTACTTACTATTCAAAATGTGTAAGGTTTAACTTCACAGAATGACCAGTTTTAGCCATATAGACTAAATCTACCACTTTGTTGGATTCGTTTATAGGTAATAGAATATTGTGCTTGACATACGGTGAGGATGAATTGCAGTTATTGCATGTGAGCTATAGAGCTCATGAATTGATACTGACTTCCATTTCCCTTTTGCATGATGATATAACGATTGCACTTTTAATTAGGAGAGCAATGATGCTGATACTAAGAAATTCAATGCAATGAACTTTCTATTATTAAAGATAAAAATTAATCCTCAATTCCTTTGGCCTTTTAATTGTTAACTGTGGAATCAGTCAAATGTGGAGGCTGAAGAAGCACCCAGGGATAATGTAATTGCAGCCCTTCAAACAATTGTATCTGTCTGAAGAATGAAGATTGATGATCTGGAAAATAGATCTCATTGTTTCAGTAGTAGAATTATGGGCTTTGCCAGTGGCTATTAAGATGATTCGCTGGGAAACTTTTACCAAAAGGAAAAAAGATACTTGTTAGATGAAGAAAATTTAATTCAGCCACTTTTCATTAAGCAAGACCAGAAACTCTAATTCCCAAGTTCATAGTTGACGAGAGGCCCCAGAGCAGTAATTATCCATTTTTCAAGTTTCCTGATAGAAAGCTCTTCAATTAGATATAGACAAGGGGAAAATTATGGTAAAAAAAGAAGGATATTTTGTCCTTTCTAAAGAGCACTAGGAAAATAGAGACTTTATAAAAATGCTAAGAGATAATTATATTAAATGAGTTAAGCACTTTGAATTATCTTAAAAGATGTTAAATTACTTTTATTATTACTACTTCACTGAAAGGGCTTAAATTTTTTTATATAATTTTTATTTTGATCACAGTGGCTTACATATTGTTGACAATAATATTTTAGGTACATATTTACATAAAATCAGAGGGGATTCCCATCACCGATTTGTCCTCCCTACACCTCCATTTTCATCCTACCTCCCATATCCTCCTCCCTCACCCCCGGGGCTGCTAGAATATGTGGTCCCCTCTGTACCTAGCTTATACTTAGTAGTCTTGCACCTGTTTGGTCTTGGTGCCTCCCTTATTTCCCCCTCTAACTGGGAGCAGGACTAGCTAGTTCAAGTTATGTGGTTTTGTTTGAAGAAGAGAAAAGTAATAAACTGGGGTAAAAGTCTAATGCGCCAAAAATGGGAGGAATCCTTCTAGAGGCTCTCATCATCGGTCTGAAAAATGAAGGAGAAAAAGAAGGTGAAACACCCCAGCATTACAAAAAGAAGTGTCAAATATCCAGTGAGGACTCGAACAATAATGATAAGCACCACAAAAAAAAACAACAACATGATCTTGAGATAAGAAACATGGCAGAGCACATACAGAAAGAAAAGAAGAGAAAAAAATAAGTATAAATAGGGAGAACAACTTCAATAACCACACCAAAACAAAGGAATCAACAAAAAGTAGATAGGTAAATAAAAATAAAAATAATAATAATAAATGAAGATAAAAATTAATATATAAAAAATAAAAAATGTTATGTGCTTTTTGCTTTTTTTCCCTCCTGTACTGGCACAGTAAATATTGGAGTCATTCGAAAGGGAATTCACATGGCCTAAGAGATATGGGATTTCTCCACCCTTGGAGTATGTTGTCATGGGATTAACTATAGACTCCTTTTAGGTTCATTTACTCTCCTGGTGTGGGTGTATCTATTTTAAACCCTGAGACCCACCCATTTCTGGGAGGGGTCTTGGGAACCGGATAGTAGGTGTAACCTTACCTGCGAGACCCTCCCATTCCTGGGAGGGGTCATGGAAATGTTAGATAAGGCTTGGACCAAGGGAATTCGGCCCTTTTGGCTTTCGCGCCTTTTGGCTCTTTGCCCTTTCTGCGCTGCTGTGCGCTCTGGCTTCTGGGTTTCTGTGTTCTGGTCTTTGACCAGCATGGAGCCCAAAGGGAAGATGGCTAACAGGAAATAAGATGCAGGGCTAGCAAAATATTGCTGTGCTTGAAAGGTTATGAATAGGCCACACACACGTGGTGGCTAGGGCTTGAATAAAGTTGTTGCTTCCTGACACCTAACTGTGAGTGAGTGATTTCACCTGGGCCTGGGACTCGCGGACTGCATGGAGGTTGCAGAGCCACGTGGATTGGGATGGCACGGAGAGAAATCCACCGCCATCCAGCCCCATCACTAATTATTTAACACAACATCCTGGTGGTGCTTTTGTGGTGTTTGGAAGACTTCTGCTCCATCCTGGGTGATAAAATCAGACCTCTGTATCTAGAGATCTCAGTATCTTCACAGGTCCAGGAGTGGAACTTATGATGAAGTCTTTCTTTGTGGTTCTAGAAGTTCTGTTCCCTCGGTGTCATTTTAATCCATCTTCTGTGGTTGGTGGTCTTGGTCTTTGCACTGATCCTAGGATGGCACATAATATAGGGTCTTTTATTGTGTTTCTAGAAGCACCATTCTGTTGCAGTTGTCTCTGCCAGACCTTTGGAACTGTGGATCATGGTTGTTGTGCAGGTCATAGTTCAAACCCTAGACTAGGGCTTTTTTATTGATCCAAAGATATATACAGTCTGGTCATGGTTCTAGAAGCCAGTCATCTGTAAATCACAATCTTGGCTTTTTGACCTACCAAAGGGTGACAAGTCTTCTGATTTTGTCTTATTGTTAGCTGGTAAGGTAGGATAACCTGCTCTTAGGTCAAGTTGTTCCCATTTCCTCGTTGTCAGGATATCATATTAGAGCTGGCACTTGTTGGTGACCCAGCAGTATTATGGGATTTGTTTTCTGTAGCTGTTGTGAAAAACTGTGTCGTTTCTATGTCTGGGATCCAGGGTTCAAGGCTGGACAGATGTGATCTAATCACCTGAGGTCTAAGTTGGGTCCACGTGACATATTTTCAAGATAGGAGATATCCCTTTATTGTAAACAAGTATGGGTTCCTATACCTAGTAGATAAGAGCTCTTTTTTTATATGTAAGATTTCCCCTTCTTTTAGTGTGTCTTTGCAGGGAGAAATGGTACTACATTATATTGTCGGTGCATTTGGGGGTGGACAGAGAATTAAACAGAAACAGGTCACACACCCAAAAAAGATAAAAATAGGAATAAAAATATATGTGCTCACATATGTATATGTAGAACAAACATTTTTTTAAAAATGAATTAACAAAGTATTTAAAGGAACAAAGTGATGCAAATGACTACCTTACTCTTGGGGAAAAGCAGGTAAAGAGGTGGTGTAATACAGGTCTTATACTTATGTTGGAAGTACAGGTTTTCCCATTGTCTTTTGGGTTTTTCTTGTGGTGCATGGGTTCCCAGGCACCATTCCATCACACCCCCTGACCTTCTTGAGTTTGGCAAAAGATTTGCGGCAGGGAAGTTTTGGAAGAGTTCTTGCATTGGGGATACTTTTGGAACTAAGTCCAGTTTTCAAGTAACAGTCCACATTAGGGGAGTTGGTAGGGAGGGCCATGCAGCATGAGTTTGCAGGGCAGTTGGCTGCCTTTTTCTGCAGGGGACGAGGTGTGGGTTTGACTGGGTGTCATCGCTTGGGTGGTGGGTACTGATTTGTTGGGGTAGGAGGTCAGTCTTGATGCCTAATGGATTAAGGACTGAGGGTGAAGAGTTTTAATATGGTGGGAGGTCTGGATGAGATTGAGGGGTGAAGGGATAGTTGGATTTCCAAAGGGGGGAAGGGGAAATTATATGGAAGGGGTAGGAAGGAAGAAAAGAGAAAATACATTAGAAGAAAGGGAAGAGAGAAAAGAAAAGAAAATTAAAGTAAAAAAGAAAGTAGTGAGAAGAGAGGTGAAAATAGCAAGGGAATGCTTGTTTGCTTGAATGTGTTCGATGAGTAGGGCCTTTAGTTTAATTCTGTAGGTTACAGTTGCTGCTTCGGTGGTCTGACTGGTCACGTGCTTCAATTCCTAAAAGAAGGTATAACCTAGAGATAAAGTGTATATTAAAGAGCTTTCTCGGGACCATCTTGTAGTGCAAGCTGGGTATGGTATCTCGTCTGACTGAACCCCAGGCTGCCATCTATCTTAGTTTGTCCACCCTTTGTATCCAAGAATGCCTGTGGATAGAAAAGCTGAGAGGTTATTTTAAATATAGTAAGATAAAGGCATTAAAACATAGTGCTATGGGATGTTTCCATTGGAGTCAGTGATTTACCGTGGTATTCTTTACCTGTGATCCTGTATACAATTTCTAAGGGATTATTATGGGCCTTTGTTGTAGAAGGCTGATTACATACCTGTTCTCTCAATGCTGCTGTTTCTGGTGTTGCTGGTTTCTTTGTGGTATAATGTGTAGTCAAGAGTTTGTGTTGTTCCTTTTTCATGTATTTTGGGCACTGCTCCCGAGTATATGTTGACTATTACAGTGTTTGGAGTTTCTACCCTATTAAACCCTGTTATTTGATTGTTGAGTATTAGTTGTGTATAAGATGTATGTTCTAGGTGCTTCAGAATAGTGCTACCATTCTGTGTTTATCTTTTGTCTTCTGACTTACTTCGTTTAATTTAACATGTTCTAGGTCCATCCACATTGCTGCAAAGTCTGTGATTGTATCGTTTTTGACTGCCATGTAGTATTCCATTGTGTATAGATACTACATCTTAATGATCCATGCATCTATTGTTGGACACCAAAGTTGGTTCTAAGACTTGGCTATTATACTGAGTGCTGTGATAAATAGTGGGGTGCATACGTAGTTTGGAATGAATGTCCATCCAACTTGGGGGTATATACCTAGGAGAGCAATTGCTGGGTCAAATGGCAGCTCAATTCTGAGTTCTTTGAGCACACTCCAGACTGTTCTTCATAGGTGTTGGACTAGGGGGCATTCCCACCAGCAGTGGATGAGAATGCCTTTCATACCGCATCCCTGCCAACAGAGATTGTTCCCATTATTTTTGATGTGAGCCATCCTCACTGGTGTAAGGTGATATCTTATTGTTGTCTTGATTTGGATCTCGCTGATGATGAGTGATGGTGAGAATGTATCATGTGTTTGTTGGACATCCTGTCTTCCTCAGAGAAGTGTCTATTCATTTCATCTCCCTATTTTTATGGCTTTATTTGGTTTTTGGGGGCTCAGCTGTCTGAGTGCTTTGTATGTTCTAGATATTAGCACTTTATCTGATATGTCGAGTGAAAAGATGTTTTTCCCATTCTGTTAACTATCTTCTTGTGTTAAGTAAGGTTTCTTTCGCCATGCAGAAACTTTTTAATTTGATGTAGTCCCATTTGTTTATGTTTGATGCTAAAGTTCTTGCCATTGGTGCTCCATCCTCAAAGACCTTTTTGACACATAGGTCTTCGAGTGTTCTGCCTATTTTATTCTTGACACACTTTATAGATTCAGGTCTGATTTCAAGGTCTTTGATCCATTTTGAGTTGACTTCTGTATAAGGAGTGAGGTATGGGTCAATTTTCACTTTCGTACATGTGGTTTTCCAGTTGTACCAACACCATTTGTTGAATAGACTTTCTTTGTTCCATTTCAAGTTCCTGCCTCTTTTATCAAATATTAGTTGGCTGTATATCTGGTGGTTTATGTCTGGGAATTCTGTTCTGACCCACTGGTCTGAGGTCCTGTCTCTGTTCTAGTACCATGCTGTTTTTATTACTATGGCTTTACACTATAGTTTCAATTTAGGTAAGGAGATGCCACCCAGCTTCTTGTTTTTCAGTATGTGTTTGGCTATCCTGGGTCTTTTGTGGTTCCAGATGAATTTTGTGATTGATTGCTCTAATTCTTAAAGAATGATGTCTGAATTTGGAGAGGGATTGCATTAAATTTATATAGTAGTTTGGGTAGGATAGCAGTTTGACTATGTTAATTCTACCTATCCATGAGCATAGGATGTACTTCCATTTCTTTAGATCCTCTTCAATATCTTTCTGAAGTGTTTTGAAGTTTCCCTGGTATAGGTCTTTCACTTCCCTTGTAAGATTGATTCCTAGGTACCTGATATTTTTGATACTATTTTAAATGGAATTGTATTTTTAATCTCTCTCTCCTTGACTTCCTTGTTTGTATATAGAAATGCTATTGTCTTTTGTGTATTGACTCTGTATCCAGCCACTTTGCTGTATTGATTAATTTTTTCTAGGAGTTTTACTGTGGACTCTTTAGGGTTTTCGATGTATATCATCATATCATCTGCAAATAGAGATAGTTTGAGTTCCTCTTTCCTAATTTGGATTCCTTCGATTCCCTTCTTTTGTTGGATTGCTATTGCTAGGACTTCTTGGGTTATATTGAATAAGAGTGGAGAAAGTGGACAGCCTTGTCTAGTTCCTGACCTTAGTGGGAATGCTTCTAGTTTCTCGCCATTAAGTATAATGTTGGCTGTAGGCTTTTCATAGATAGCTGTAACTATCTTGAGGAAGGTTCCTTCTAACCCTATTTTGCTGAGTGTCTTTAACATGAAAGGGTGTTGGATTTTGTCAAACGCCTTCTCTGCATCGATTGATATGATCATGTGCTTTTTGTCTTTCTTGTTGTTGATGTGATGTATAATGTTGATTGATTTGTGTATGTTGAACCTAACTTGCATTCCTGGTATAAAACCCACTTGGTCATGATGTATGATCTTTTTAATGAAGTGCTAGATTCGGTTTGCTAAGATTTTGTTGAGTATCTTTGCATCTATGTTAATTAGTGAGATTAGTATGTAGTTTTCTTTCTTGGTGGTGTCTTTGCCATCTTTGGGAATTTGTGTGATATTACCCTCATAAAAGGAGTTGGGAGGATTCCTATTTATTCTATGGTTTGGAAGAGCCTATGGAAAAGTGGTAGTAAGTGTTCTCGGAATGTTTGATAGAATTCACCTGTAAATCCATCTAGGCCTGGACTTTTGTTCTTAGGGAGTTTTTTAATTACATCTTCAATTTTCTGTGAGGTGATTGGTCTGTTTAGGCATTCTAGTTCTTCCTTTTCCAGTCTTGGAAGATGGTATTTTTCCAAGTGTTGCAAATCAGCCCCTGAAGAGGTTGACTGATGGAGGGATGGAGGATGAGGTCTTTCCCCTTCAGCTTGGAGCACACGTCTGCCACCCTCTCTAGCCGACGGTTCTGAGGTGAAAAGGTGGGTAAACAGCTTGCAGATAGTCAGGCGTTTGGAAATATTAGCTTTATTTGGTGGACCAGACTGAAGTCCAAAGCCTCAGCATCAGTTCCTGCCAAAAGCCCCTCGCCTTCCACAGACCCTTGTTTTTATCCCCCAGAATCAGGTACCACCCAATGGTGGGATCAGATACCACCCAATCGTGGAAGAAGAATCAGGTACTACCCTAAGGTGGGGGCAGAATGCCAGGTCACACCCTAGGGTAGGGTATAATCACTGATCAGGTTAGGGTCAGTAACATAATAATCCGGGCCGGCGAGGTGGCGCTAGAGGTAAGGTGTCTGCCTTGCAAGCACTAGCCAAGGAACAAGACCACAGTTCGATCCCCCGGTGTCCCATATGGTCCCCCCAAGCCAGGGGCAATTTCTGAGCGCTTAGCCAGGAATAACCCCTGAGCACCAAATGGGTGTGACCCGAAAAAACAAAAAACAAAACAAAAAAAAACACATAATAATCCCCTAAAATATTTACATACACAACAATTCCCCCGTTTGTTTTTAGTAAACAAATGATATTGTCTACAATTATTTATTTATTTTTATTTTTTATTTTAATTATGAGAACAATGATGCAAAGAGGACAAGGCAAAGATACAGTGAAAGAACAATTGCCCATAAACAGAGTTCTCAGAAGAAATTCCCTTGCTGATGCCTAAATACTGAACTTACAGTCAAAAAAAAAAAAAGTTAAGAAAAATAAGGCAGAACCCATGTACAATTACTTTGTTCACAAGTCCCCAGATTGTAGTACATTATAACATTTCTTAGCACACACAAAGCAACCTAAAGCTTGAGATTTATGTGACTCCTTAACTTTGAAGGCATAGTATTTTTATATATTCATGCACATACATATTAGTTTAAGTTAACATCAAAAGTTTAAGAGGTTTTTTTTAAGGGTTAGTCAAAAGGGCACAGTAAAAATGGTGTTAGAGTGGCAAATATTGTTTGCATAGGCCCACCAAAATATGGGGGTCATAGAAAGGAATAGCCTTGGTCTAAATACAAGACCACTACCCCTGAAGTTTCCTGGCATAAGACCAACTCTAGGCTTTAGGCAAACTTGTTTATTCAATCCAAGTCATTGTATGTAGTGCCAATACAGTTTTATTTTTTACACAGTCCTATTGTTGGCATCAGGTTTCTGTATTAAAGACCCTGGAATCTGCACATCCTACATTGAAGTCAGGCTGATGTGGAGTATCCTCTAGTTTCACCTCGCAGTTAAGGGGCAATACAGCAAGCCCTGTCCAGTAAGCAGGTCATTGTTCTTGTTAAGTCTTCTCAGTGTTAAGGGAAGTCTCTTTTGAGTAGATCGATGTCAGAGCAGCTGTAGGGTCTTCCCTGGTAGAGGATTGCCTCCAGGTGATGTTATAGACAACCTTGGATGTTTTGTAGATGTCTTCTCTAGATCAGGGGTGAATGGAGAATACCTATTCTTCTGAGGCTTTTGCCAGGTCTTTATGTCAATGTTCAGGGTGTAAGGTCCCATTGCACTACAAGATTTGTGTGTTCCCATCTCTATTAGATAAGAACTTATTGGTATGTATAGTATTTTCCCGTTTTAGTGTGCCTATGCAAACAAGAAATAAAGCCAAGTGGCATTATCAGAGTATATGGGGGCGTAAGAACATGTCCAACAATACCCATTACTTGGTTCAAACATAAGCATTAAACTGAAGGATTCTTTCACACCAAATTCCATATTGAGAAGTTCACAAAGAGCAGATAAAAGGAGGGGGGGATCATCACTGTATAAGAAAATATTCAGCAAAAGTTATAGCCATCAAAGAAAACACCCATAAAATGTTGAAAAGACATATATGTCCTTTTTATGCCTTTTGGAATAGTTGGGTGGGTGTTAACTCCAGGGCACCACTTTGGTCTGTGACTTAGGACTCTACAGTACTTAAGTTAGAAAGGGTAAATGAGGAGTAATGATGATAGGGGTTAAGGAAGTTAAAGAGAAAAATGATCTTTTGTAGGGGTATGCAAAAGGGCAGAGAACAAAATGGACATTCTGCATACATAAAAACATAATTCAATGATAGTGAGTACTATTAATGTATCTTATGCACGCAGGAGCACTAGCCCCCACACGATTTTGTAAATATATACTGGAAAGAGATTACCAGTGACTTCAAGAAGCTGGGAGGCCAGAAGTTCAGAGCCCCATCCAGATCCTCCCTAAGGAGCCTAATGGATAATGGGGGAAAGCCTAGGGTACCTTCAAGCTCCACCAAGGGGCCCAACTCACCGGCTTGCCCAGGCATGTGGCCCGGGGAAGCCCTGGAGATCTGGAGCAAGGCGGTAGAGGGGTGGTGGGGTTACCCAAGTCTCGCACCCCCCCTAGGCCTGGTTACGAAGGCCTCCAGCATGGCAGAGGCCTGCTGAACCCCATGCTGCTAGACTCCCAGCTCCCAGGAAGGAGAGAAATCCTTCAAGAAGCCAGGAGGCCAGAAGTTCAGAGTCCCACCCAGACCCTCCCTAAGGAGCCAAATGGATAATGGGGGAAAGCCTAGGGTACCTTCAAGCTCCGCCAAGGGGCCCAACTCACCGGCTTGCCCAAGCATGTGGCCTGGGGAAGCCCTGGAAATCTTTAAAGGAAAAACTAGTCAATAATAAAAGAGCGGCTGTTTGCATAAGCGCATCACAGAAAAATGTAAAGAAAAACGTCTAACCTAAACACAGGGTGCCCCTCCCTTAATATAATAAGCTTTTGGAATCCTGACTATGCCTTTAGCCAAAGGCAGGTAATATTTCCATAGCAACAATGCAATAAAGTGAAAATTAACATACTAGCCTTTTACAAAAATATAACATTTCTGCAAAATATACTATACACCTGTAAATTAAATTTTTTTCAATGCTTTCTACCAAGCACTATTCGGAACTTCTTTTTGTTCCTATACCTTTAAACTATTTTTGGGAATTTTTTGTTCCTATTAACCTTCCCTACACACAGCATAAAAGTATAAATACAGAACATACATTTTGAAAACAGACTAATACATTAAAATACACAGTGAAACATTTTGCAATTTAAAATATTAACTATGGAAAACAATAAACACATTTAATTGGCAAGAACCTGACTTAATCAAGAGATACACCTGAATCAAAGTTAAATACGGTGGTATTTAAATTAGACTGTTCATTTGGGCTTTATTGTTATTTCTCCACTTTTTAAACTAATTTTTTACACCACTAACTAGAGAACTTATCCCATCACCAACTGTGTATAAAATATGTGGCTACCCACTTAATCCCTTCACCTAAAAACCATTAGTTCAGATGCTGGTCTTCTTCCACGCTGATGTCTCCACGTGGCTTTCTTCCATGGGATTTCAACTAGGTTAACTTGAGCCATTTCATTCTCCTGATCTGGAGGGCGGGTCCCAGGCTCACTGCAAAAAGTCACTTCCACACAGCTGTATCCACGTAACTTTACCGGAGCAGAGCCGAGCTGAGCCGAGCCAGGCTGCACTTTTGGCCTATCCATAGCTTTTTGCCGCTTATTTGCCTCAGGATGGGCGTTCTGTGCTGACCGCAGCCGCCTTTTTTCAGAAAGCACTTTGGGAGCTGGCTCTGCTGCCACAGCTCCTGCAAAGCAACCTGTCTGCAGCTTTTTTCGTAGGGCGCATTTGGATGTTAAGAGTTCGAAGTGGTTTAAACTAAAAGTCCAGTCTGAAATTTTCAAAGTTGAAATCCAAATTTAAGCTGTAAGTCATATTCAGTAAATCAGTTCATTCTAAATACAGTCTTTTATCTTGTCCCTTTCCAATCTAGGCTTTCCATTAGTCTCTGAGGAGGCCAAGGTTTTTGTTTCTTGTAACAAAGTCTCAGTCCTGGGCCTGGGCCTGGGATGGGGTGATACAAGCTTCCATCTCCCATGTTTCAGTTGCCCTTCTGCCCCCAGAATGGGTGTCGGCCATATTTGACAATGGCTTCATGTGGTAGCCCAAGATTTTGGACTGACTGCAACTGAAAAAAGCCAAAATCAAACTCAAAAGCAGGTATCTCACCATGATTGCTGTTCTCTTGGGTCCAGAGTCCAAGTCCCTGTTTGGGCGCCATTATGTTGCAAATCAGCCCCTGAAGAGGTTGACTGATGGAGGGATGGAGGATGAGGTCTTTCCCCTTCAGCTCAGAGCATGTGTCTGCCACCCTGTCTAGCTGATGGTTCTGAGGTGAAACGGTGGATAAACAGCTCGCAGACAGTCAGGCATGTGGAAATATTAGCTTTATTCGGTGGACCAGACTAAAGTCCAAAGCCTCAGCATCAGTTCCTGCCAAAAGCCCCTCGCCTTCCACAGACCCTTGTTTTTATCCCCCAGAATCAGGTACCACCCAATGGTGGGATCAGATACCACCCAATGGTGGAAGCAGAATCAGGTACTACCCTAAGGTGGGGGCAGAATGCCAGGTCACACCCTAGGGTAGGGCATAATCACTGATCAGGTTAGGGTCAGTAACATAATAATCCCCTAAAATATTTACATACACAACACCAAGAATCTGTTGATTTCTACTGGGTTCTCTAGCTTAACTGAGTATAGTTGTTCATAATATGACCTCATGTTATGTTGTATTTCTTGGGGTTCTGTTGTAATCTCTCCCCTATCATTTGTGATCCTACTGATTCGGGTGATTTCCCTTTTTTTTTGGTGAGTTTTGCCAGTGGTTTGCCTATCTTGTTTATTTTTTCGAAAAACTAACTCCTGGACTCATTGACTTTTTGTATTGTTTTTTTTTTAGTTTCTATTTTGTTTATTTCTGCTCCAGTTTTTATTATTTCTTGCCTTCTGGTTGTGGTTGAATTTCTCTGCTGCTGTTGCTGCAATTCCTTGAGGTGATCCTTTAAACTGTTGATTTTGTCGTTTTCCTATTTCTTGACATAGGCCTGTATTGCTATGAGTTTCCCCCTACTTACTGCTTTTGCTGTGTCCCACAAATTTTGACATGTTGTCTCTTCATTATCATTTGTCTCAAGGAATCTTTTTATTTCTTCCTTGAGTTGTTCTTTGATCAAGCTGTTGCTGAGCAGCATGTTGTTTAATCTCCAGGTATTAGTTTTCTCCATTGCTTCTTCTTGAAGTCAATTTTGACCTCTGTTCATAGTGGTTTGATAGGGTACTTCTAATGATCCTTACATTTGTAGTTTTATATAGGTTGGCTTTTTATCCTAAGACATGGTCTATTCTGGAGAATGTTCCATGTGGGCTTGAGAAGAATGTGTATTCTGCTTTCTGGAGATGGAGGGTCCTATATAAGTCTATTAGCCCTAGATCTTCTAATTTTTTCATTTAGAGCTCTTATTTCTTTGCTATTTTTCTGTTTGGTGGATCTATCCAGTGGTGATAGTGGAGTACTGAGGTCCCCTACTATTATCAATTTCCCTTCATGTGTTTCTCCAGGTTTGCAAGCAGATGCCTCACATATATTGCTAGCTCTATATTAGATACATAGATATTGACTAGGGTTAGTACTTCTTGACCTAATGTTCCCCTGAGCAGTAAGTAGTGACCCTCTTTGTCTCTAATCACTTTCTTGGGGTTGAATGCAATTTGGTCGGATATAAGAATGGCTGTCCCTGCTCTTTTTTATTTTCCACTGGCCTGAATAATTACTTTCCATCCTTTTTTTCTAAGCCTGTGCTTATCCTGTACTTGTAGGTGTATTTCTTGCAGACTGCAGAAGTCTGGTTTATTTTTCCTAATCCAGTTCTCTACTATGTGTCTTTTAATTGGAGAGTTTAGTCCGTTGACATTTAGGGAGATTATTGACAGAGATGACTGTTGTGCAGTTGTGTTGTGTAGGGTGGTTGTTGTTACAATTGGGGGATTTGGATTGTGTAATTTGTCTCTGAGTAGGTCGTTTAGGATCGGCTTTGTTTGCACAAATAATTCAAGTTCGTTCTTGTTTGAGAATGTTTTTAGTCTGCCCTTCCCATATGAATGATAGTTTTGCTGGGTATTGGATCTTGGGTTGGAAATTTCTTTTATTTGGTTGTTTAAATATGTCATTCCACTGTCTTCTTGCTTGAATTATTTCAAATGGGAGATCTGGTTTGATTCTTATGTCCCTTCCTTTGTACTTGAGGTTTTTTTCTCCCTTATTGCTTTAAGGAGTTCATCTTTCTTTTTGTTTTTTGCCATTTGATTTACTATATGTCTTGGTGTTGGTTTATTAGGGTCTATTTTATTAGGAACTCTCTTCACTTTCTGGATTAGCATTGAAGTTTCTTTCCAGAGGGTGGGAAAGTTCTCTGCTATTATTTCCCTGACTACTTGTTCTTCCCCTTTCCCTACTTCCTTCCCTTCCGGTATACCCACAATTTTTTGATTGTTTATTTTGTCCTTGTTCATTAGATACTGGACTTTTCCTTCCAGTGCTTTGCCTTTTATTTTTTGTTAGTTTCTTGTTCATTTTTTGTTTGCAGTTTTCTTTTGAGTTCTTCAATGTGCTTCTCCAACTCTCTGCTTCTGCTCATAGGGCTTGTTACTTTGTCTTTTAATTCTTCCAATTCTTTTTGTATGGAATCTCTCATGTTCTTTAACATTTCTTCTTTGATTTGGCTGATTTGTTCATCCATAGATTTCTTATACTCGGTAGCTAGCATTTCTTTCATTTCTTTAATCAATTATTGCATTTCCTTCCTCATGGCTGCTTTTAGGTCTCCTTCCCATGGATCTGTGCATTTTGGTGGACTTGGAAACTTACTAGGGTTTGTCTCCATATCTCCAGATGTTAGGGTTCTCCTTGATTTACCCATATTTCTTTGCATTTATTGGTGTGGTTTGGAGTGCTGTGCCTTCTAAATTCAGCCTGCTTTGGTCCCCTGTGGCATGGGGATGGGTCCCCTCCCTGAGCGTGGTTCTAGAGGGGGTTGTTGTGTGAGCTAGTGAGGTTTAGCTCCTCCTGTGTTCTTTATGTGGCCTGATCCTTGCTTTTCCCTTTTGTTGTTGGCTAGTGCAGGTCCTTTCCTGACCACAATGGTGGAGGGCGCTGTTGAGCCTAACTTCTTCGCCCCACCCCCACCCCCCCCTGCTACCTGGAAGTTAGCTTTCCTTCAGTGGGTCTGGTCAATTTCCTTCTGCTTATTCCTGTCAGCCTGTGCAGTTTCGCTCCTGGCCACAATGGTTGTGGGCACTGTTGAGCCTAGCTCTCTGTCCTCCCTCCCCTAATTGGGAGTCAATGGAGCTCTGCCCCCTCTGAGCTTCAGCTGAAGAAATTTCCGCAGCCAAACTCACCCAGTAGCTGCCCTCAACCCTTGGGGAGTCCCAGGTCCACTCCAGGGCTCAGGCGGTAGGATGCTCTAGGTTACCCAAAGGTCCAGGTGGCAGGCCCAATCTCACCCAGTTTATTGGTCCCAGCCTGTCCCAGCAGCGTATAGTGGGTCTGGAGCAAGCGTCTCTGACTGGCTACGTGCCAGGGAACTGCACTCCTATGTCTAAGCTTGGGTCGGGTGGGGTGATCTCTGGGGACAGGAGAGTGAGGCGGTGGACAAGGGGGTCTTTGTGCACCAACGTGGAGTGGCCCCAGGGGAATGCACTCACCCTGGGTACTGGTGCGCGGGGTGATGGATGTGGGGGTCTCTCGCACCCAGGTGGAGCGGCCTCAGGGTCCTGCACTCACTCTGGGAACAGGTGTGCAGGCTGGTGGGCTGGAGGACTCTGTGTGCCCATGTGGAGCGGCCTCAGGGGAATGCACTCACCCTGGGTATCGGCGCACGGAGTGGCAGACGCAGTGGTCTCTGTGTGCCCAGGTGGAGCGGCCTCAGAGCATTGCTTTCACTCTGGGGACAGGCACGCAGTCTGATGGGTGCGGAGGACTCTATGTGCCCACGTAGAGCAGCCTCAGGGGAATGCACTCACCCTGGGTACCAGTGCGCAGGGTGGCAGACATGAGGGTCTCCGAAAGGGTTTAAATTTTTAATTCAGAAAATAAACTAGCATTTCATTTTATTTTATTTATCATAAATTCTCAGAGAAGGTAAGTTGTCTTGGGAACCCTTGGATAGCCCTTGGGGAAACAGAGAATAATGATGATAAAACAGATGGCGTTTTTGTTGTCAGTGAGCCTATGAATACTTGAAAGATGTTTATAGAAGATTATTTATGTCACTTGTTGATTCTAATGATTTTTGAAAGGTAAATTTATACTACAATTACTTGTTTTTATTTTCTTATTCATATTTGAGATAGATTTTAAAATAATTATTGGATTGACATAGTATGGCACTAAGGGAAGTATAATTCATGTAAGTAAGGGGAAATGCCTCCCTCTTTGTCCAACCACATAATGGTGGTACATGCATATTTAATTTTAGCATTTTTAAATGGAGGAAACTTACAAGGTGAATTGAAGTGACCTCAGTCTTTATCATTCTGTCAGTGATGAAATATTTTTTGTAATTAGTTGCTCAGCAACTAATTACAAGAAGTGAAGATGGAACTGTTTACACCACATGTCTTCTAGAACCATATTCCAGCCATAAGGTAGACTCTTGTTTCTATTCCAGAATGATTCGATTTTGCACACAAAATGATACAGAACACACAATATTATAGTCACTGGCATTTTATATGATTTTTGACTACTAGTGGAAGTTTCTGCTTAGAGACTATGAATGTTAATGGGCAGGTTTAGAAAATCAAATTATATGTGCTTATCATCATCATTATTGAAAGTTTAGAATTCATCTTCTACAAATGTATAAAAGTATTCCTAAGTACCTACTATTCTTGTTCTCATTTTAAAAATGAGATATATAAAATGGGTATTAATATAATGGAGTTAAGGACCTAGGGAAAATTGAAAATTGGGGAAAGTGTTAATTTGTCGTTGTTTATTTAGGCTATTCAAGATAAAATAGTCAATGGAAAATTTAAAATATATTATTAATGTTCTCTAGTAAAAGCACTATTTATGTAAAACATTTAAAAATATAGACACAAAAATATAATAGAGTTCAAATTGCACCTTCATTACCACTTAGGGATTGTCAGTATTAGCCACCAGAGGTAGAATTCATCTCATTATTATGTATAGCTGAGGGGTGGATACATTTTTATTTTGATTGATTGGTTTTTAGGTTCTTTTGGGCGAAGGAGCACACCCAGAAGCGCTCAGGGGTTCCTCCAGGCTCTACACTCAGAAATCGCCCCTGGCAGGCTCAGGGGATCATATGGGATGCCGGGATTCAAACCACTGTCCTTATGCATGCAAGGCAAACGCCTTACCTCCATGCTAACTCTCCAGCCCCATAAATGCATTTAAAAAGAAACAGAGGCCAGAGTGATATCACAGCAGGGAAGGCACTTGCCTCATATGTCGCTGACCTGGTTTCAATACCTGGCATCCCATATGGTTCACCAAGCACTGCCAGGAATGACACCTGAGAACAGAGCCAGAAGTAACCCTGAGCACTTCTGGGTGTGCTCCTTCGCCCAAAAGAACCTAAAAATCAATCATTCAAAATAAAAATGTATCCACCCCTCAGCTATACATAATAATGAGTTTCCTTTCCTTACAAGTACTATACTTAGTACTCAGCGCACCTCTTGCCCATCTCACCTCTCTACATTAATATACACCTAAGCTAATTTCTATATGTTTATATGTGGGCAGGAGCACACAGAGATAGGAATCCTCCTTAAGGGACGGACAATCCTAAACCACAAACAACCCATACCTATACCCTATATAACCCCTCCCATATACAATCCCCTCTCCCTCCCCCAGAAATCTGACTATTCCTTCACCCCTCAATCCCATCCCCGATATCCCCACCACATTATAACTCTCCACCCCAGTTCTTGATCCATTAGGCATCAAGACCCACCTCCTACCCTAACGAGCCACTACCCACTAAACAAGTGAAGAGACACCCACCCAAACTCTCACCTCGTTCCATGCAAGAAAATACAACCAACACCCTGATTGAAACATTCAGTATGGCCCTCCTAATCACCTCTCCCGAATTTGGACTGTGGCTTGATACCGGAACTACCTCCAAAGGACCCCTACTGCAAGAACTCTACCCAAGACCTCCCTGCCTGGATCCCACACTTCACAAGGAAATCTCAAAAGACAATGGGGAAGCCTGTACTTTCATCATAAATATAGACCTATATAACACTACCTCTTATCCTGTTTCTCCCCAAATGTAATTTCCAGTATCACTTTCTCCCCTTTTCTTTGTTTTATTTTTTTTCTTTTTTATCCCTGTTTGCTTTTTTTCTTTTTTGTTTTTTTTTTTGTTTTGTTTTGTTATGTTTTAGTTTTTGTTATTTGATTTGATTTATTTTTGTTTCTTTTGGGTCTCTCCTGGCGGCACTTGGAGGGTGCTCCTGGCTCTATGCGTGAAACTCGCCCCTGTTGGCGGGGGACCATGTGGAATGCCAGGATTTGAGCCACCATCCTTCTGTACAGGAAGGACAGACACCTTGTCTCCATGCTATCTCTCCTGGCCCCACTTTACTCCTTTAATTACGTCTTTTATTTAATCTTTTTTTTTTTAAAGAAACTCTTTTTTTTTCTTTAGATATATGTGAGCATATATATTCCTAGTTTTTTTTGGGTGTCTGTTTTCTTCTCTCTCCACCCCCAAATCCACCAGCAATATAATGTAGCACCACTTCTTCCTGCAAAGACATATTAAACTAAGGGGAAATTTTATGTGTAAAAACTAGCTCTTATCTACTAGGGATAAGAACTCATACTTGTTTACAACACAGGGACATCTCCCACCCTGAACCTATGTCATGTGGAAGCAACTTAGACTCCAGGGAACTAGACACCGGCCATCCAGCCTTGACTCCTGGACCCCAGACATAGAAATGACAGAGTTCTCCACAACAGCTCCAGGAGCCCAATCTCCTCCAGGGCATGCATTATGCTGCTCTGATGCCAAAATGTGCCAGTGCAAAATTGATAGCCTGACAACGAGGAAATGGGAACAACTTGATCTAAGAGCAAGTTGTCCTTCCTCATAAGCCAATGATAAGACAAAATCAGAAAACATGTCACCCTTTTGATCTGTGCAAAAGCCAAGATTGCTATATACAGATGACTGGATGTTAAAACCAGGACGAGACAGTACACATCCAGGGACCAACAACAACAACAACAGCAACAAAAGGCTCTAGCCTAGCTTTTTGTCTACAATCTGTTCAACAACAAGAGCTCCAATTCCAGAAGTCTGACTGAGACAACCGCAACTGAAAGGGTCTTCCGGAAACATAACGAAAGACTTTATCCTAGGCTTCATCCTAGGAACAACATAATGACCAAGACCACCAACTACAGAAGATGGATTAAAACAACACTGAAGAAACAGAACTGCTAGAACCACAAAGAAAGACTTCATCATAAGCTCCATTCCTTGAGCTGCACAGTCACCAAGATCTCTAGATACAGAGGTCTGATTTTACCATCCATGATGAAGCAGAAGTCTTCCATACACCACAAAAGCACGGAGGTGAGAGCAAATGATCATGCAAGGAGTCTATAGTTAATCCCATAACAGTACACTTCAGGGGGGGAGAAACCCTGTATCTCCTAGAACAAGGGAATTTTCTCTATAATATCCCCAATAGTTACTGTGCCTATGCAGGGAGAAAAAGAAAAGGAAAAAAAAGCACACAGCAATTATTTTTCCACATATTTATTTATCGATTGATGGATTTTTTGACTTCTTTATATTAGTGTTGAGATTGAAGTTGATGTTGCCATTATTTTATTTTATCTTATCTTATCTTTCTCTTTCTTTTTGCACTCCTGCATGAGTTGATCTCAGAACTGAGTCTGTTGTGTGGTGCTCATCTTTATTGCTGTGGTCTCACTGGTTATTTAATTTGATATTTCTTTTCTGTATTGTGGTGGTGTTTTAATTGCCTCTTTCACATCCTCTCTCAAACTGAGGTTGAAATCCTCTGGAAGGACTCCGCCTATTTTCAGCATATTTGACTTTTTTTTTCTCTGATTTTGTACCCCAATCTATTGCTTTTCTTTTCGCCAAACAAAGCCACATAACTTGATTTATCTAGCTCCTCTTCTTAAATAGAGGGGGAAACAGGGAGGGTACCAGGACCAAACAGATATATGATCACTAATAGTGAGCTGGACAAAGAGGGGATCACCTACTCTAGCAGTCTGGGGGGTTAATGGTGGAGTAAACAGGTTGCAGAAGGGGAACTGGGATGTGGGGAGGACAAATTTGGTGGTGGGCATTCCCCTGATTCAATGTTGATATGTACTTAAAATACTACTGTGAAAGATATGTAAGCCATTATGATCAAAATAAAAAAATAATAAAGAACAAATTCAATAGCACCAAAAGGAACTTAATATGGAAAATAGGGCCAGCTTTCTCTTCTAATGCACATTTTTACATTAAAATATGTTTTTAAATAAAAAAAATGAGTTTATGGGGCCGGAGAGATAGCATGGAGGTAAGGCATTTGCCTTACATGCAGAAGGACAGTGGTTCGAATCCCGGCATCCTATATGGTCCCCTGAGCCTGCCAGGAGCGATTTCTGAGTGTAGAGCCTGGAGAAATCCCTGAGTGTTGCCGCTTGTGACCCCCCCCCCAAAAAAAAATCCCAAAATGGGTTTATATATTATGTTTTAGCTACTATGTGATAGATACTTTTTAACTCATATAATCGCTTTTTTTTTTACATTATAAGTTTCTCAAAGGCATTGAAAAAGTGAAGGAAACTGAGAATCTGTTTATCTGGGTGGCTTCTGCATCTACACCCATTTTAATCTTTCAGGGGTACTTCACATCTAGTACATTATCTCTGGTCTAGGTTATCAACACCAGAGCTTCCCTATATTGATGTAACGCCAAGAAACAGAATTAATAATAATATAAAATATTAACTGGAAGGTATTTATCATTTTTTGGATTAAAAAAATAACAAGTCAGTGAAATTCTTACAAACTCTGGCTAACAAGGAGATAATTCAGGTCTCTTCCATAATCTATTTAACTTCCTATAAATATGTTTGTTCAAGCAGAGTTGAACCACTGGTGAGAAGGCAAAAAAGGTCTTATGAACAAACTAATGCTAAGATTTAGATTCAGAACATGAGGGATCAGAAATGAGGGCTAAAGAGATATTTTTCAAAGAAAGACTGTTTACTTTGTAGTTAACAAGAACAGTTGAAAATGGAAAGAAACTAGGAGAATGAGACATAGAATTAGCTAAAATATGATGTTAGATTTGAGCATGAAAGTAAGAGGGGAGAATTCATCAAATATAGGGGCTCATAAATTAAAAATGGTATTCTAGATCTACATAGAGTAGAATCACAAAATTGGGGAGAGTGGGAATAAATAGGAACATAAGTTAAATCATGTTCTGCTGAAGCAAGAACAAAGTTATTGAAGTATAAAAAGTTGTAAGAGTAAAAAAAAGATGATATATTTGACTCTATCATGGGCAAGTTTATCTTTTGATAGAATAAAGGGAAAGTATTAGTTTAGGGATTTGAGGATTTTTTTTACTGGGCAAATTCTTCTCATAACAGTTCTTCATTTATTTTTTAATGGTCCCAAGTGTTAACTTTCAATGGTACCAAGTGTTCTTTCCCATTTTATGAATGTGACATAAATAATTTAATAATGTTATTATTTGCCATTTATTTATAGCAAGTACTTTATAATTTAAAATTTTTACAGTGAATAACTACATAGGTAAATCTTTTGTGCCATGAGATTTTTTCTTTTGAATAAGGTTAAACTTGAATTATAAAGCACCATAGGAAATACCCATGAAGTTGTTGATGTTCCTTGCCAAACTTTTCTGTGAAGTTTGTGTATTTTCATCAGCAGTAGAACAACATCCATTTTATGCCTTTAAGGTGAGATTTGTAATACATGCAGTTTTTATAAACTTTGGAATTTTTTTAGTAGAATAGTTTATGTCAATTAATCTTAAGAGTGCTTTTCCCAGTATCTGTCTTAATCAGAGACAAGCCACTTAAATAACTAGTCAAATTGGAGCTGTGTTCTGAAGTTTTCAAAGAATATTTAATCTGTACAGAGCAATCACTTTCATTGTTTTATTAGCAAAGTATTATGATCTATTCCTCTAACCATAGTCTAATATATTCATGTTTCATCATTCTAATTGCATAACCACTAGAAAAAAATGAATACTTCTTATAAACTAGAAAAATCAACTAGCGTACTTCAGAACATAAGGCATTTGAATGGCAAGGAAATATTATAATTTAGTTTTAAAAGAACATCTAATACAGAGTTTTACTCACATTTAAAATATATTCTATATTTAAGAAGGTTTGAAACATTGTTTATAGATTAAAATTTATTTCTATTGATGAACTCAATAAATGCATTTAAAATATTTTTGAGGGAAAGGCATGGTAATTTTTGAGAGGTAAAGTGAGTTTGGTTAAATTAAATAAAAAGCAGTTATTTGAATCACAAATAATTTTCATAATTACATATTTCAAATAGCTACATGTATACAGTAGAAAGAACAAAATTAAGAAATGAAGTCTTAAGGGCTGGAGAGATAGTACAGTGGATAGGGGCTTGCCTTGCATGTGGCTGATCCTAGTTTAATCTTTGGCATCCTATCTGAACCCTTAAAGCTCCATTGGGAATGATGCCTAACTGCAACTCCAGAAGTAGCCCCAAAACTGCTAAGATGGCTCCAAAATAAAACAACAAAAGTCTTAGAGGAAACTACAGAAGTTACTCAGCTGTCTTGAATGTCAAACAAAATTAAGTAAAAAATAAGAGAAATAATCAAGTTTAACTTTATGGGATAGCCTAAAGCATAAATAATAAGCATAAATAATAAACATGAATAGTTAAAATGATCATGACTCAGATGTTAATAATCAATTAAAGCATGATTATAAAAGCTTAATACACAGGGAACGAAAGACCAATTAATTGTGTTTCATGAAGATACTCCTAATCTGGAAAATCGCACAAGGAAACGGATTAATTTCTGTCAGCTTCTTTAAGAAACTGTTCTCACATGACCCTTACTTAGAAATGTATTCTCGGATCCAGTTTCCTGCTTCCTATAGATTCTAGAGAAACTTGGAATCATTCTGAGATTCTAACAAAATCTGAAGCTTTTTTTTTTAATTTCACTATTATTAACATGATGATGTTACTTTTTAAATAATATCTTTAAGCACCAGAACATATTTGTAGTTGGGTTTCAGTCATAAAAAGATCACCCCACCCCTTCTTCATCAGAACAAAAATCTTAGAAGGGCTTGAGTAGATACCCATCCAGAGAGGATTAGAATCAGATATTTCCATCTTACAAAGACTTCCACCTAACTAGGCTTTTCAAAATGCAGTTCAGGAAGATTTGATTAATAGATATTTAAATTGATCTTTTGTGGCTCATAATAACTACACGTGTGAAAGTGCAAGTCTTGTTAAATATACCTTATGGCAAAATGTCGTTATTTTGTTGTTTTAGCTCAGTCACACAATAGGTAATTTGTTGGTCATTTATTCAGAAATAAACTACTTAATTTGCTCTTCTGATTTGCTGTGATATCTCTGAAGCTTTGAAAGGAAAGTATTTTAAATTTTATAACAAAAGTTAAATAAAATATTAGATCCTGGTGGGGGAAGCTTCTTAGAAAATATTGCAAATTTAGGTATATTTCTTATGAATACCCACATGTGATAATGGTAAATGTGCCAGCAATTACTTGATCTATCATCATTCCTTTAACTCCATTTCCTGCTGTTGGGAGAACTTTTTAGAGAACCTGTTTTTAATAGACTATAATCACATAGGCAACAGGGATCTTGGCAAGTAGCTATTAACAGTATAGACAGAAACTTGGAATGTGATGTTTTAGACTTCCTGAGCTTCTTGATGCTATTTTAATGCACTAAGAGTATAAACTAAATTTAGATCTTGCTGACTTACTGGAGCGAAGTGCTTGCCTCTTCTCAGACAATGCTGGATTTAGTCACTGTCTATTTTTGTCAAGCAAGGAATTCAGTTTAGAGCCACCAGCCTTCTTCCCAGGCATTTTAATAACTATTTATGTATATTTAATAACTGCTTTGATTTGCACCTGTTCATTTAAGTCATGCAGTCCCTAAAACACTAACTCTTTTGTCATTTTTCTTGTGTTCATTGTAATTTTTGTTTGTTTTCTTTTGTTTTGTTTTGTTTTTTTGGGGGGGTCTACAACCACCAATTCTCAGATCTGACTCTACACTCGGGGATCATTTCTGGTGGAGATCAGGTTAGAATACAGTTCAGCTCCTGAGAAACAAGTGTCCCACTCTCTGCCCTCACTTCAGTCCCCATTATGCTTTGTTTTGATAAATCTGGCATCGTATTAATTTTCAACATGGAAACCATGTTACTTCCTTTATATCACTTTAGTCTGTTTCTGGATCTCTGCATTATTGGGATTTTATAGGATGATTATAGGTAAAAAGGAGAATGCTATAAGCTATAGGGTCTTTAGCCACGCTCCTGGCTTTTGTGTATTAGAAGCCTGCCTCTCAACCCCATTGGGACATTTTTGAAATACCTTCAAAAATTTAATAATAATTCCTGTATTCTAATACCATCCTCCCAGCTAAAGACCACTAATTTAATATGTCCACTGTTTTCCATTTCCATCATTCCTCCTTCTCCAGGCCTTTGTTTGCTCAATAATTCAATTCCTAGTGGGTTGTCCTGTGTGCATCCCTCGCTAGTTGCCTGCTTATCCCCCATATTGTAATCAGTCACCTTCTCAAAACCATTTTTATTTTATCATTTAAAACAACGTGACAAATTTCCAATGATATAGGACAAAGATTTCTTTAAAATAGTTTTAAGGGGCATGAGCAATGGCACAGCAGTGGGGCATTTGCCTTGCATGCAGCTGACCCAGGATGGACCACGGTTCCAATCCCCAGGCATCCTATATGGTCCCCCAAGCCAGGAGCGATTTCTCAGCGCATAGCCAGGAGTAACCCCTGAGCGTCACCAGTTGTGGCCCCCCCCAAAAAATTTTTAGTGTTCATCCTAGTTGGATCCAGCATACCCCTTGACTTAATCTCAACTGAATTTCTCTTGTCAGTTCAAGCCCTTTTACATACCATCTTTTTCCTGCTTTTTCCCCATTCCACCTATCCCTGTCCACTTGGTCAACCTTCACTTACCTTCTTGTTCTGGTTCTAGCCCAGTTTTAAACTACCAGGATATACTTGTCTAATGACTTATGACCAAGTCATATAAACATATATACACATATATAATAAAAATACTTAATTTGTATAAGATTATATATCTTTTCTTTATGGATAGGATTTAGAGAATTTTGACAGTTTTAAGGAATCAGTGTTTGATCTGCAGGGATCCTTACATGTCTACCAATGAGTCCTGTCTCCCTGTTTTATTTCATAGGAATTAGCAGATGAATCCAAACAATGTGATGATTTGTATCTTCATTTTTAAACTAGAGGAGATTTAAGTCTTTTTTAAAGTGACATAATAATTACAGATATGATATTGCAATGAACATATCTTCAAGATCTCTGAAAATGTCTGTACAAAGTGTTGAAATAATTAAATATATTAGTTTTATATTTAGATTATAATAAAAGGATTTTAAAATTCTAAAATATATTGACAAAATCAATAGTGACTTTGGAATAATTTAATAGAAATTAGTCATCAGTGAAGATATGTAAAATCTAAATTATACTTATAACACTGTGTCTACCATCATATCAAAGCACTGATTGCTCCTTAATTTTTGATAAACTAAATTTTTAGAATGAAGGATGTGGGTCTAAGACTCACTCCTGTTGTAAGTTCAGAGATCACTCCAGACAATGCTTAGGGGGCAATATTAAGGCTTCTTGTCAATATTGAACAATGGACAGCTACTACCCCCTCAATCCTAAATATTGTTTAAGAGGGTCAAAAATTAAATGTGTATGTTGATGGTATTTAATAAGAGTATGTCTTCATAGTTGCTCAATTACAATTCTAAAATCAATTTAGTCATTGTTGTAATCATATTATGTTCTTGGTGATAAATTGCATGAAGTCAAAGCTATTTGTTCATTAATTATCCACATAACATATGATTGTGCCAGTCATAAAATATGTTTATTTAAAGGTTGTTGAATAGATACTATATTAAATAAATTCAATTTTAACTTCTTAATATACAACTACAACATTATCTACAGCTTCTGGCTTTAAGGATAATAATAGTTTGGGGCCTAATTTTGGAAAAACAAATAAAAATATATTTCAGAGTTTATATATTTGTGATACTAAAATATTTAATCTTTTAATTTTATACAACTTTCCATGTCACAGGTAAGTCTGTGTTGTATAAAAGTTATATAAAAATGAGGGTTATGTAATTTATTTCCCATGAGATATTAAAAAACGTGACTATTTTACCAGCTTTGAGGCTATCTTAATAACTATAAGTTTATATTGCAGACTAATATAGTAAAATAAAACTGAAATTAAATATTATTTACAGATAATAAATATCCAAGATAATTGTAGGTAGTTATGCAATCAGAGCTGTATTTAATCTGAGATGTATTGGTATGAACAGACTCTTCTAAGGGAATGGAGAAGATGGAAATAGGTAAAGGAGACAGGTAGGACAGGGAAGCAGGCGAACTTGAAGTAACATGCTTTAAATTCTGTTTAAATTCATAGTTCCTATTTGTGTTCACAAATTCTTTTCCTAACATTCTATCCTTTGCTCTATCTCGCAAATAATGAGCATTTTAATCTTTTAATGAATATTATGCATTCTGTTTTAATGTATTTTAGTAGACTTTGTATTCAGTATTTAATAGTATGAGATATATGAAAAAAATTTAAATATTCTATTATTTTCTCTGTCTCTTGCTCCTGGTTGCTAACTGTTATTTACTGTGAGCTCATGTTTCACCGAACTTTTACTTTTGGCTCAGTAAAGTTGGATTGAGTTTTCTGTTTCTAGTAAGAAATATTTCACTTGGTCTAGATATCCTAGAAAACAATCCTGAATCATATTACATTTCTTGGTTTGAGCTTCTGCATAGGCAGGTGGAACCATATATGGGGGGGGGTGTGGGACTTTGGTGCCTGTCCTAAAAGAATCACTTTCTTTCTTTAATCTTTTTGGAAAGGAATGATTCTTTCCTACCTACTTCTGTTTGCTATTGACTAGACTTTTTGTAGTTTACTCTCCAGAGATCCTGGATTTCAGCTTCTTTTTAGTCTCAAAGAGGACTAGAGCCTTTATTTTTGCTCCCATTTTTGCTCCTTCATTTTTTCAGTTGTCATGGCCATGCAGAGACTCTGTTAGTCCACACAGTCTATGCCCTTGAGGTCATATGATGCTTCAGGAATTTTCCTGTTAATTGACAAATCGCCTGCGCATCTAAAATGATTCTGAAATAAATTTGTATAGTATTTTTCAGGAGAAGGGTTTTATTTGAAGAATGCTTAATCTGTTCAGTATATTCCTGGAAATATCTCCAGCAATAATTCTATATTTAAAGCAGTACTACAAAAAAATTGGGTTTGTGGTCACAACCATTGAAACCTGGAGATCACTTCTGAAGAACTGGGGTGGGAGGCATTATGGTGCCATAAATCAGGGCCTATTGAATGTAAGCACCAGAAGTGAGCACTTCAAGCCTTGTACTACATCTCCAACTCCCTCCTCTTCTTTTAAAATCGTATACATACATACATACATACATACATACATACATACATACATACATATATAATTTAAATAAAATTTCAGCACTAATCTTGGACTGGAAAGGGAATTTATAGTTGTTAAATTTTATTTAATTATACTAACAATATTCAATTGACAGGAGACATCAAAGGTACTATTTTTCTAAATTTCTCTAAAGACTAGCAATTGAAATAAGATTAAATAAAATTGACTTTATATAGATCACCAAATATATACTTGAATGTGCTGTGCAGATGCAAAAATGCCTTTTTCTTTGCCAAAGGAAAACAGAAGGCAGGGATAGAAAAATGGATTTCTCTTAAATCCAACTATTGGAACTTTAATGCAAATGTCACTTTTACACAGAATTCTTTGTTTATCCCAAACTTTAGAAATCTTCCCTGCATTTAATTATTCCTCCGCTCACCCACTTTTATTTTATTTTTTAACATTGACCCATGAAGGAAGAAGTTACTGCCTGAGAAGATGCTTATTAATGAATGCACAGGTTCTGATGAGAAGATTTTAGTTTTTGATGAAGGATAATGACAAAAAATAGAAACCTTATTACTTTACAAATTGACATGTATCTTTCTATTTGCCTTTTACTTGTTTGAACTTAGAACATATTTTCAGGTTGTTTCTCTAAGTTGGAGTTAATAATAAAGTAAGTATATCCTTATAAAACATTACTGAACCATGGCTGATTATAGTATATTAAGAAATATTATACTTTTGAACTTAATTTAAAAGACATGATGGGATCAGATAGATAGTACAAGGATCAAAGCATGAACCTTGCATGCAACCAGCCTGGGTTCAGTTCCTGTACCACAGGCCACATAGCATCACCAGGTACATTCCTGAGGCCCCCAAGCACCAGTGATACCCACCATTGTGGGTATGCACAACACTGCAGGATCCAGCTGCACATCATCCTTGGACCCTGGCATTGAAACACTGATTGATTAAGAGTTTTAGGGAGAACCTCACAAAATAAATATTAATCAGTTAAAAATCAAAAGACATGAAAAATTTTCATTTCAGGTAGAAGAAAGAGGACAACAAAAGTATGTCTTAAGCTCATGGCATAATCAAGGAGCTGCAGTTAATTAAGTGCCATCTCTCATACAGAGTTTCATATATTTGAAGATAATTATTTTTGCTTTTTGGGCCACACCCAGTGGTGCTCAGGGCTTACTCCTGACTCTGTACTCAGAAATCACTCCTGACAAGCTTGGGAGATGATATGGGATGCCAGGAATTGAACCCAGGTCCATCCTGGGTCAGTCACATGCAAGGCAAATGCCCTACCCCTCTGCTATATCTCTGGCCCCTGAAGATACTTTTGTAAGAGTAGTAGCTAACACATACACAACAGTTTCAGTGTCAGACTACTATGTAAGTGCAAGTACTCATTTAACTGTCAGCAGTTTTGTGAGGTAGATATTATTAGTATTACTATTAATATTATTATTTTGTAGGTGGTTAGATTTGTTTTTGTTTTGAGACCACACCTGGCAGGATAGAATGAGTTGGCTGAATTCAAGGCAAATGCCCTACCTATTGTGCTACCACTTCAGTCCAATAGTTGGATTTTTAAAAATTAACTTTCCTAACATTATACAGTGGGAGCTGAATGAATAAATGCTCAGTTGTAGTCATTCTGACCCAGGACCCCACAGGTTTTTTTGGGGGGTGGCACAGCCAGTGGTACTCAGGGGTTACTACTGGTTCTGTGCTTAGAAATCACTCCTTGCAGGCTCAGGGAATTATATAGGATGCCGGGTATTGAACCCTGGTAACTTCTTGCAACCTTACCCCTGCTGTGTTATCACTTTGGCTATGGAGTCCATATCTAAACTGCTCTATTGTGCAAAAAGAAGGCTGGATTTACCCTGCAGCATTTAACCAAAAGTTCTCATGACAGAGAAAGCAAAATAAATGAATAAAGTTGCTTTTATCTGCAATATATCTAATTAAAATAAGATCTGGTTTATAATTATTCTATTTATTTAAAATTTCATTGCCCTTCTCCAACAAAAAAAAAGCTAAAATGCCTAGATGCTTTTTAGTGGTATGTTGGTCCAACTTACAAGAAGTGAGTTATTAAATTTTTATATTTTTCAAATCATATATTATGTACAGTATTGTTAAAATTATATGAGCATATACTAGATGAATGATATTTAAAGCAAAAGCAGTAAGTTTTGAAGCCTATTGTTTTATGATATTTTTAAACTTGATTTTATCATTACCTATTCTCTTGATTGTTTAAACATTCATTATAAAAATAAAATGGGAATAATAAATAATGGTGTGTTTTTCTTAACTTCATTTGCAATTATATTCATTATATTGGTAGCTTGAAACTGACAGTGGAGGAAGTTCTTACATGACAATTTTTAAGCATCACAGAGAAGGACTTTTCCCTTGCTAATTGGCTGTTCTCCATTTACCACATCATCCTACTCCATCTCTTCTTTAAAAAAAACTTGCTTTAGGGGATCAGAGTGATGGCACAGGTGATAGGGCACTTGCCTTGCACGCGCTAACCTAGGACTGACCGCGGTTTAATCCCCCAGCATCCCATATGGTCCCCCAAGCCAGGGGCAATTTCTGAGCGCATAGCCAGGAGTAACCCCGAGCGTCACCAGGTGTGGCCCAAAAAACAAAAATAAATAAAAATAAAAATAAAAAACAAACTTGCTTTAGGTTGCTTATCAGGAGAACTCTAGAATTTTAAACTTACATGGCAAAGACTTCTGGTCTTAAAATTTTACTGATCCTACACGATTTAATAAAAGAACTTTGAAAAAAAACAGTTTATGAATTTCTCATCATTTCAGAAAATTAAGAACTTATATCTTATTTTTTGGTAAACAACTAAAATAAACATTAATCTCTGTTGCATAATACTTAGTGAATTTGGGCTTTTTTTGGTTTAAAAACTAAAATTAGGGCTAGGAGCTAGTTCAAGTGATGGATCATATGCCAAACACGTGTAAGTTTTATGTTTGATCCCAAGCACTTATAAAGCCCGGATGGCCTTTGAGCACCAAACTTTTCCTTCCTTCCTTCCTCCCTCCTTCCCTCCTTTTTCTTTTTCTTTTTCTTTTTCTTTCTTTCTTTCTTTCTTTCTTTCTTTCTTTCTTTCTTTCTTTCTTTCTTTCTTTCTTTCTTTCTTTCTTTCTTTCTTTCTTTCTTTCTTTCTTTCTTTCTTTCTTTCTTTCTTTCTTTCTTTCTTTCTTTCTTTCTCTTTCTTTCTTTCTTTCTTTCTTTCTTTCTTTCTTTCTTTCTTTCTTTCTTTCTTTCTTTCTTTCTTTCTTTCTTTCTTTCTTTCTTTCTTTCTTTCTTTCTTTCTTTCTTTCTTTCTTTCTTTCTTTCTTTCTTTCTTTCTTTCTTTCTTTCTTTCTTTCTTTCTTTCTTTCTTTCTTTCTTTCTTTCTTTCTTTCTTTCTTTCCTTCTTTCCTTCTTTCCTTCCTTCCTTCCTTCTTTCCTTCCTTCTTTCTTTCTTTCTTTCTTTCTTTCTTTCTTTCTTTCTTTCTTTCTTTCTTTCTTTCTTTCTTTCTTTCTTTCTTTCTTTCTTTCTTTCTTTCTTTCTTTCTTTCTTTCTTTCTTTCTCTCTCTTTCTCTCTTTCTTTTTCTTTTCTTTTCTTTTCTTCTTTCTTGGTCACACCCGGCAGCGCTCAGGGATTACTCCTGGCTCTATAATCACTCCTGGCAGGCTCAGGGGACCATATGGGATGCCGGGATTTGAACCACCGACCTTCTGCATGCAAGGCAAATCTTTACCTCCATGCTATCTCTCTGGCCCTCTTTCTTTCTTTCTTTCTTTCTTTCTTTCTTTCTTTCTTTCTTTCTTTCTTTCTTTCTTTCTTTCTTTCTTTCTTTCTTTCTTTCTTTCTTTCTTTCTTTCTTTCTCTTTCTCCTTTCTTTTTCTCTTTCTCTCTCTCTCTCTCTCTTTCTTTCTTTCTCCTTTCTTTTTCTCTTTCTTTCTTTCTTTCTTTTTTCTTTCTTTCTCTCTCTCTCTCTTTCTTTCTTTCTTTCTTTCTTTCTTTCTTTCTTTCTTTCTTTCTTTCTTTCTTTCTTTCTTTCTTTCTTTCTTTCTTTCTTTCTTTCTTTCTTTCTTCCTTCTCTTCTTTCTCTTCTTCTTTCGTTCCTTCCTTCTTTCCTTCTTTTTTCTCTTTCTTTCACAGATGAAAACTCCAAAGCACCTGGATTCTTCTCCTGTCTTATTACTGAGCAATGAGGTGACTTAGGATTAGTGTCTCAGACTCTTTATCTTATTTTATTTAAAATTTTATTTCTTTAAGATGTTGTGATTTATGAAGTTGTAAATAATGGAATTGTTTCAAGCATACAATGTTCCAAATTCTCCTTCCCTCCTTCAATGCCTCCATATTCCCTCCAATCCCTCAACCTGCCTCTTTAACAGGGGCACAAAATTTATTTCATATTGCTTATTGTGACAAAACATAAAGGAATGGCAGATGGATATTAGAAGATAAATGAGTAGAATTCAATTTTTGATGATGGATTACTAAATAATCTTAATTTATCTAAATAAATTTAAACATTTAATAAAATATTATATCATATCTATTCTCATTTACATAGTTTCCAACTCTGGTATCTAAAAATATAGCATTAAAATTGATTTTGCACTTGAATCTTATTGTGGTAATTATCATGTCTTCTCTTTCATCAATAATTTTTTTTCTGTGCTAAATATTTTACAGTCTAAATGATTTAGTTAAAACCACAAATGTGAGTTTGTGGGTGGGGAGGAGGGAGATTTGGGACATTGGTGGTGGGAATGTTGCACTGGTGAGGGGGGTGCTCTTTGCATGACTGAAATCATACAACTGTAATCATGTTTGTAATCACGGTGTTTAAAGATAATTTAAAAAAATAAAAAATAAAACCATAAATGTAAAATTTAATAAGAGTAATGGAATTAAGAACATATAAGCAGGAATATATGAGCTTAGTGACAGTATTTTAGAGCACATTCATACTTACTATATTGGGTCATGTCAAGTATCTCTCCAAGTCATTCTATTAAAACTGTTGGCACTGAAACACAGGTGATTATACACCTTAAATGCTTTGTAGCTGGTCATAATGTAAATTTAAATTTAGAAGTACTCAAAATATTTACAGAGAGGATGTACAGCTTTTCATAATGATTTCAGATTTGGAGTTAGAGCTGCTTTCAACTTCCTCAGCTTTATAGCTATTTTACCTCAGATAAGTTACTCACTGACTCTGTACTTTATTTTTCTTATATTTAAGATGGCAATAATGCATTTGCTTGCTTTTGCAGAGGAGCTTCTGACTCTGGCATGTTTATCTCTAATATTATCACTCTTAAGGATAATCTCTTAGTTCTTTGCATCATACTAAGTTTTGTAATCTATATTCAAATTTAATAGAAGCCTGCATCTTGATACTCTTTTTACTGTACTTTTTGTCTTTCCTACTGCTTTCTTGTCATTATTCTTATAAACATTTCCCCTTTTAACTGACTAAAACTTTTTATTTACCCTTAAGTTGAAAATCTCCAAACAAGGTAGAGAGCTGAAAGTCATTGATGGTACAGTCATAGTTGAGCAATTTCTGCTGTGTCCTTTTAATATATTTTTTTGAATAAAAGCATTTGTGTTAGCTGAGAATGATATTTCCTCTGTATCATAATGAATACAAGTTTCTCTCCTAATACATAAGGGGGCAACAATAAATTTTATAGGATATTCCCAACAGGAGCCAAACAAATACAAAAAATACAAGATCTGTTTATAGCAGAACTGTGTGATAAAGATGAACAAATAGAACAAGATTATCTAACCAGATCTTTAAAAGCAGAACTAAATCTTGTGGCTAGAGTGATAATATAAGGTAGGACTTTTGCCTTTCATGCAGTCAACCTGGCTATGATCTCTAGGCATCCCTTATGTTCCCTATACACTGCTAGGGTAATCCCTGAGCACAGACAAAGGAGTAAGCCCTGGGTACTGCCATGTGTGCCCCCCTCCTCAAAAAAAAAAAAAACAGAAAATAAAAAGCTATTAACTATTGTTTTTTATTCATAGTTTTGCTCTTCTATTCAATTGGTGGTTGATCACTACTTAAATAGAAAATAGAGATAATTCTAATGAATAGGTTACTTCGAAGAAAATTGATTGGAAAGCATCATCAGGAAACAAAATGATAAAGTGACTATTAGCATTCTGGCAAGCCAAAAGAAAACTGCTTACTAGAGTTTCCTTGGATGTCTTTGTTCCAATGCCCTTGAAAGAGAAAGGGATGTAAGGTAAGCAGATATGGAAATCATCAACATTTTGAAATAGAAAATTGAAAAGATTAAGTCTGTACTATGGCCTTCTTAGTAATCCTCATATGATTCTATTATGATAAGATTATAGAAATTAACATATTAAATACCACCATTTCATTAAACATTAATGACACAATAACCAGCACCAAATATGACTTATAGGTGAGTGATTACTCAGAGATTTAGGAGGAATTTAGTACCATCATTGTGATTGATTTTTGCTCAGGTGATAAAACCTGAAAGTAGATGCATGAAAGACCATTTGTTTTAGTTAGGACTTGTTTGGTTGCAAGTACTGAACTCAGGCTAACTCTAAAGAAGAATAAAGCCTACAAGAGCAAGTCGCAGGAGATCCGAGTCCAGTAATTGCAGCATTCTAGGGCTTGTAGAAATTAGTGTAAATGACCTGGAAAACCATAGGTAATTGAAGCAATCTTTACAAAACTCTTAAAATCTCTTAACTTCTCAGCACTTTATGCTCTGTCCTTTTTTTGTAAACTTTGCCCTGAAGAGGATTCTCGGTGAATCTCTTTTGTGCTTCACAGTGCTTCACACTGACAGCACTAATATTTCATTGGTCCTGACTTGAAGGACTGATTGTTATGTTGTTTGAACCAGGTCATCAAGTATGTTTTTGATTATTAGCTGCCCTCCAGTCATTATTATAATGCCTCGTCATACAAATAGATGTGCCTGGAATAGCACAGAATCCATTTGAAACAAAGAGGAGTAACATTAGGCAGAAGAAGCTAATATGACAAACCCTAACAAACATGCTTTGTACTTCGCCTTCATTTCCATCTGGGGTTGTCTGAGGCTTTCCCTTCTAAAAATTGAAATACAGATACAGTACATGATTTATGCAGAATCTAGTGAGTCAAAGTACAACTTAGACTTCTTCCTGATTTACTACTGCATTTCAAACTGCTACAAGGTCACTTGACATTATCCAGATATTACTTTAAATCATTCATTTGAGTCATAATATGATGATAGCTGAATGTTAATAAGGGTAGCTAAGATTAATTCAGGTAAGAAGATACCATTATCTCTGAACTTCAGAATCTTTCCTTTTTCGCAGAAGCCAGGGAAGCAGAAAAAAAAATCGAACAATTTCAAATTATGTTTTTGTCATCATATCCAAAGTAGGTTACGTTTATCTAAAAGAACATATAGATTATATTAGGTAAGTTGTTCATACAGCTCTATTTTCAGAAACAAGAAATGTGAGTGTGTTATAAGCATGAGAGCTTTAGTCTCAGCTAAGAATAGTGACTGGTGCAGGTTCTCTTTGAGTACTCAGAACGTGTAAATAGTCTTAGAACTTTTGTTAGCAGTTTTGTTAGTAGTTTTTCCCTACTATCTGGATGACAGTAACTAAAATGTCCATCTGGGTATCAGTTAATAACTAATAAAACAAGATATTTTCTAGAATTTTAAGTATTGAAATACTATGATCATATGATACTTAAGCAATACAGTGTTATATTTTGCTTAAAATGGCATTGTAAAGATAGTAAATTTCCTGAAGACAAAGCAGCATTTTTAATAATATACTTTAATAACCCTTATGTAAGTGAATTACCTTGAAGAGGTAGGTCTACTACCAATAAAATATTCTTAAAGCTCAATTTAGCAAGACTTAGCAGATGAGGAATAATTATGTGCACATGTCTCCAAAACAACATTTCAGGGACTGGGGAAATGGTTTATAGTGCTGAATTAGTCTCCAGCATCACTGGGTGTGGCACCAAAATAAAACAAAACACACACATATTTTAACAGTTTGAGCTTCAATGAATGTACCTTTTATATCTGATTTTAAATGATGTCTAGTCTCATTTTCAAGCATCTACTGTAACTAGTTCTTGAAAGGAAGCAAAGCCTGTAGGTAAATTTCTTTTGTGTGTGTGTGTGTGTGTGTGTGTGATTTTTTTTTTAGATTTTTTATGTTAATGGAGACAAAAATCTTAAAATCCCTTTGGCATTCCATTCTCCCACAGTATATGTATGTAAGCACACTTCTTTGTGGAATACCTTCTCACTTTAAAAAACATTGTCCAACGAGTTCAACATTTTATGATCTTGTCCATCTCTCTCCAAATATATGGCACAGGAAAGCTAGGAAAAGCACATTGCTCGCAGCTGGTGATCACTCACACAGAGAAACATTGCAGAAGATTTTGCTGCCATAGGCAACTCAGCCTGAGAGGACAAGCTGGCTTTGCATAAAAAATAAGCAAGGTAGAGTGTGCCTGTTAGGCAGGTAAAGGTTTTTCTAATGAAGAGAAAATGATAATAGCTTTTCTCATTCAAACAGTTTCTATATTCTATCTTAAGAAAACCTTTATATTATTCTCTGTGATCTGCTCTCCCATATAAGAAGGGACCAAACATTCTGTCAGGTTGCATCCATCACTGGTGATATTTTAAAAATTTGTCCAATTGTGCTGTGATCTTAGGTCTCTTCAACTTGTTATTTAATGGTTATAATATTTTTATTGAGCTGTTTTGAGAAAATTGACGGTGAATTAATAGTTTAATAAAGCCCCTGTTTATGTGGTTTTATATACCAAATATTCCTAGATTTAAATTTAAAAAACTTGGATGTAAATGATAATGCTTCTGTCATGGTTAAAAGATATAATATCTCAAAAGAAGTCCTGCAGGTTAGCCTTTCTGAGCTGTACATCTGGCACTCTCTGAATATGGAGAATTCTGTCCTGTATAGATACATTGGCTACAATGAGTTTCTCTGAGTTGTGGAAATGGATGGTTGACTCTCACTATAAATATTGTATCCCATTATCCTCCTGGCTTTTTATCTTATTCATTTTACATATTTTACTTTACATTTGTATTGTGACTATGATCACTATGAACCACCTACATGTGCTTAGTCTGCACACTTGCCTAAATCTGGATAACTCCTCCGCATCCCATGCCTTTGGAGCCGAGGGAGCTGGGGATGGACGTTGTCCAGGTATTACCAGAAGGTCGGGAGTCTTACAGCTATATATAGCCAACTGGGTGAGTGGTTTATTTCAAGACCTGAGAATACAGTGTTTGCTGTAACCCTGTGGTGTCAGAGATGATACGGGCCATTCTGGCATTGGTTGGGGATCCTCCAAGGCTATACCCAAAGGTGCTTGGAGGAACTGTGCGGAATTTAATAAGGGTCAGCATGTAAGGCTTCTTCACACCTATTCTATTTTTCTGACCCATGGACTGAAAAACTAAAACACTTGTCTAATCAGAGGAATATTAGCTCCCAAATAAACTTGAAAAATTCATGAGTTCTCAACATTTACTTACTAAGGTTTCATTGTGATTGTGCTGGTGTTGAGGGTGGGGTGGGGATACAGTGTACCTGATGACATTCAGGGGCCACACAGCACTAAATAAAACTCAGATCCTCACTCATGCCAGGCATTTGCTTTGTACTTAGTTCCAACCCACCCACTAGTTCATAAAAGCAACAACTGCTGTTCAGATAGGCAAAGGATTTTAGAAGAAAGGGATTATGGGATTATGTTATGGGAGACCAAAAAGCAAGGCATAGCAGATAATGAGGTGGTAGTCAAAAAGTTCTGAATTTTTGTTTTCTTTTCTCTGCTTTGGTAAGAAATAGAGATATGTGTACCCCCACTCTTTTGGGCTCAGTGAAGGAGACACATTTGAGTATAATATTTTCCTAATAGATATTAGTATCTTCTGGCTCAAGGGACCATATGGTATGCCTAGGATCAAACTCTGGTTCATCCCAGGTTGCCCATGTACAAGGCAAACACCCTACCTCGTGCTATCACTCCAGCCCCTTATTTTTTATTTCTATTTTTGTCTATTTAGAATTCTCAAACTCAAAACTCATATAAATTCCTTGATGTTCACTTTGTTCAAATAAGTGGAAACCTAGTTAATAGCAGTTATCTTTTAATATTCAGATAACTATACTTGTGAAAAATGGAAAGGCTGATTAAGCCAAATTTTCCCCTTAAATTAAAATAATCTCATTGGAAACCATAGTAGTTTATGCCTTTAAATGATGTTAAGGAAGAGGGCACTAAGTATTGAAAATAAATGGTACTATATAATTTAACAAGTATTTTAACCAAAGAGAACCCAGATTAATGCAAAAATACGTTACAACTTAATATTTAACATGCTATAAATATAGTTCAAAATAAATAGGTTATTTTCAGGTACACTTATGCTTACCTGGAGATAAAAAGTAATCTCTGAAGGAAAAAATTTCAAAAAGAAACAAAGAAATCGCTTGCTTCAAATTAAATACAAGTAAATACGAATTTTATTTTTTATAATATCTTTATTTAAACACTGTGATTACAAACATGATTGTAGTTGGGTTTCAATAACAAATAATACAAACTATTTTATGTTATCAAAATAACAATTTGGTTAGATAAAAACTTTAATTTGGTCTGCTTTTAATTTACTGGGTTTTATTTGTTGTTGTTGGTGTTTGTTTTTGTTTTTGTTGTTGTTTTGGTTTTTGAGCCACACCCAGTCATGCTCAGGGCTTACACCTGGCTATGTGCTCAGAAATCGCTCCTGGCTTAGGAGACCATATAGGATGGCTGGGATTGAACCCAGGTTCAACCTGGGTCAATGCATGCAAGAAGCTATCGCTCCAGCCTCTGAATTCTTTTATTCTTTTTTTTTTTTATTTTTTTTATAAGGAGAGAACTGAAGACACAGAGGATTGATCCTTCTGTGACTTTAGGCTATTCTCTAGCTCAGAAATTGCTCCTGGCTTGGGGGACCATATGGGATGCTCCGATCGAACCCAGGTTCATTCTGGGCCAACCACATGCAAGGCACTATCGTTCCAGCCCATGTTTTCTTTTTTTCTTTTCTTTCTTTATAAGGAGAGAACTTTGAAGACACAGAGGATTGGTCCTTCTGTTACTTTACGCTATTCTCTAATCTCACCTGTACAGTATTCCTTATGAGGAATTAATGTAATGCACTTAAAAGAGTACTTGGCATACTGAAATATCTCTTTTAAATGACAATACCTTAATTTTCATTTTATTTTATTAAAATTTTGTTTTAGGTACTGTGATTTTTATTTTGTTTTTTTTTTTTTTTTATGGGGGGGGCGCATATCTGGTGGCACTCAGAAGTTACTACTGGCTCTCCATTCAGAAATAGCTCCTGGCAGATGCCGGGAATTGAACTCAGGTCCATCCTGGGTCAGCCACATGCAAGGCAAATGACCTACAGCTGTGCTATCTATCAGGCCCTGGCATTGTGATTTATTAATTGTAGGATTGAATGCAAAAAGATGAAATGAAAATACTTTAAAGTGGTAATCATATATTATAGCAGGAAATACATTTTTTAAAATAGTATTTCTCCCAAAATGAAAGTCATCAACTAAAACTATGGTGATATGTGAATAACTAACATATTCCAAAATGTTAGAACTGATAAATACTTTGAGAAATTATTAAGATTATACCAAAAATAAGCAGTTAAAACTTTAAGAATAAACAATTTGGATGTTCATATGGTTATTTAATTTGTTTTATATAATTGATCAAAATGAATTAAAACATAATAAATTGTGTAATAACTTATGGTTTGTATAATGTATGGTTTCAAGGATTAGTCATATTTGGTTTGGTGCTCACACCGCAAAGAAACTTATGGGAGGCTAATTAATGACTGGACTGAGACCAAATAAAATTAATCAGTGCACAAGAGAACAAAAGATATCTTGATTTTGTGTGTTTGTCAAGATTCTTTTAACCATCAAGTTAGGAAAATCAAAACTAATAGACTATATAACAGTTAATGAAAAGACAACGTACCAAGTATGAAGCTCTTTAATAATTCTTAACATACAAAAATTGAAATGAGCCATGCATGCCTATTCAAAATTTAAAAAGTACATAAAATTAATCACAAGTGAGGAAGCAAATACTAATATTAAAATGTAATATTATAATAGAAAATATATAAAGCAAGTATACAAAATAATATATTTTAGTTGAGGAAATGTATATAAATAGACAAATGCAGAGCAAACCTAACTATGAAAAAAATCTTCTAAAGAATTTTCAAATATAGTTTTAGAAATAGAGGCTTGCTCTTCAGACTCATGTTCTCCCTTGAACACATACCTTACTTGCTGGTCTCTATATTTTTTTGCAGGTTTATTTCTACTCTGAAGCCTGTGTTCTTTCTTGTACACAGTACTTCTCCCAAACCTAACCTTCCAAAAAATTGCTAATCAAATGTTTTAGGGACTAATATTCAACTCTGTCCCTTTTATGAATTTGGCAAGTCTTAATGTCAAAGCACCTGGTAAACAAGTACTTTTAGTTTGCCTTGGCCATCACCACAAAGAACCACCAACAAAATGGTTTAATATCAGGAACCAATTGTTTGAAAGTTCAAAAAGCTACATGTCTGAATTCAAGGTGTTGATAGAGTTGGTTCCATCTGGTATCTCAAAGCAAAGATTCGCTTCAGGCATTTCTCATTAGTGTGTGTATTAGTCTGTGAATGCCTGTTTATTTTCTTTTTTATATAAATTACTTCATTTAAAACATATTTTATAGAGTTTAATTATAGTTGTTTATAATAATACATTTGTTCTCAACTCCAATATAAAATTCCCTCTACCATGTCCACATATTGCTACCTATTTCCAAGTCTAACCCCTTGGCATATATAATATATATATATATATTATATGTAATATATGTAATATATATAATAACAAATGTATGTTATTATATATTAATATTAATTCATATTATATATCTATAAACATTTAAATTATATAAAATAAATGTATATATACATATATAAGTATATATAATATAATTTTTATTATATAACATAATTTTATTTTATATTGCTTATTTAAAGGAAGTGGTAATGAAAATATTAAAAGAAAATTTGTGAAAATTAATGTGTCTCACAATGAACTCATTAAATCATTGTCAAAGGTTTGCCCAGTAATTTGTTGCTAGTTGATTTTCTTTTACTTGTTTTGTTTCTGGACATTAGCTGTCTTTGAATTTACATTGAAGTCTAAATTAGTGTATTCCTTCTGGGTTGACAGTATCAGAAACATTTGGAGTTTTCATAGTCCAGGAATTTCAAACTATGTAACTGATATTGTAGCTTTGTGGGGTTTGTTTTCAGCTGTCAATGCTTCTAGAAGCACAAGGATTTGGGGGGGAGGGGTGACGGTGCCTGCACTCACTCCACAAAAGACTATAGATCATAATGTAATACATGATGTATTCTCTTTGATGAACCAAAATAGTTCATTTATTAGATGATAATATATTACATAATATCAAAAAAGTATTATGTAAAATGATATTCACATTGTGGAATATGAATATTAATTTTCCAAAATAGTACATTTTTTTCAAAGTAGTACTATTGGAAGATAGGCCACTATTTGGAGTAATATTTGGAAGATAGGCCACACGCTATCACCTACATAAAAGTCTTTCTATTACATGATTTTTAGAACTGTAAAGAACATTAAAGTCTACTGGAACAATAACTGAGAAGATATTTCTATTCTGTCAGTTATAGGTTGGTTTTCTGCTATCACATCCTCTAAGTCCTATACACCACTGGAGGATCACGCACAAATGCCAGTCATCGAGATCATTGAATTGAGCTATTGACTGTGGTGTTGTCATCTCAGACTCGGAAATGCTGCTATTGTGTACTTATTCTTTGTAGTCTCACATCTTGATGCTAAGCAGAATTTGCTTGGGCCCTATCAGATGAGCTGCCCCCATTGATTCTGGCTTTTTCTCTCCTGCTTTCAAAAATTTAGTTTAGTGTTTGGACTATCAAAATTTCCTGAGTTCTGGTCACAGAGTTGTGTTCATATATAGGTCTAATAATTTAAAGTTTTATTATTACTGATTTGGAATCCAAGGTAATTTTTGACTTTGATTTAGGAGTTCTGAAGTGATTTTCTTATTAAATCATGATTTGCCTAAAGCTGATATAGACATTGAGTCTCAATAATACATTATTCAGGGGGTTTCTGTATAGCCTTAGATATCTTAAATTTAAAGCAGGTAGTCTAGTATATAGGTAGTGATCTCATATTTTAACCAATAACAACAAAAACTGCCTTTTTAATTACTTTATTTAAACACCATGTTGCAAAGTTGTGCATGATTGAGTTCTCCCTTCACTAGTGCTCATTTCCCACCACCAATGTTCATAGTTTCCCTCTCACCTTCCTTCTGCCTACCTTGGAGGCAGACCTTTTTCTTTTCTTTCTTTTTCTTTCTCCTTTTTTTTTCTTTTAGACACTCTATTTTGCACTATTGTTATAAAGGGGTACCATGCATATCACTTTATCATTTCAGCACCCAATTTTTCTCCAGAATGATCATTTCCAAATATCATTGTCGTAGTGGGCCCTTCTTTACCGTAATTGCACTTTTCACTCATTATGGCAAGCTTCTTACCATAGACTGGTTTTCCTAGCCCTCATCTCTGTTGTCTCTAGAGTATATTACCATAATATCTTATATTTTTCTTATGTCCTACAAATGAGTGAAATTATTCTATGCCTTTATTCAACATATTGATCATATAAATTCCCATCTATAAGCAATGATCATTTTGATGTCTTGTTTTGTTTTGTCTGAGTTTTGGAAAATTTTACTTTAGTCACTGTGATGAGTAAAATGTTCATGCTAAGGAAGCTCATTATGTAGTTATCATAAGATGTGATCATTGTTAACACTAGTTCAGAATTATGAAAACAGAATTTGGGTAGAGGGAATCTTAGAATTGGAAGTAATATGGCAATAAAGCAATTTGCATAGAAACTATCTTCTTGCTAGATGCTAGAAAATGCTTAATGATCTAGAATAATGACTCTCAAAATATAGTTTCAGAACTAACAGCAACAGTATTACCTGAGGATTTGTTAGACAGCCAGTTTTTAGATCCTCCCTAGACAGTGAATCAGAAGTTCTGAGAAATGAAACCAGCAATGTAGTAGAACAATCTCTCTGGGTACAGAGTTAAAGTGAGTGAAATCCCAAAGGTAGGGAAGAAGGAAGTCTCCATTCATGTTTTCAGGGAAATGTTCACAAATATAAATATATCCACACTCAAATTTTTGTTTCTAATTGAAACTTGGATTATATGTGTGGTGATTCATTTTACTACATTCAAAAATAAGTTCACATATTTAATATGCAAGATTCTGACATTTTATAAAAGAAGAAAATAAGCCCTGGATGTTTTTTGTTATTCTCCTTTGTCATATTTCTCCTTGGTTCTATTTGCTTTAAAGCATCCTATCTTCAGTCTTCCCACTTTTCCTTTTATCAGGTAGATCCATTTCCTTCATTACACTCTCCAGAGACATTCTACCACACTTTGCCTATATTTAACTGTTCACTCTAATCAAAATAAAGTGAATTAATCATACAGAAGTTCAACCCCAAAATTAAAAAATAGGGAAATACAGAAACATGAGCAAATACCTGAAAATTATGACGGCTCACTTATTTGGACCTCAGGAAGATAGAGTTTACCTATGAAAAAGATATGGGATTGCAGAATAAATAAAAAGAACTGCTAAAATTGGGCTCAGAGCTGTGGCACAAGTGTTAGGGCATTTGCCTTGCACATGCTAACCTAAGATGGACCAAAGTTCGATGCTCTGATGTCCCGTATGGTCCCCCAAGCCAGGAGTGATTTCTGAACAAATAGCCAGGAGTAACCCCTTAGTGTCACTGGGTGTGGCCCTGAAGCCAAAAAAAAAAAAAAGAATTGCTAAAATTGACAAGCTTTATGCATGTCATTTTATTATTTTATTTTAGAAAACACAGTTTCAAGAGCCAGAGAAATAGTTCAATGGGCTGGAGTGCATCCCTTTCATACTCAAGGTTCCAAGTTTGATGCATAACTGGAGTAACCCTGTAACCCTTCTTATGATTCTGCAGTCTCCAACAGCACTTGGCCTAAGCAGCACTGAGACCATGCTCAGAACTAAGTGCTCACAGGCCTTCCTAATGGGGCAGGCATCAGAGATTGGTCCAGAGGCACTTGGAACATTGGTTGTGAGGTCTTTACCTAAAAGAGCAAATAAAATAAATTGAAACATGGTGTCAGAAATCACAGTTTAATGAATTTTATGCATGCTTGTTGTATATTCTTCTTTGGGGCTTCAATAGATTTTCCCTTTTTAATATTGTTAATCCACATTAGTAGAAAAATCAAAAGAAGTAAGATATTCCTTCGTTAAATGTTCACTGCAATATCCTTATTGCTTTAAAACTGTAAGAATTTTTCTCTCAAGAGAAACCTATTTTAGAAATAATTTTCTTTGTATTGGAGCTGAACAAATAAATCATCGTGATACTTAAAGCTCATTGGTGGCTCATAACAGAAAATAATGAATATATTTGCATTTTCTGATCTTGGATGGGTAATATCATTTTAATATTTAGTTCCCTCAAACATTCCTTTTTATACAAAATTTATTTCAGTGCAGACTTTCTTTTTTCTAGTAAATTGCATTTTAAATACTCACAAGAGAAACAAACATTGTAGATAAAAGGGGGTAGTTACATTTATTTGGCTTTTGCTTGTCATCTAACACATTCTATGCAGTGTTCAGGATTTATTCCTGGTTCTGCACTCAAGAACCACTCCTGGGATGCAGAGACTTGAACCAGTCGGCCATGTGTAAGGCAAGCACCCCACCATCTGTACTTTTACTCTGGCCCAGGCATAGTTACATTTTATAATAGATAGTAAAAACTTACCTGCATAAAATAAAAAAAAATTTTTGAGAATTTGGGGGTGAGAATTTTGTGAAATTTGTAAATTTTGTGAATTTCCAGGTATGTTACCTGGAATTTAAAGACATAAAATCAACTCAGAATTTACGGGTACAACTCTAGTGAAGTAGCTTACTTTTCCATAATTTTTTTTGGCTCCCTAAACTGAGGAGGCAACTGTCTACTGACAGTCTCTGTATTGTTTGCTCCTTTCACCCAGGCACACACAGTGTGTGGAGCCTGCAACACTCTGGCAGACTTAAGATACAAGCAAGAGTTTGTGAAGGTTCACACTCTATCTTGAATAAAACTTGCCGCAGCTTAGCACACTTTCCAGCTCTTAATATAGTTGTCATACAGAAGTTGCAGACTGGCTGAATTAACTATTGCTAACATGCTTCTAGGTAAGTAGCATTCTTGACAAATGGTAGATTTGTTTTAACAGGATCAGAATATGCATAGAGGTATACTTGACTTTGTTTATTTCCATATTTGTATAGATTTCATGCAGTGAAATGACAGTTCCATTAGTGTTGTTTGTTCTACTTGCATATTATGTGCAGAGTTTGGCAATTTAGAACCATCTTAAAAACATCTGTGTTGGTTAAAGGGGCAGTAATAGCTAGCTTCATGGCTCGTATTTTTCCTTCCATTAAAATGAACATTTTGAAGTTTAATCATAGTTGTTACAGACAAGAAGTCTTCACATCTAAATGTTAACACAATTTCTCATTTAAAAATACATTGCGCTGCCATATGTTGCTATCATGGTATGATGCAACTTCAAAATAAGGGTGATTTTCTGTGTAATTATTGTTAATAATTTAAAATATATAAAAATGTCTGGATTGTCAGTTTTTCTATTAGTCTTCAGTGCTAGACCATTGAAAAAAAAGAGGTTTAATATATTCATGTTTGTTAATACCCAAAATTATATCTCATGCAATGTAAGATAGTTTTTAAAAATATAGCATATTCATGCATTAATCTTAGTAGCAATTGGACAAAATCTCTTAAAGATAACCTAATAAAAAACTTTCTTACTTTATTGAATAACATAAATTTTTATTAGAAACTACAAACACATTTTAAAAAATGTTTCATTGATAAATGATTTATTTAATGTCATTAATATTGTAAAACACTGACTAGATGTTATGTGTTGGACTATTATTCTTGAGAAAAATAGTATTTTCTTAATAAAACGTAAGTACATGAGGAATTGAAGATTTTTTTCCACTCAATAAAAACTTAAAATATATCAGCTCTTTAGGAAATTATGTAAAAACACTTTTGCAGTGGTTATATGTTACTCAGTTATAGATATTGCTTCACATGTCAGAACTATTTCAGCGTTTATTTTGGAATTATTCAAATCTCTTTGTTTAAGTATATTTGATAACACATTTGGACTATACTAATCATAATTATGTTATTAGTATAAAAGACACATTTTACTTCATAGTAAGTCAATATATACAGAGAAAGTATATAATTGTTACTGCATTTGGAGGCTAAACTTTTGTTGTAATTTGAAGGGAGGGTTGCTTTGTCTAGCAATGCTCAGGAATTACTCTAGACTCAGGGATCACTCCTGATGAGGCTCAGAAGATCACAGGTGATGTCAGAAATCAAGCCCAGGTCAAATATGTGCAATGCAATGGCTTTCTTTACCCAGTGTTTTTCATCCCCTTTCTCTCTCCTTTTGCTGTATTTAAGTCTATTTATTATTCTGCTTGTAAGCAGTGTGTGGTAATTAAAAAATACTAGTAATAGAAATTAGAAAACTCAAGTTTGGATTCTACCTCCTCAACCCAGTTTCTAAACTGAAATATATAACTGGGATACCACCTTTATAAAGTATTTCTTGGAATTTTACTTGAATTTTTCTTTTCCCTTAATATATATTATCATATCCTGCACTTTGGAGATGCTATATATATATATATATATATATATATATATGCATGCAATTACTGGACATCTTGAGCAAGGACCAAGCAGTGTTTTACTTTGGAGTCCCCTTAAGGCCCTAAATTTAATTCTATTATTTTATTAGAGGAAATTCGATGAGGTAAACAATTTAGTTCAATGCACCAGACTGCTAGCAAGTGCAGCCATGCTGTGTCCAGCAGTCTCCATTTTGTTTGTCATTGTTTAGATACTGATAAACATATATATGATTTACAAATATTGAAAATTTAAGCTAGAGGGACAGTATAGCAAGTAACTCACTTGCCTTGCACTTGGCTGACTCAGGTTTGATTCCCAGCATCACATATGGCTCCCCAATCCCTGTAGGTATGATCCATGAGTGCAGAGCTAGGAGTTAGTGCTGAGCACCACCAAAAGTGGCCCCAAAATAAACAAAACAAGGAACAAAAAACAATTGCTCAAAATTCTGACCAATTCTTATCTTGAATATATGAAAATTGGGGTTGTTGTATGATTGAAATCATCTACACAGTAGCTTGTCACACAGGGAACCTGAAAATAGTTTATGTTCCATGTCCACTAATTCTTCATTTGCACAGTATTTTTCCATTAACTTGAAAATGAAACCCTGAGTCTTTCCATGATCCTCTGAGATAATTTCACTGTGATTGGCATAAGAGTAAGAGTTTAGATAACAACAATTTGCATCCCACTTCTCTCACTTTTAACTGGTTTCAGAAAAATCACTAGACCAATGATGAAATAAACTAATTTTCTTTATAAATGAAGATACCAGTATTTAATTTTAGAAAGTTTTCTGAGTTTTATATAGGAACTATTCATAAAGATGACAAATGCCATTCTTTACCATTTAAATCAGTGATCATTAAATATATACAATTAGTATTTTATTTAATTGTCAATTTTCTATTTCTATTCTAATTTCATCATAAGTTTCTAGGATTGTTAAATCCATATGAGTTTGACCAAATTTTACTTACTTTAGTGTTTCCATAGAGATGAGTGAATTATTTTCCTATGCTAATTTGGAATCAACCAGAGCTAACTCTAAATTATACTTGTGAGCTATAATTATTTCAATGGGTAAACCCCTTTTAGCCTCTGGGAGTAAAAGTTATATTTTATAGTCCATGTGAAAGAAGTATTTGTGAATTCATTTCTGCCTTCTATTCATACCTGGTTAAAAATGATCCATGGTGTCAGTTTCTTTGGAACATTACATAAACTTACTTGTTCTTGTCCAGTAGCAGTTAGGAATATGCAAACAGGTCTGAAAGAAACCAAACAGCAAATTCTTCATAGGCCGGAAACCTAATATTTACACACTAATCAATGGGGTGATGGTCAGTAATGTGGCCTGTGACTAAGATTTCTTATTCATCATGAATGGGAACTAGACTCATTTCTTAAAAGACTCACTTTATGGTAATATCATTAAGAAGAGTCTTAAGCACAATTGTGACAGAAGCTTTCTGGTACCAGTCTATGTTCTTCCCCTTTCCAGTGTGGAATGCCCTTTTTAGTATATAAAGCCCTCACATCCTTCTTTCTATCAAATTGGTCTCTGATCTCCTAACCATACTAACTGAGCTCTTCAGCATTTTCTGTGAATTGCTATTTTTAAACATTAATAAACTTTTTTTTTTTTTTTTTTTGGTTTTTGGGCCACACTTGGTGATGCTCAGGGGTTATTCCTGACTCTGCACTTAGAAATTGCTACTGGCTTGGGAGACCATATGGGATGCCAAGGGATCAAACCATGGTCCGTCCTAGGTCAGCTGCATGCAAGGCAAATGCCCTACCACCATGCTACCACACCAGCCCCAAAACATTGAAAAACTTTTAATCTAAATATCTAAAATTCTTATCCTATATCATTAGAAGTAATGGCTAGTAAATTGGGAAGTTTTTGACAAACAAAAAGAAACTTCTAGATTATGCATTCTCATTGCCCTCCAAGGGACAAACATTTTTCTAAGAAATAAAAATGTCTCAATTTTTTGCAATCTATGGTACAATTATACAAAGAGTATTAAACAATCAGATGATATATCTGTAGCATTAAATTTTTATGAAGGTAATTTGTGAAAAATATCTAGAAGACTCATTGGGGGGCAATAATTAAAAATGTTTGAGGGATAGTATTATTCTAGATGTGTATTTCAAAGGACTTCATAAACCTACAGAATATTACTGTTTTGCTTCTAAATAATTTCAGTAGAAAGTAAGACAGCCAATTTAGTGCTTATATTTGAAATATTATTTATGGAATAGCAGATTGAATAGGTCATTTGCTCTACCTTTACCACTTTTAAGTTAAAAGGGGATTTAAGAGAGACTTGAGAACAAGGTGAAACTAGGTTAGAATTTTTCTTCTCCATTTCTTATGTGTTTATGGCCTTGGCAGATTACTTACTCAGTTAAGCCTCAGTTTTCTTGTCTTTTACTTAAGAATTATATTGACTGCTCTGTAGAATTCTTGTTCCATAAGGAGTAGTCAAAATAATGTACATGGGGGCTGGAGAGATAGCATTGAGGTAAAGGTGTTTGCCTTGCATGCAGAAGGACGGTGGTTTGAATCCTGGTATCCTATATGGTCCCCTGAGCCTGCCAGGATCGATTTCTGGCCCAGAAGTAACCCTGAGTGCTGCTAGGTGTGACCCCCCCCCCCAAAAAAAAAATCCAAACCAAACAAAACAAAACAATGTACATGGATTTTTCTGATATTTCACACATATAAATGCATGCCAATATAATCTTATATTGTGTTCTTCAATGTGGAATGCTCTTTTAAAATTATTTTTAAACTGTATACATTTGAAATATAAAAGCATTATTGTTCATAAAGTATAGCTGTCTCTCTAGAATAAAGGTTAATACAATACATAAAAGATAAACATCTATTTCTTAAAAACCAGTGATATAAATAAAAATAAACTTTTAACAACTCTATTGAATGTATATCTATAGATCTAATATTAATAATTAACTATTTTTGCAGTTAAATAGAAATGCTTCTTGAAATAGTACTTCAGATTTAACTGAAGTACTGTTCCTTTAGAACAGTAGACCTTGGTATAAGCTGGTTATATTTTGGTATATGTATGTTATAATATATATAATTTGATATATTTATTATATCATTTTTGCCTGGAATATTATTCATTTTTCTATACAACTTCTATTTGCTTTCAGATATTTACCAAAATTCTTGGAATTCTAGGACATAGAATATAATTGAAGAAAAAAATTAATATTTCAAATTTTAGAAGTCATATTTGTAGCTGGATAAATTTCACAAATAATTTTTCATGAAAGATTACATATGTCTCCTTGAAGGAGTGTCCCTGACTCACTTATTTCCTCCTCACCCATTTTCTTTTCTGCTTCCCCATATTTATTCTGGTTTTGTTATGTATTTTTAAAACTCTAATCTACAACCTTGTTCAGTTATTTTGCTTTCTTTTCATTTGTAAGATGACTATACATCTCTACAGATGAAAACCTAATAATGAAGTCAGATTTATTTTTAAGAATTGCAATGTGGAAAAATAAAAATTACTTAAATTAGTAATATAGTCACCATTTCTGCTTCAACTTATTTTATTTTAAAGTATTTCTATGTTACTAGCATTTCTACTTTCTGTAATGGAGGTTTTTTTAGGAGTGAATAATCATTGAGTGGTATTCTCCATAACAGGTGTGGCTTTGTGATTTTTGGCTTTGGTAATGAGTAATGGTGTAAAAAGGTAGACAACACATTGATCCAACAAAAACAGTCCACAATTGGGATTCAAAAAGGATCAGTACTGAAATCATTAACTGCTCCCCACTTTTCAGATTGCTGAGAACAGAGTTTTACAATCAGAGAGTCATCATATTCAAAAGCACATGGAAAATCAAGGAGTCTTATTTGAACTAATATATATTCACTTAGAAACCTGTCTACATATGCTTTGAAAATCATACTTAAAGGTTTTGGAAGGAGACTTGACTGTAAGAAGCCTTTAATCAGCAAATCTGGGTTAAAGAATGACACTTTGGAGAGGGATATATAGTAAATATTCTCTGATCCATATAAAATGGTCTCAAGTTCACTTAACTGTCTTTATGTAATCTGAGAGTTTCACAAAGGACAATGTTTAGCAAAAGGGGGGTGTTATTTGTAAGAAAGCCATGCAAAAACAGACCAGTGTAATTATTTCCCTAAACCTGAAGATCTGAAAGTATGCACAAATGGTTAGAAGAACAGCTTAACTTGAAACCATGGCATCATAGGAATTGCATAGCATTTCCCCCACTATTTCTGTTTATTTTATAGAGAGCTACAGTAGCTTCGCATTGCATCGGAGAAGACTAGAATTAGAACTCAACCCAGTACTTCTTTCTAGTCATTCATTTGCTTCCCGTTGTCCCAGATAGGGTCAGCAAGAGACCTGGTCCAGGTGACAGAATTTTATATACCATAATAACTCCTACTCTGTCTCTTAATGCTATTTATACCTGTAAAGTGTGAAATCCAGTCTTCCTCTATAGCTGACTTGAAAATTAGCTAAACCCACTCTTAACTTTTCTCTATTTTTCTTTTTTCTTTTTCTTTAACTTTTTTTGTTTAGGGATCACATCCAGTAGTTGTTAGTATCAGTCCTTTGGGAGACCCCAAAATGGGCGGGTCTCAGGTAGATACACCTAAATTCAGGGTGGAGTTACATCTCCCCCTTCTCTGAAATATAGAAGCTTTTTGTAATTCTGACCCCGCCTTTAGCCATAGGCGGGTAATATTTCCCAAGCAACAATGTAATAAAGTGAAAATTAACATACCAGCCCTTTTAAAAACATAACATTTCTGCAAAATATACTATACACCTGTAACTTAAAATTCTCTTAATGCTTTTTAACCAAGCACTATTCCGAAACTTTCATGTTCCTATACTTTTAAATTATATTGGGGAAACTTTCTGTTTCTATTAACCTTCTTACACACAAGCATAAAAGCATAAACACAGAATATACATTTTAAAAACAGGCTTAATACATAAAATACACATTAAAACATTTTGCAATTGAAAATATTAACTATGGAAAACAATAAAGCACATTAAATCATAAAAAATGACAAGACAAAGTTAAATGCAGGTGGTTAGAAATCAGATATTTTAGTTGGGCTAAGCTGTTATTACTACCCCTTTTTTAATTTTTTACACTACTACCTAATTTTTCCCATTACCAACACCAATTGTGAAATTCCTTCACCTAAAACCAAATGTCCAGACGCTGAATCTGTCTACTCTGCTGTTACCACGTGGTTTTACTTCCATAGTCTCAGGCCCCTCAGATGGTTTGCTTGCACTGTTGTTGACCATGTGGTCCCAGGTCCCCCAGCCAGTCGGCTTGCGCTGTTTCACCTTTCTGATTTGGAGGGCAGATCCCAGGCTCACTGCTTTGGGCCAGATTAGGTGCTTTTCGCTGCTTTTCTGCCACAGGGTTGGAGTTCTAGGCTGATCGCAGCTGCCTTTTCTCCCCTCCGGGCGGCACTTTGCAAGCAGGTCCAGCCACAGCCGCTGCAGCTTCTCAGCCACAGCTTTTTTGCAAGAGGCTTTTGGATGTTCAGAGTTTTAAGTGATTTAAACTAAAAGTCCAGTCTGAAATTTTCAAAGTCAAAATCCAAATTCAAGCCGAAGGTTGTTCTCAGAAAATCAGTCTACTTTAAATACAGTCTTTTTCTCCTCCGTTTCCAATCTAGGCTTTTAATCATCTTTGAAGAGGCCGAGGTTTTTGTTTCTTGTAACAAAGTTTTCGTCCTGGGTCTGGGCCTGCGATGGAGGTGATGCAAGCTTCCATCACCTTTGTTTCAATGGCCTTTGAGCCCCCAGATGGGGTGTTGGCCATCTTTGAAAATCGTTGCATGTGGCCCAGGGTTTTGGGCTCAGTCCATCCGAAAAGAGCCAAAATCAAACTGAAAAAGCAGAAATCTCACCATCATTGCTGTTTTGTTGGGTCCAGGATTCAAATCACAGTTTGAGTGCCAGGCTGTTGCATTAAGCCCTTAGGATGGAATTGGATGGTGGATGGAGGCCTTTGTCCTTAGGCTCAGGATCACGTGGCTCCATCCTCCATTAACTGTCAGGTCATTATCTTCAGGTGGTTGCGGTGGGTATTGAACTCACTCACAGGCAGGCTTCTTGAGAGATAACATCTTTATTCAGCCCTAGCCAACAGATGTGGCTGCTAACCATTTACGCATGCCATTCTTAGCTTGCCCTATGTCTTAACTCCTTTCAGCCATCTACTCTCTGACCTCCATGCTGGCAAAGATCCACAGGCCTCATCCCCTGGTCAAAGCCCTTATCTAACCTCTCCAAGACCCCTCCCAGGAAACGGAAGGGTTCTAGCAGGTAAAGATAATGTAATATCTGCTTCCCAAGACCCCTCCCAGAAATGGGAGGGTCTCAGGTAGATATGCCTAAATCTAGGGTGGAGTTACAAGGGCCTACTTCTGGCTCTGTGCTTTGAGAGTTGGAGGACCATATGGGAGTTCTGTGGAATGAACATGGGTCATTGCAATAAGACAAGCATCTTACTAGCTATACTGTTTGTCTAGTCCCCAAACTTTCTGTTAACACTGCTTTTAGTTCCTATCAACCTTACACATTTCTGTTCCTTTCTACAGAAACATTGCGATTTAATTTAGAGAAATATCAGTAATTATTTTCCATTTCTTGATTAAAAGGATTAAGGCATCCTGCCCTGATGAGAGGAAGTTTCTGGCCAGTCTACTTACTCATTAGTTGGTATTAGTGAAACAAAAGAACACTTGTCTCCGCTGATCAGATATTATCGTCTTTTCCTTTTTAATCATCTGCTGAGCCTCTTAAAATATCTTCCTGCAATAGGAGAAAATAGAAATGGTTTAGTCTGATAATTGATTTGTGGCTAATCTCTTACAGGATAGACTCAGTTTTATGATGTAGTAAAGTGTCTGACTGAACTCCGAAGTACAATCAATTGGGATTTTCTAAAAGAGTTTTCAATGTCCTATTTACAGAAGTGTATGGTATAAAGGAGTAAACAATGGTTTTGAACTTTCAATCAACTAATCATACTCATACTCTGTCCATTCCTTAGGAGCCTAGATTTCATGAGAATTTAAACTGGAGGCTGAAAGGAAGGCTGAAAAGGGATCGGGAATAGGGCTAGATCAGTGGCAGAAGCAGTAAGGCGTCTGCCTTGCACGCTAGCCTAGGACAGACAACAGTTTGATCTCCTGGCATCCCATATGGTCCCCCAAGCCAGGAGCTATTTCAGAGTGCATAGCCAGGAGTAAACCCAGAGCGTCACTGGGTGTGGCCGAAAAACCAAAAAACTAAAAGGACCAGGATTATTTAAAATAAAAAAATACCACTTGCCATAGGGAGGGCAAAGAGAATAACTGAGAAATTCTGCATATTCTCTTCTGTCCACAGCATAAAGTCAAGAAATACTCTGGCAGCAAAGAACAACCAGTCTATAACCACATATCCTAAGCACATTTCAAGACATCCTTTTCACCAAGTATTTAATGCAAACAATAATTAGATGAGCATACTGTTTATGTGTTGCATTCTCCTCCACTAGACTTTGACTTTTGAAATTTAATTTGAGTCTGAGGTATTTTAATGAAAATGTCTGTTCATTGTACTGAGAAGTAATTCCTAAGATTTATGAAAGATTAAGCTCTATTTGCTTCCAATACAAAGGATACCATTTTTTCTAAAATTTTGGCTGTGTTTTTTTGTTGTATGTTTTATGTTTTGCTGGTGTTCTGCGACACACATTTCAGAGAGCCCTATCTGTAGCAGCTCTAGCTTCTAGTTCTGATTTCAGTTCTTTTTCTATGCATTTTGAAAACAAATAGCCATTAGCTTTGCTTTTTTACCCAACATATTTACATTCAGCATCAGTTATGTGCTAGGTAGGCCCTGTTTTCTAGGCCCTGAGGATGTCAAAGTGAAAAAGAGCAGACAATGTCTTAAGGAGTTTCTCCCTCACTGCTCTAAGCATTTTAGACCTTAGGAATTATTTTATGAATCTGCTATTTCTGATGCTTTTGAGGTTCCAGGGTATATTTTTGATGCTTTTCTGAATTCTGAACTGCTGAGATGCTCAGTAAGGAAGTAAAGTTCTTATGCTACTCTGTTTGGTATCACTGTTGTTCACTCATTCAAAAGTATAATTTTTGAGTATGATATGAATGATTAAATAATATCTTTGGAGTTTAATTGTCCAAAAATATTCTTATTGTTTATTGACTCAGGAAACACATGCAATCTACAATATTGGTAGAGAACATTGAGGATTCTTGAATCTGCAATTGATTCTGTTGTTTTGTGTGAGAGTAATTGTGAGACTTACGGTAATAACCATAAAGCCCAATTTTCTGACCGCACAGTCCAGTTTAAAGCTTGTGTGTTAGTGCTTTCCTTTAATAGAAGCCCCATAAGTACTCTCTTGTAAAAGTAGGATTTCTCAGAATATGCTGGCACACACTGTCCAACTATGAAACATATGAAACAATTCCAAGCAGTGTGAACACAGTTTGGAGGTAAACCGCGGGCTCGAAATTGGGGACTCTATAGAAAGTATGGTTTTAGAGATCGTTGAACAGGTCCTTTGTACTTGCAGTGCAGACCTGTTTCTGGAAAAATGCTAATTGGAACTATGAAAAATACGACCACATAATCATGGAAAAGATGTCCTAATATAGGTTGACATAATTTACATATCTGAAGTTTTTAGTGTGGATTCCATAGTCCTTGTCAGATTTCTAAGTCTACACAATAAAATATTTTGTCTAGGTTAGAGTTATCAGACATGTTTAAGAGGAAATTAAAAAAGCATATTGTCAATTTAATTTAAAATCATACCCTCTGTTCCAATAGTTCTGGCTTGTCCAGTGTCAGTTTTTTCTAAACAATGATAATACCACTTATAGCATTTCTTCTTGACTTGTTTTTTATTTTTTTCATAAAATAAAAATTAATATTAGTCACTTGCCATAGTTGTTTCTAAGGGCAGAGCTCATAGCCTCGCATCTCCTTTCACACCCAGATAGGCAGACCAGGCCAATAGTTGAGCTCTCAGAGGCTGAGGCCCCCCTCCGCTGTGGGCTCATCCTCATTCTAAACTGCCTGGTTCCACATTTGCAGTTCTCACAAAGAACCCCACATAATGAAAGGCTTTCTTGGATTTTTGTTTCTGTTTTTTTATTTGTTTGTGGTGAGTGAGTAGTGGTGTCCGTGCTATATTAATAGTACGCCCTTTTTGTTGGGAAGGAGTATATTAACTACATTTTAAAGTATTATTCTTAATATGCTGTTTTTACAGCCTCCATCATACATACATACATACATATATATATATATGTGGGAAGTGTGCATTTTGGATTGCATGTGGGTGTTTATGACTGTCTCCTGTGCTGCTCAGGGTTTGTTTTTAAAGGGTTTGGGGGGGGGCATGCAATGCTTGACATAGAACTGCAGTAAACAACATGCGAAGCAAGCCCCTTAGCCCCTGTACTATAGCTCTGTATCTCCCCAGACATTTTCAATTTGAAGTATCTCTACACATAAAGTATATGTCTAAATATGAATTTAAAAGTGAAATACATATCTTATTTTCCCTGTGTTTTGAGACTTTTTGGCATCCGTATAAATGCTGAATAAATATTTCCACATCAACCATTAAGAATATTTCTTTACATTTAAAGATCCATTATCTGAAAATATACTATTGATCATATATAGAATATAGCTTATGTTTTAATATCTGTTATGTTCTATTTAAAAATAACCATAATCTGGGGCTGGAGAGATAGCATGGAGGTAAGGCATTTACCTTTCATGCAGAAGGTCATAGGTTCGAATCCCAGCACCCCATATGGTCCTCCGAGCTTGCCAGGAGCTATTTCTGAGTATGGAGCCAGGAGTAACCCTGAGCACTGCCGGGTGTGACCCAAAACCAAAAATAAATAAATAAATAATAAATAAAAATAACCATAATCTATAGCTATCGAACTTTGATTATATATGGAATTTGATCCTTTTGATAGATTTTTTTCTCTGATGGTAGTCCAATCTTGTGAAATAGCATATATTCTAGTATCTTGACATATTAAAGCCAAAATTATGTATAATTTTGTTTTCATTTTAAGGTTTGCCATTGAGCAAAGAGGAATTAGCAGACATTTGTTTCCAAATGTTTACCAGTTGGATACTGAAGATAAACATTTGATGCTGCTGGTTTTTTTTGTTTTGTTTTTGAGTAACGCCCCCAGCAGCGCTCAGGAGGTTTTCCTGGCTCTATGCTCAGAAATCGCTCCTGGCAGGCTCAGGGGACTGCATGAGAGGCAAAAGCCTTACCTCCAAGCTATCTCTCCGGCCCCTGTTGCTGTTTTGCCTTCATCAATTCTTACCTTCTATCAAGATCTGATTGTTAGTTCTGTAATGGAATTAATGATTCCTAGATATTTAGAAACATAGGAAGGTTTAACTATCATTCAGCCAGGTCTTGTGCTGTGATATATTAATTCAAAAAATCAATAATTTCCTATAGATAGCAAAGAAGACATTTGTGTCTTGGTCTCTTACCTCCCTACTATATTGATTTACTTAGCTATTATTTAAGATAAGAAAAAAGTATTCACTATTTATGGAATAATTGTGAATTATTAAAATAGCCAAATAACTGAAAAAATGTTCACAGTGCCATTCTCTAAATGAAAGCTTATTACAGGAATTTTCGTTTAGCAACAAAACCTCACAACCCATGGAGGATATCTTGGTATCCTTTCAGCATTTAGAAATACTTATTATTGGTCCTATATTTGTCTTCAAGCATCCCTTGAATAATGTATGATACTTTCTCTCTTATGAACCTGTTCCTATGGACCTGTAATTGCTCCTAAATATATAAACTCTATTTAAAAAGTAAAAATTTTCCATATAATTAAACATAAATCTTTATCATATTGGAGATAAATGTGAATCATTATTTACTTTTATCAGGCTGCAAACATGTCTCTTTTTTCCTAAATTATTACATATAGTCTTTTCACATGAAATTTCACTATGCCTTTGGTCATCTATAATTTTCATAGAGTATATTTCATATTGAGTATAGTTTGTATATCATATATAAGACTACAAACAGATCTTTTATACATTAAGAAAGATAAAACCATCTGTTGTGAAGTGCTGTGTATAGGATTTTTATATGTATTTATTCAATAGTATAATATTGTTTATGTTGTAACCAAATTTGGTGTTAATCATTGGATCTTCTCTGGTGTGATCTTGAACTTATTTTTTTAAAAAAAATATTAAAGAGTTTTTAAATCTCAGACATAGACAAACTAGGAAAAAACAAGATTTTTTTCTGAATTAATTACCCTATAACTCTAGATTAATTTAGAATGTTATTTTCTATAAACAAATCAGTCTCCCACACAACTCTGAAAGAATCAACAGAATTGGAATATGAACATTAGATTTACTTTGTTGACTTCTCCTTAAATACCATTAAGATATGGGCAATTGCCCTAACAATGATTTTAATTTACATTTTAAGGTTTCGTGAAAAAAAATTCAATCATATACAGTTTCTTTTTAGTCTCTCTTAATAATTATAATTCCTGTGTTTTTTCCTATTTTTAATTCATGATTTTGAATGTTGTGAAGAACATTCCTACTTGGATTTCTGACACTTTCTCTTGATTAATGTCAGGTTATGAATTCTGGACAGGTATATTACTGAGTAGATTTATCTGTCTCATTGTAACTTGTCAGTGATTCTAATGTATTCTACTAGCAATGATCTACATTTGGATTTTTTGGAGAATTTGGTTATTTTCAGACTTCTCTACCACAGAGTTACTATTTTTTTCTTGTTTTTGTGGGCTCAGGGGACTGTATAGTTTTCTGGGGATCGAACCCAAGTCAGTAATGTGGAAGCAAATGCCCTACCTACTGCTTCATAGCTCTTGCCTTACCTCTTCTAAATAATTAGTACTTGAAACCCAGAAACATCTATGCTTCATTTTTTTTTATTTCTATCCATTTTTTTTATTTCTATCCATGGTTCCTAATTTATCCACTAAGTTTTAATCACTTACATTAATCATTTATTAGACTAGAAGGAACTGCTTCAAGCTGACTCCTATCTTTGACCCAGGAGACTTGTCATTTTACACATTTGCTTGCTAAATTCATAGTAATATATTTCAATGCTTTCTCATGTTCCTTAATATTAACTCTAATTTCAGTCTTTTCTCTAAGGAGTCCCGTGTGTGTGTGTGTGTGTGTGTGTGTGTGTGTGTGTGTGTGTGTGTGTGTGTCTGTGTCTGTGTCTGTGTCTGTGTGTGTGTGTGTGTTTAACCGAGATAATATCATTTGAAACCAAATACATGGTCTCTAGATCTTGTACTTCTTAGGGGTGTTCAAGCATACTCAAAGGACAATGCTGATCTGGGAAGCATAGTAATAGATGCACATCACACACATATATGTTTTTAATCACTATAACATATTGACAATCATGGATTGTTACTGTTATCTCCAAACCTCAATTCAAGTGTTAACCCTATTTCCCCCCACCTTATTTGCAACTCATTTTTCTATTAGTGAGAAAATGTCTCTTCTTTCTAATATATTTACATACATGTTTCTTGGATATGTCTGGCAACGTTCAGAGCTTACTTCTTACTCTGTACTCAGGGATTCCTCCTGGCAATGTCGGAGGCCAGTAGAGTTTTAGAGTGCAAACCTTGATCAGCTGCATGAAAGGCAAATGATTTACCCATTGAATTGTTGTTCCAATCTTTGAACAATTCCATGTTGACACACTGTCACTGACATCTTTGCTGAAAATATGTGTCTTTCCCCAAAATATTCTCCCCAAAAATGCAGATTTCTTCTTCACCCCACTGCAGGGACTGTGTAAAGCCTCTGCTGGATATCCATGTAGAATTTGACATCACCATACCCAGTCCCCAGGACCTGCGGACCATACAGATACTCTCCTCTTCTTTTTTGAAAATATAATATCTTCATTTAAACACCGTGATTACAAACATGATTGTACTCGGGTTTCATGCATAAAAAAGAACACTCCCCTTCACCAGTGAAACATTCCCACTACCAATGACACCCATTTCCCTCCTCCCTCACCCACTGCCTGTATTCGAGACAGGCATTCTACTTATCTCCCTTTGGTGCTGTGCTACTCTCAGATGTGAGCACCTCCATTGCTTTACAGAAATTTTACTTTTTTATCCTAGACATCCCCACTACCAACCTGGTTCACTACTTCCATTCTTGTACTTTCATTTTCCTCATCTAATTACTTTAGCAAAAAGAAAAAAATTCAAGGTAAAGGAAAGAATACATTTAAAAAAAATCATTATCAGTATGTTAGCTTCTTTATCATTAACTATAGAATTCTTATAAATAACTCCAAAGAAAGAATGAAAAATGTAATCTCTGAATGTTTTAATTAATGGTCAAGTTTTAGGTGACCTCACTCAACTCTTTTTTTCTGAGTCTCTCCTTGCCCTTAGACACCAATTTTGATTATTGATGCTTTAAGTATACATTTTGGTTTTCAACTGTAGTTACTTATTAACTCTGAGCCTCCTGTAAACATTTCATATACCTGAACGGCCACTTCTATTTTTCCATTAAGCAGGAGATTGTGGCCCTTTCTGATGAATTAGAATTTAGTGACCTCCTGGACCACAGCCCCAATTTCCCAGCATGATGTGTAACCCTAGACTGGGAAAGGGATAATGGTGTTGGTGTGCAGTTGTGGACATTCTGAGAACTTCGGCTTGGATTTGGCATGACTTCATGTTAAGATTAGTCATCTCCCACATCGTCTAGCCTTTAGGATTCCTGGTTTTCACCCAGGTGGCCCGGATTCGACTCCCGTTGTGGGAAGGCCAAGAATTTTGGGGGCCAGAGAGATATCATGGAGGAAAGGCATTTGCCTTGCATGCAGAAGGACGGTGGTTCGAGTCCCGACATTTCATAAGGTCCCCCGAGCCTGCCAGGAGCGATTTCTGAGTGTAGAGCCAGGAGTAACCTTTGAGAGCTGCCGGGTGTGACCCAAAAAACATAAAATTTCAGGAAATTTTAGGGGGCAAATTGGGCCACATGAAGCCTTATGCTCTTTAGTGCTGACTGCAATACATAGTTATTTACTATTAGGAATGCCCCAGACTCTAGTAGAAGTTCTTAATTATTTAGTGGTCTGTTTACATATAGGTAAGATGCAGTTGGGAGGGGCCTGGGAGATGCTATATGAGTTACGTTGTTATTTTGCACATGTCCCAGTTTGTTCTTCAGCATTACAGGTCATCCCCTGAGTTCTGCCTAGTGTGACACTGCACTGAGCTAGGAGTAAGCCCGGAGCACAACTGGGTGTCTCCCAGTTTCCTCAAATAATACCTAAGAAATTTTATTTTAGCCTAACCTAGAAGTCAAGACCTTTGTTTCTGTCCAGAAGTCAAAGTTATGAAATTTAACAGAGAGAAAGGGAAACATTCCAGACTCTTCTCTGTAAACTCAATACCATAACCTTCTAATCTGATTATAATCAGTGACACTTAAACAAGAAGCCTAGTTTTGTATTCATTTCACAATTTGGAGGTAGTAATCTTAAATGAGCCCTTTGTATTTCATTATACCTTCTGCAATGATAGGCCCACAGTCTCAGAGGTGGGTGTGGCTGGGAGGAAGTCTCAAGGCTTATTTTTTTAGTCATGAGCCCAAGACCCAAGCTGTCAGCAAGAGTACATTCATCTGCTTTTGTGGACATTTGTTGACTACCGCCTATGCTCAACATACTGTTAAGTAAGTTATTGAACTCAATTTGATATTGATTTATATTTTTTAAAAGTTTATTCTAGCAGCATTTCAGAGACTGGAATAGAAAAAGGGAATCAAAGGGGGACCAGGTAAAAATACTGTGATGTGAGTATAGCAGATGCTACATAAGGGGAGGCTAGTGTAGAGGAGGAGATATATTATCAGATCCAATGTGGTCTTAAACTTCCCAGGGTTTTGATCCACTTAAGAATCAAATGAGGGGGCCGGAGTGATAGCACAGCAGTAGGGCGTTTGCCTTGCACCCAGCCGATTTAAGATGGACAGCTGTTCAAATCCCAGCATCCCAACAGTCCTCTGTGCCTGCCAGGAGCGATTTCTGAGCTCTGAGTCAGGAGTAATCCCTGAGTGCCACCAGTTGTGACCAAAAAAGAAAAAAGAATCAAATGAAAGCTTTTGATCTCTTCAGTGAGAGAAATGCTTGTGGAATATCTAGAAAAGTTGTTTCTTTATTGCCTGCAGAATACCTTAATAAAGAAATTTTTTTTTTGAAAGTGGGGAAAAGGGTTGGAGTCCTAGAAATCTCAGCAGTCTGTTAGCTCTGTTTTTGAGTTTTTAGTCTGGACTGCTAAAGAAGAAATCCAAAGAGGAGGTGGTAACTCTGGAGACTTGCTAGGGGAGGAAGATTACAGCAGGGCATGGAGGAATAGGCATCTTGGATGACCTGGGCAGTTCCCACATTTGGAATCTTCAAAGAATATCATGAATTTGACTTTAGAAACCATAAAGTTTGAGTCTGAAAAGAAATGAGTGTCTGGATCTAAAAGCTACTTTCTTGATCTTATGTGATAGTTCACATTAAATATTCTTTCTTTTTAAAAAATATGTTTTCTGAGACATAGATCTCAGTCTTGGTATCTCAATACTTGGTATTGTTAAGAATGTCAAAATACAAATAGACAGTGAGATGTGTTCATGTTTCTGTGGACTGATAGTGATTGTGTAATTATGTCAGCAGTCATAGAATTGGAATAAAAAGTGATGTAAGAGTTAACCTTGAGAAAATAAGCATTTCTCAACCATGCTGTCAGACTTTCTCCCTTACACAATATCACAATTCCTATTTCCTTGAAGTGACAGAAGTTGTTTCATCTGCTATCGTGAAGAGAGCTGATTCTCCCATTTGCCTTGAAAATCTAATAGGGTGGTGATGTACTTTGTACCCAGAGTGTCTCTAATGGTTTCTCAAACTTCTCTACCATTTAAATTCTGACATCTTATTTTCTGAAAGGATTTTTTTTTTGCACAAGGAAGATACCCTCTCAGTATGACACCATCCACCCTCTTGCGAGTAAAGAGTAATGAGGGATTATATGTATCTTTACAGTTTATAATTATTTAAGTATATGGTTTAAATAATATGTAAAAAACACACAAAAATGTGACTTTATATTAGGAGGCCTAGATAATAAATTCCTAAATAACCATTTTAGATATACATGGTAGGAAAAAATGTCAAAGGGCTGATTTTTAGAAAAATAAGACATAGGATATATAGAGTGTGATAAAGATCATGAGTAAAGAACAAGTTTCTTTCAGCTGAGAGATGTATATGTTCTTCATGTTTCATTTTAGTTTAATGTTCTAATCCTATCTTGAATACTATGGAAATACAAACTTGCCAAAATTATTTTTGAAGAATTTGGCATCCTGGATTTAAAATTTTACAATAAAAATAGATCTTTAGTCATAAACTGTGTGAACTATATATCTATTTTAAAAAGTATAAATTGTTTGTGAATTGATGGGATTTCAATATTGTATGTAATAATGGTCAACTATATGATAATTACTTTTTCTCATATTATGTTTAGTCTTTATCCACAAGTCTGAGCACACAACTCTCTTGAAATTTCTTAAGTGTTTTAGTGTTAAAGAAATTTAACTTTTGAAAAGCACTTGAGGATGGGATCTGATGGTCAAGTAAACAAAGAAAGAGAGTACATTCCTCTAATTTACAGGAATAAATTGAGAATCGAGGTTAAGTTCAATGACTAACAAGTTAATCAATTATTCTCTATACATATCTTCCATTTGACTGTTTCTGAGTTATTTTTATGTTTGATTAAGCTTGTTTTTAAGTTCTGTTGTCTTTCAACAGCAGTTGATCATGAGGTGGGAATAAAAAAGTATCTAATTTGTAATCAGTTGGTTGGTCAGAAGCACAATAATAATCTGAGTTTAATGCCAAGATGGGAAGTGGATGATGGTCTTAGTAAGTAGTTTGTGAAATCAGATAGTAACTCAATATAAAATGACAAAACTGTGCTGAATTCCAGGATACCCTGTGAAAATTGCCTGGTGTTGAAAAAGTACACATAAGCATATGCACATGTACACATTCATATTCACTCACACAGACACACATGCTCACATCACATATACTGGGATTGGATTCACACCTTCAGACAGGGAAATAAAAGGCATCTTTCATGTTACATTTATTTTTGATCAGTATTAGTCCTTGAAAACTTAGATAACTAACTTGACTTGACACTGTCAATGGTTCTACATTCTCAGGTCTTACCTGAGCAATATGATCTTAAAATAAGATGACCTGATTGGTAGAAGTGATCTGATGCAGAGATGCAGAGATAGCACTCACTCAGTGAAGGTTAATGCCAATCATTACTTTCATCAAATGTTGACAGCACTAACAAATATGATTTCCAATATTTAGAAGAGTGATGACAGAATGGATTTTATACACTTTCTATAATTAGAAACAGAACTGGAAGCAGATACCATATCATTTTCAGAAGATTAGCATTTCCCAAATTTGACTGAACATATGAATATGAATGTCATCAGGATGTTTTGGATATTTTTTAAAATTTATAAGTGCATAATCTTCTTAAAGAAACAAATTGAGTTAATAGTGGTGCTCATAATTTTGAATGTATATAATACAGCGCATATAACTATACTTTGTATACATAATTTATAATATTATTAGTTAACATTGTGCTATACGATTGATTTTTATTTGACATTTGATAAATAAGATTTAGTTCTAGAAGTTTTAATACATATAGAAATTCATGCAACTACTGTCTCAAGAAACTTTCAAACAGTTTCATCACTGTAAAAATATCTCTAGCGGTGCACTATTTTAGTTACATTTTTTTTCTATTCCTTTGACCTGTCACCTGTTGACTTCTTTTCCTCCATGGTACATCAATTTTCTCCAAAGCATTAGGTAAATCAAATCATACAGTATGTTACATTTGAAACTGGTCTCTTTAACTCAGCATAAAGTGTTTGAGTTTCATCCTTAATTTGCATGCACCAATTTTTCATTTTCTTTTTTTGTTGCAGAATAGTATTCTATTCTAGTACCATATCCCTAAAATTTGAGAAGTAGTAGTTTTCTTAGTTTGTTTTTGTCTGTTTGTTTGTCTTGGGCCACACATCGTGGTGCTCATGGGCTGGCTCTGCTCAGAAATCGATTCTGGTAGGCTCAGGGGATCATATGGGTGTCAGGAATCAAACCCAGGTTGGCTGCATGTAAGGCAAATGCCCTACTGCTGTACTATCATTCTGGCCCCAGACAAGTGGTAGTTTTTCAAAACATTAGCCACAACATGGACTCTGAATCCTATCAGTGATTACTTTATACTATAAGAAATGCATGGACTATGATGCATCTGTATTTATAATGGAACTTTTTTTTTTTGGTTTTGGGTCACACTCGAAGGCACTCAGGGGTTACTCCTGGATCTGCACTGATAAATCACTCCTGCCTGCCTTTGGGGACCATATGGGATGCCAGTATTCGAACTACCGTCAATGCTGGGTCAACTGAATGCAAGGCAAAATCCCTACCACTGTGCAATCTCTCCAACCCCTATAATGGAACTTTTCATGACATGTGTGATTCTGTTACATCCAGCACTGATTATTTTTTTTAGAAAATATTGATTTGTGGATATATGAAGGCGCTCCAAACAAGTTTGTATATACTTCATTATATAGTATCAAAATATTTTTAAAATCATAATCAATTTTATCAGCAGTATTTGGCTAAACTAGTTTTTCAAAATACTAACTTCTGTGATTAAAAATGCATTTAATTTATCTTGAATTGGGAAATTAATTTTATTTAAGGAAATATCTGATGAATTGCCAAATATGAATAACTTTTATTCAGTGATCACTCTTGTATGTGAAAGTGGTATTCAGGGGTCCAGAAATATAGTATAGGAGTTGATGCACATGATTTAATGTTGCCAGTTGGATATGTGGAACCCAAGCATCACTCAATGCACTTAGCATCCTCTGAGCATCATGAGATATGATTCTGGCAACCCAGATAGCCCAGGAAATTTCCTTATTTATGGCTCTACGCTCAGGGATCACTCCCGGCATTGCTAAGAGGAACTATATGTGATTCAAACCTGGTTCAATTGTGTGGATAGCCATTGTCCCACCCCTGTATTATCTCTCTGGCCCTCAAAGGCATTCTTAAAATAAATTTATCTTTCCTTTTCTTCCTTTTTTAAAACTACATATTTGGTAACAAAGGCCAGAGCTATCAGTATAGTTTTGTGACACTGCCTTTACTCATTTTTATTTGTAAGGTATTGGTATCAGAAAATTGGTATACAATATGAATCAATTAACAAATTTAAAAAGATAGAAACAAAAGCCTTAGTGAAAATATGAATATAATAATGATCTCAGAACTCTACGGGGGAGGAGGTCGGAGTGCTGGCACTAGAGGTAAGGTGTTTGCCTTGCAAGCCCTAGCCTAGGACGACCGTGGTTCTACCCTCCAGTGTTCCATATGGTCCTCCCAAGCCAGGAGCGATTTCTGAGCGCATAGCCAGGAGTAACCCCTGAGCATCAAAGTGCCCCTCTCCCCAAAAAAAGAACTCTACAGGGTATATAGGCTACATTTGGAAAATTGATAGTTCCTTTATGCTTTAAATTGGTTCAGAGAATAAGATCATTATGAAAAGCAAGTCTTATGAGGGGAAACAAAGAATAATGGGATGACTTATGCCTGAGAAGCCCTGGGTGATGAAGGTTTGATTTATGTCTACTGGTTGTCAGGTCAAATGAAAGTCATTTTTCCCCACATCCAAGTAAGTAAAACACTACTTATTAGCCATTCAGAGTCAGTCTTCTACTCCAGAGCTTTTCAAAACAAAATACTCTCGGTTAAAACATCTGCTATCTGAAATGTCTGAAGGTAAAATTCAACTAAACCATTTTATGAGGTATTATGATTGGTGGATCCAAAGGCTATGGGACTTAGATCTCAAAGTTTAGTTGTTTTTATTTCAAACTTTCTTTCAGAAAGTTTCTCATATATCTAAAAAATCTAGTTTGCTCTGTCAGTATTCAGCTTTATGATTTCTGAAAGCTCTCTACTAGAGTGTTCTTCTAAATAACTTTCAACTCAGAATTGAATCAAATTCTTAGAGAATGTCAGTCCTGCTAAATGAGCTCCATGTTGTTCACAAGGAGCAGGGATGAAAGGGGGGCAGATCTTCATTCAGTTAAGCCTTCATTCTACCTACACTGAAAGCATCTCGATTCTGATTTCTGTCTGGTCTAGACTATGGCTTTGGGATGAATGACTGTTCCTTCACTTTGGTTCATCTATTGTGAGGATAAAACCAGCTTTGCTCAGTGGGAAGATTTCTCAACAGAGATAAGAGCATACATTCATTTTATTTTTGCTCTTTGCTACTGCTGAATCTTGATATTATTTAATGCAATTAAAACTATCAGAAATAAAGTATGATTATATAGAAATAAGAGTTCTATTTTGTTCTGTCCATGTAAAACATAATGCTGTGAGAAAAGAAAATCAAATCTTAAGTGTATATTTATAAAAAGGTCATTTCCAGGTGGCCGAAATGATAGCACAGCAGGTAGAGTTGTTTGCCTTGCATGCAGGTAACTCGGATTCGATACCCAGCATTCCATATAGTCCTCCAAGTTTGCCAAGAGATATTTCTGAGTGCAGCTCCAGGAGTAATCCCTGAACACTGCCGGTAGGGCACCCAAACAAACAAGCAAACACAAATAAAGTGCTCATTTTCAAGAGTAGATTTCTATTATGATTTACTTCTTTAAATTAGAAACTACAGTAGAGTTGCAAATTATCTTCAACAAAATAAAAAATGATTACTAAATAAATAATGAAACTACAAATTTACATAGTTTGTATAGAGACTTCAAGAGATATTTTTACTTCGTGTAGCTTTACCTCAGAAAAATACAAAGTAGCTTCATGGAAAAGATTTAAGAATGGCTTTTTTATTAATATCTTTATTTAAACACCTTGATTACAAATATGGTTGTATTGGGTTGGGTTTCAGTCATGTAAAGAACACCACCCATTACCAGTGCAATATTTCTATCCCCAATGACCCAAATCTCCCTCTCCCACCCCACCTCTACCTGTACTCTAGACAGGCTTTTTACTTCTCTCATTTATTCACATTGTTAGGATAGTTCTCAATGTAGTTATTTCTCTAACTAAACTCATCATTCTTTGTGGTGAGCTTCATGTTGTGAGCTGGACCTTCCAGCTCTCCTCTCTTTGTCTCTGAGAACTATTGAAAAATGTCTTTTATTTTTTTTAAAACCCATAGATGAGTGAGACTATTGTGTGTCTATCTCTCTCACTCTGACTTATTTCACTAAGCATAATAGATTCCACGTACATCCATGTATAGGAAAATTTTATGACTTCATCTCTCCTGATGGCTGCATAATATTCCATTGTGTAAATGTACCACAGTTTCTTTAGCCGTTCTTCTGTAGAAGGGCATCTTGGTTGCTTCAAGGGTCTGGCTATTGTAAATAGTGCTGCAATTAATATAGGTGTGAGGAAGGGATTTTTTGAATTGTATTTTTGTGTTCCTAGGGTATATATCCCTAGGAGTGGTATAGCTGGATCATATGAGAGCTCAATTTTCAGTTTTTGGAGGAATCTCCCTATCACTTTTCATAAAGGTTGGACTAGACAGCATTAAGAATGTGTTTTTAAGGCCTAGAGAGTGCATTGGGTAGTGCCTTGTACGCAGCTTACCTGAGTTCAGTCCTGGGTCCCATGTGGCCCTCTGAGCAATACTAGGTGTAATTCTTGAATGCACAGCCAGAAACTCCATGAACATCACAGAATGTGGTTCACAAACCAAAAAATTAAAAATATTAAATTATTTGTAAAGAGTGGCAATTCAAAGAGAATGATAAAACATTGAAGTGGCTAAATCTGGATTAATTAAAAAGCTATGGATATCATTTCTTCAGGCTGAAAGATAAAGGACTATGATTGAATGAATAAAACCTGATTAAAAATGAATAGGACATAAATCACTGGGTAATAAAATTCATCAAAATTCTCACAAAGGAAAAATGACAACTTCTAAAGAAACACATAATATGTTATATTATATTATAAAAATCATTTTGTGGTAATAGTGTAGACATCATTGCCAAGATAGTAGTGCAGATCTCTTTGGGCAAAAAAAAAAAAAGCAGAAGATTTAAAAAGAATTCATGAAAATCACTTTTAAAGGTGTAGCAATACAACTGTCATTGGGGGTTAAACTTCTCATAACAGTTGAACCAAAATGTAAAGAATTATGGGCCAAATAAACTATGAGGATGACATATTAATTCTCACACCTAATTCTCTTAAGCTAAAATTAAAATGTTTTTTTCTAGTTTTATTTTTATACCAAATAAGACATCCTAAGTTTGCTTAGCCTAGCCTATAGTTTACCCTGAACTTTTTCAGAGATTGTGTACCCTTTAGTCACTGCCACTATCCAAGGTCGCAATATTCTTCCTGTTTAGCAATTTGATGAATTTTCAATTTGAGCCTAAATATCATTTATTGTCATTTCTCTTCCCACTCACTCAGCTTTTTGGTTCTGATAAAATTCAAACCATATTAGTCTGCAAAAGCAGTACATTGTGCACCTTGAAGCTTGCTGGCCTAATTTTTTGACAGTATTTTTCACATTAGCTTTCTTGCTCTATTCAAACAGAATATTGGTTTATTTCACATACATATACACATACATTCATACATCATCAGTTAGCACATTATTCATATATGCTTGTGCTTAACCATTTGAAGATTATTTTAGACTGCAAGTATTCATCCCAAATTCTTCGAAATGTTCTTCTACGATCCAGGCATTCTCAGCATCCCACTGGGAATGCAAATCCAGCCATATGGAAAGAGAACTAATGTATCACACCATTCAGTCAGATTTTCCCTATTGTCCCAATAATACTCTTTCTACTCATTTTCTACTCACTTATATTTTAATTGTTTCTACTAATTTATGTCATTTTCAATTAAGAACTACATATTGCATCTAGTTATATTGTCTCCTTATCTTTTTTAAACTTGACAAACCTTCAGATATTTAAAAGATTTTGGTGGTGGTACTTACTGTTGCTCAAAATAACAATATCTTTTAAATAGCCAGTCTGATTGTTTTGCAGAATTTGCTTTACTTTTTGTCAGGATTAGATTCAACATATCCGGCACAATAATTCTATAGGTAATGCCATGTCTTTTCTAGTATCCTCTTTAGGATACATAAAAATGTCAGTTTGTTTTATTTCTGATAATATTAAGTGGTGGCTCCTCGATCTTTCCCTTGTATATCTGCCATTTTCAATTAAAATATAATGTGGAAAGTTGCACTTTTAGACTACATAAATATCTTTTTGTCCATTTTTTAATTCTGTTTGGTTTTAATACTTGTTGATTGCTATTTGAATGGTTATTACTATATGGCTATAAAATTCTGATTTTCTCTTTCATTACACTTATGTATTTAGTTGATTTGCTAAATAGTCCCCAGAGGATTTAGCAAGGAGGAGAAAGAAATTGAATGAAGGAGAAGAAAAATAAATATGAAAGGATGGGATCAGTGATGATGACAATGTCTATATTGATACACTCACATCAGATATAGCTGAAGCTTTGTTTGGACATACAGATGAGGAGGAGGAGGAGGAATCCAGTTTTGAAGGATTTTAACCTTTGTGATTTAGCTTGATTACCTGTTAAGCTATAGTTTTCTGCACTTTATTTAAAGTTTTAAAGTTATTGTTTGCTAGTTTACAGTTTTTCTTTAACAATAAATATTGAAAAACATTTTAGCTCCTGATTCCTCAATTACTGTTATTGTTTTTGGATATATATTTTTATTTTTTAAATTTACTAGTGGCTGCTGCATTTTCCACCTCAGCTTATACTCGAGTCACTAAGTTTTCCCAGTCTTTAGGGTAAAAATCTGGGGGGAGGGTTGCTTATACTCAGGTTGGCTTATGCTTGAGTGTATTTGGTATTTCCATATACCGATAAATTAAAGGTGCTTAAAGAATTAGTGGATGAATGGTTGTAATTGGGACATATTGAAACATCCTTTTCACAGTGGAATTTGCCCATATTTATTATACAGAAAAAAAACAAGAAATGGAGACTTTTGATGGATCTTAGAGCTGTAAATTTATCCATGATCCCCATGAACAAACTGCAGACGGGTTTACCTTCACCTGTAGCTATTCCAAAGGACTGGCCATTAATAATTGATCTAAAAGACTACTTTTATCATATTCCTATACACCCAGATGATAGAAAACATTTTGCATTTTCAGTTCCTTCTCTCAATAATACTCAACCCTGTAGGCGTTTTCAGTGGAAGGTTTTACCCCAGGGCATGTCAAACTCCCTAACAATGTGTCACTTTTTTGTAGATAAGATTTTGTGCCCTGCTCCTGAAAAGTTTCCTCAGGCTCTCATTTATCACAACAGGGATGATATTTTATTAAAGATGAACAATGAGACAGAATTACAGTGTTTGTATTCTTTTGTTGCTGGCTGTTTACAAGCATCAGGACTAAAAATAGCTTCAGAAAAAAATACAGACTATACCACCTTATCAATACTTGGGTTTCATTTTAGACCTAAGTTCTATATGCCCACAAAAAATTTCTGTTAATCAAAAAAGCTTCAGAACACTTAATGATTTCCAAAAACTTCCAAAAATTGGGTCCATCCCACCCTAGGTATATCAATGCAGAGCTGGCTAAACTTTTTCAAACAACAAACAAACACACACACACACACACACACACAGAACATATATAGCCATACTTATAATGGAATATTACTAGCTATAAACAAGATAAATTCACATAAAAAATAAGTCTTTTTCTAGGACATGAGTGAGAAAAAGGAGAAAGCATGGAAGCTCTCAAAAATATGAGAAACAATTTGAAAGAACTGAAAGTGATAAATCATATAAATTTTTCAATTTATTCAAAATATAAAGAAAATATATAGGAAAATCTTCTTGCCTTTTTGAGAATATAAGCACCTAAACTCAATTAAAAATTGGTGGGAAAAGGGAATGAAATGTTTTATCTTCCTTTTCCGAAAAATTGATTCTGGCTAACCAGATAGTTGATAAATAAAAATGTATTACACAACAGAAAAACTCCAGTCAGTAAATTCAAAGAATTGAGCGAATTTAGGTACCACCATTTCTTCAATCCTTATTGAAATAATTAATATAGGAAATATTCACCATTGTTTTTTCAAATAATTTAAGTTTGATGGGAAATTTTTATCTGAAATGAATTGGGGATCTGAGAGAGGGAAGGGTGCTTTCTTTTCACTTTGCTGAGTGATCTGATCTCCTGATCATCTATCCAATAGTGACCTATGATCATAGAGCAGGGAACATTACCAGGTGTGTCCACAAAATGGAAGCAAGGAAGGAGAGAAGGGAAGAAGAAAGGAAAGAGAAGATCAAGGAAGGGGAAAAGCAAGGAAGAAGCGAGGGAGGGATGGAAGGAGGGAAAGAGGAGGGAGGAATTGAATCTAGAACCAAGGAGTAACTCAGTTGCATCCTGGAGCCTTGGAATTTTTATTATGTGGATTTGTAGTCTTTGCTTAAGCAAAGTAACCTTGGAGAAGACAGGTTTGAGGCAATTGGGGAAAGCTAAAATGAACAGAGTATTATTTTATATTATGGAAATAGTGATCATTTTATTTTATTTTATTTTTTGTTTTTTTGGGTCACACCCAGCACCGCTCAGGGGTTTCTCCTGGCTTTATGCTCAGAAATCGCCCCTGGCAGGCACAGGGATGCCGGGATTCAAACCAACGTCCTTCTGCATGAAAGGCAAACGCCTTACCTCCATGCTATCTCTCCAGCCCCAATAGTGATCATTTTAAATGTAATGATGATATGTTTATGTTCTTTAGAATTAATTTTTCAGGGAAACAAACTGATATACCGCAAATAAAATCATATAATATCTGGTACTTGCTTATAAATGAACTACCTGGAGAGAAAGTGCTTGGAAAATATAAATGAAGGTTGTTAATTATTAAGTCAGAAATATGAGGATGTGGGAATTTATTGTGCTATATTTAACTACATTTTTAATAACTGTGATTTTTGTAATGGTTAAGGAAAGGGTACTGTGAGTGAATAGGGAAATCATATACTAAGAGATCCTGCTTTTATCTATACTCTTGTCACCTCACTTTTAATCAGACTCATAGTATTGGTAGTGGGACACACTTGTGGTGTAAAGGGGTTACTCACTTGGCTCCAATATACATGTGTGACATGTAATAGAAATTCCTGTGGATAGCAGCAGTGTGCTGGTAAGTGGCCCTCTTAAAAGGAACAGTCATTATTTGTAGTGATAGACAGTTTGTACAGTATATAAACACTCTTATCATGACTAATTTCACATTTTGACATATGTCACTGACTGAGGAGTTGGTAAGAGATGTGGGTCATCAACCTTTAGGAGCCTGAGTTGAGTGGTCATTTGCAATGAGACGAGAGAGGAGAGAGGGAAAGGAGAGATGAGAGAGAGGGGGGGGGGAAGAGAAGGGAAAGGAGAGAGTGAGAGAGGAGAGAGGAAAAACATTAGCCTCTGGAGTCAAACTCTTGCCCAAATCTTAACTAGAACACGTACACTTCTGTTCTTGTACTGATTTCAGTTTTCTACCTTAATTTCTCTCCTGTATCATGAATTAATATTTCTGTGTCACAGAGATACAGAGATATAAGATTAAACGAACTGACCTGATATTGTTACTATTCCACTGTAGGTTATTCTTCATGTTAACATATATTCTTCTCTGCTAGTTTAAATAGTAGAGAGGACTCTTGATTGGGGTGATGTAAAAGTTTCAAAAGAAAGAAATAAAGCTGATCATCTTTTCAGTAGGCTTCCTGCCCAGAATTTCTATAATTAGCTACAATTGCTGGTTTTAGGCAGTTTCACAAACCTGCCAGAAGCTCACTGCGCTCTAATTTAGTTGGATATTAATAGGTAGGCTGGGAAGTTAATGTGATATGATTGTGGCTACAATAGAACTATCTGTTAAAGGTAGCAGTTTCTGTCCAATGTGCTCTGACAGTGCAAAAACACAGTGAGAATTAACTATTATCTTAGACTTGACATGCTACAAAGCCTATAACTTACTTAATCTCCTAGGGAATGTTAAGGACCCAGCTGAGATGTTTCTGGCATGAATGCACCTAAGGATTATGTGGCAAACTGGAAATGTTTCCATTCACAATTTTGGTTCTTGTTTGAGCAGAGTTGTTAATAATAGCAATAGTATTTTCCTTTTCAAATTTGTTGGATGCTTAAGTTGGATGCTTAAGTAGCAGATAATGAGAGTTTTTCCCTTTGTCTCTTGAACAGTTTATTTTTCTGTGTAATAATCTAAGAGTTAGATAAGCACTGATGAGGAAAAATGCACATTTCAGAAGTATTGAATTCTATACATATTTAACAATCATTTTAATTTCATTATAATTAAAAGAAACTAAGTAATAAGTCAAGTGCATTTGTAGAATATGGGCTATTAATGCTAACACACTTGAAATTTAATTTACACATGTGAGTTCTTTTGTTCCTGCTGGGATGTAACTGTTGTGAAGAGTTGAGTAAATGTAACAATATTACTCAATGTAATATGCATTTCCAGATAAGTATGTGTACTATAAGAAGCAACATGTTGTATCTTCCTGAAGTTGACCTAATAGCTTTAAATAAAATTTTTATGTAGACAACTAAATCATGGTCTCATAAGAAATTTAAGCTTCTTATTTCCTTAAAGTAGTGCTATTTATTATATTAGTTACTTTGTGGGTTATAGTAAAATGTTTTAATAATTGAAATGGAACAAAATTGAGAAAAATTGTGTGTTATATATAGAAAGTCACAGTAAAGTTTTGTGAATTAGGTTTCAAATATCTATGAGTATATTATAAGTAGTCAAGTAATGATCATTTCTCTGTGCCTCACAGTATACTTCAGATTTGTTCTTGTAATTGTAGTTTACAAAATGTAGTATTTATAGTATGTTTCAGTATGTTATAATAGTATTAAGATTTATAACCTGAGAATTTAAAAATGTCGAGAAAAAATTTAAAACAGTCAGAAATAATTAATGAGTGTCACTTAAAATTAAATAACAATTGTCTCTTGTGGTATGTATCACAAAGGTATTTAGATAGTCTTGAAATATTTTAAAATAAATTATCCTATGGTTGGAGTGGAGGCACAGTGGTAAAGCATTTGCCTTGCATGCGGCTGACCTAGGATGAACTTCGGTTTGAATTCAGGCTCCCATGTGGTCCTCCAAGCCAGGAGCCATTTCTGAGCACATAGCCAGGAGTAACCCCTGAGCATCACTGGGTGTGACTCCACAACAAAAACAAAAAAACAAAAATAAAAACACTTAAAATAAATTATCCTGGAACAAGGGGAGTGATGAGTCTACCTAGCTCTGGCTGGCAGTAGCAGTGATCAATACAGAGAGTGGAATTAAATTCTGAGGAGGACAAGAGTGTGGAGATGGACCATCTGACTATTTAATTTTTTCCATTTAAGCAGCAAAGGGCATACTGCCTAGTCTGTTCACAGGCACCTGTGTCTGTGAGTATATAAATCACTTATTATACATTGGCATATGCTGCAGGTGTCTTGCGTCTCAGCAATCCTTTCACGAGAGGAAAACGGGTAACACAAGCAGTCGAATATGAAATATAAAATAATGAAACCACACAGAGTATGTGGGGTCAACACATCATCTGGCAGACTGCGACAATTTTTTGAGCAGGGGAATTTATAGGGGTAAAATTAGCCAGAGGTAAAGAATAGTTATAATCACAAAGCATAGTACAACAGTAACAATACTTAAGCTATGAGTGTGACTGTAAAAATTCTAGTTTACAAAGGAGAAGGTTACAATTCAAAGTAACTCTTTGCAAGCTCACTTTAAATGCAAAATTAGGATTAGGAGGAAGTAGGAAATATCTAGAAATATCTAGAAAATAGAGCTGGACTCTATTGTTTTAGAGGTTAAGTAAAGGGAGGAACCAAATCCCCAAAAATGAGTTTTCCTATTTCTAAAGGAGGGTCAATAGTCAATAGCCAGGATCTGCATTCTGGTTATGCCCTTGATTACCAGAAACTGCAGCTGCAAGGACCTATTTGAAAAAGAGAGAAAAATTGTCTTTGCTTTTAGGGCTAGCTATATCCAGAAAAGGGTTCTCAAATAATCTTTGGTCCTGGAATTTCTGAGCCAAATTAATTGATAGAGGCCATTATTTTGCATGATATATACAAAGGAGAGATAGTCAAATACTGGCTGAAAATGTACTGCCAGGCATCTCTTTGGAAATCCCTCAACCATCCACGCAGGGGAAAAAGGCGTCCATAGCGGGCCTTTTGAGGAACCCCATGGGGGTTAAATTAGTTCTACCCACGAGGAAAATCTGAAGATACATCTGGTGGGCTGAGCCCCCTTAAAAGCTTAGGTATGCCCTGGCTGGCATATTTAGCATATTACAGTTTTGCATTTATGTACAGGCCCTATTAGTTCTAGATTTAGAAACTTATGGTCAGGAACTGTATCTTTAAATCTTTCATGTACACATCATGATGTATCTTACCTAGTAATTTTTTTGTGCATAGTGATAATGACCAAAATTCACCCTAATATATGATTTGGCCTCATTTTTATAGTTTAATAATATACCTATTTATATAAATATTATATTCACCTATTTATTTATATGAATACATTATTCATATAGTTATTGAGTTTATTATAGCTATGTCAAGAATTAATAAGAGTGTGACTAAATTGTTAATAAAAACATAATATATCTGTACAGATATTTTAAAATAATATTCAAGCACTAAGAAGTAAGAAAGATAAAATTAAGATCAGAGGAAAATACATAAATAAGAGGACTATAAATTCCCTCATAATTTATTCTTTGGACATTGTTTTCTCTTTTTTTTCTTCTGTGGGGAGAGCGCAAACGCAGTCCCCCACTACCATAAATTATGCAGTCGAGTTTCCCACATTTGGGAAAATCGCAGGGGTCAGCACGACCGGGGTGCAATGGGCGAGTCTCACCCTGGGAAACCACCTTCATGATCATGTAATCGCCCCTGCGAGGTAAGTATGGACATTGTTTTCTTATTTGATTTTTTTCAGTATGCAAAGTGAAAAGGAATATATCAGTTACATAATTCTTATATTAAAGAAATATCCCTGGAGAATGCAGATATTTCTTTGTATATGAGTATACATTTCTTTGTACATGAGTGAAATATTTTCTCATTTGAAGTTAATGTTGTAAACAGTGATTATCTAGACTAGAAAATACCTGCAAAACCACTCCTGAAGAAATTGTGGTCATGGGTTTTATTTCTCTGTAACTACTATTCCTCCACAAATATTAATGACTTTATAGAACAACCCAGCAAAAAGAAATCTTAAAGAGGACAGAAAGTTGATCTGATTTTGCCAGTCTTTTTATCTTTTTAAACATAGTTCTAAGAAGATTTGAAGAATTGTTTAATCAAACCTCCCAAATAATTATTCTTTTGAGCCAGTCTTTTAACTCACCTAAATAGTAGAGATGTCATCTGTTTTAAAAAATAATATGAGTAGAGGATCAAGTTAATATCCTTTGGTGGAAAATCCTTTGGTGGAAATATAACTTTGCCAAGTTTCTATTTAAAGAGTTTTTTCCACCTCCCTAAAAAAAATCATTCTTTATTTTTAAATTTAATTTAGATAATTTAATGGTATTGGACCATATCTGGTGATGCTCAGGGGTTACTCTTGACTCTGTGTTCAGGATTAGATCCTGGTAGAGGTCAGGGAAATATATGGAATGCTGGATATGAAACTTGGGTCAGTCACATGTAAGGCAAGTGCTGTATCTACTGTACTATTTATACACCCCAAAATGGATCATTTCTTGCTAAACATTTTGTAGGCTGATGTCTACAATATGGTTCCAACTTCAAAATATATATGAATAATTTCCCCTTCCCTTGTGTTATCTATTGATTACAATTAATAGCCAGTTTTTCCTCAGTCTATTGCTACTAGTTTAATTTAGTTAGCATTTGTATGTGCCTGGGGATTTTATTAGTTTTCATACAAAATCTATAAAAAGGGAGTGATCGAGAAAGATAGAAGATCTAGTATTTTAGGGCACCAATAGAGTCATTTAGAATGGTAGAAATTTATGAGACATCTAATTCATTCAATGGTGAAAGATTCACTTCTCTACCTTGAAAAAAAAAGGAAAAACAAGGAGAGATAAGCTACCAAACTGAGGCAAGCAAGGGAAGATTCAGATATGTTCTAGGAATTACTGTAAGGTCTGTTTTTATACACTGATAATGAGGCAGAGTATATTGAACTGTGGGGCCAGATTTCAGGTTAGGGCAGGAAAAGAATGAAAGAGTAAAAAAAGAAAGAGTAAAGGAAGGTATAGAGTAAATATTAGATAAACTCCACATTATATTTATAAGGAGAGAAGTGAAAATAAGAGGTGCAGCTATTACAAAAGAGAATGAAATGAAAGATCCTTGGGTTTTTACTCGTGAGCCTACAAGAGAGGTCATCTTCAAAAAAGCATAGAAATAAATATCACACTGCCATTTTATTTTTAAAGTATAGTTCCCATTTAAAAGAAAATGGAAATAGTCTAGTTCTGGGGAGTCTGGAAAGCAGTTGTATTGAGAAATAAATGTTTGTCTAATTTATTTGTGTAATAATCAGGAAATTTAGTTTGCAGCCAGAAAATTGGTTGTTTACCACAGAGAAGTTGTTTGTTAAAAGGCATTGGGGAGCTCAGAATCACCAGGAAGATTGTAGAGCCAGATTCCAGACACTGGAGGAGGCTTGAAACAGAGTCTGAGTTCACAGTAAGAACTGACTGTTGGTAGCACTGAACACTGGCACCATGGCACATCCCATTTGGACAAATTGTGGGCTCTTTTGCTCCTGCTGTTTCTGTCTCTTCAACTGACTAGTCCAAGATGCAGTGTGGAGTGAGGTACTGTAGGGACAAAAGTGGGAGTAGGAAGAAACTGATTGGTGGATCATCAATTATATCCTTATTCTTTTGGTTCAGAGAAGGCAGAGAAAAATGAAAATCTGTGAAAACTGAAATCCAAGAAATCTGACATCATTTTAGCCATAACAGAAATGTGATAGACTGTTCATTACACGGTACTAAAAGTTAGAGTGCAGGGCTGGAAGCATTCTGGGGAGAATCATCTTCTGAGCTTTGCATTATAGACTCCTCATATCTCCAGGTGGCAAGAGCTAAAAAAAAGCTTACACTCCTGTGACCCAATTAAGGACTGCAGTGTCATTATGGGGACTTAATGAGCTCATTTAAGGACTCACTATTGCTCTCATCACATTGAGAGATGAGGAGTTCATCATATAAGTCTTGGAGAAACAAACATTGAGTGTATGGACAATATAAAGTGGAGTTCTTATAGTAAGGCCTGTATTGTTTCTTACTAAAATTAATATTGTGCAGAGAATCAACAGTTTTGGTTTCTGAATACAACACCCAATATAAAAAAAGACATACATTATACTTCTTCTTTAAACTTGCATACATTCTGAGTTCATGGACTTTCTGCTTGTTTGTTTATTTTGTTTTGAGTTTGTGGGCCGCAGCCAGCTGTGCCCAGGGCTTACTCCTGGCTCTGCCTTCACAGATGAGGATGACTCATGACTGGGTTCCTGGGGACCACAAAAGGGGCCTGATATTGAAACTAGGTTGGCTGCTGCAAGACAAGTACCTTAATCTCTTTACAATCTTGCTGGCTCACTTGGCTGGTTTTAAAGCTGTTTTTAAGGTACTCTAGGAAAGGTAATATATTGAGTCTTAATTTTCAGTTCCAAATTTAAATGATGAAATTTTCAACTGCCCAGAGCCATTGGCAATTTGAAGATCTAATTAAGTATTACAACTTAAGTATAAATGCCAATCCTTTGAGTTTCGATATTATACTCATTCTGTTTTTAGTGTTTATTTTAAATAGACTCGCTGAAAATAAATGTTAGTGACTTTACTATGTATTGACCCTTTGAGGGCACCCAGCAAAGCTGGATTATTATAGCAGAGCACATACTAGCCCTTGCAGGCACCAGCTATGTAGGCATGTCTCTTCCTCCACCAGGCAGTCTGCCAACCTCCCCACTCCTTTCTACAGCTGCTGCTCCTCTATAGTATAGGCTAGTCTTCTATCTGTTCTTGCTAGTTGGAAAAGTCAGAGTCACGCCCAACCACACTCTGTCTGGTATGGCAGTTGTGCAAGTTGGGACATAAAGATTATACAACCTGTTGTAATTAAAAATCTTATTTTTACACAGTACTTAAAAATAGTAACAAAATCTGAAATGCAACCGAAAGCATAGTTTTTATAGAATTCTAAACTATAGAGCAAGGGGACAAAAGCAATTGTATAGCTAGCAGGACTCTAGTCTTGCATACAACTTACCCAGGTTTGATATATGGCATCCCATATGGTGCCCTGAGCCAGGAGTGATCCCTGAGTGCAGAGCCAGGGATAAGCTCTGAATACAGCCAGGAGTGGCTCCCAAAATAAAGAAATAAAATAAAATGTAGAGCTTATATAAAAATAAAATCTTTAACTTTTCTTAGAAGGATACTCTCCTAAGCCATTCTTATGGGACCTAAATTGTAAAATGCTTATGTTTTACTAGGCACCTTCCTGAATGATTCCAGGAAGGTTTTCTTTAGGGCTTTCCAATGTCATTAAGTGCCACAAAGTAGAGCTGCATAAAGCTGGCTTTCATCTGCATAAATCCTAGAAACTCCCTGCGCTTATTGTTTATACCAGCTCAAGCCAAGCTGAAAGATGTCAAGGAGATGATATGACTGATCGTGATGACCCTGGACAAGTTCTGGGCCTGGGATGTTTTATTACATTTTATTGATGCTTGCATGTCATAAGATCAGATTCATTCCTAGCCAAGGGTCTTTGAAACCTTACTAATTTGCATAAGTGCTCAGAAACATGCTAATTTACTCTGTGTGTGTATGTGTCTGTATACTTGGTGTTAAGAGTAAAAAAGTAGATTTTCAGAAAGCAAAGATTGGTTCAACTGATAAGCTGTTACTTAATAGTACAAAGTTACAGCTTTTTATAACAATGGAAAAGCTTAAAATCCTGATATTTCAATGTCTTCTGTCTTTCTCATGTCTAAATTTATAGCTTCTGTACGATTGAGAAATGCTAAACACATTGTTTTGTCAAGTTGAAGTATAGTTTATGAGGAGAAAAATCTCCCAAATATTTGTACTAATATCCTAAGAGAGGATGGCAGTTATTTTTTCCCAAAGTGATTTTTAAATGGTTGGTGTAAATTGGAGGTGATCTATTGTCCCCTAAACACAATCTTGCAGGGAAACAGAGATGTAAACTTCATGTGGTACCCTGTTGCTTGACTGCCTGTTCTCTAAACCTCCTCTTGCTTTGTTTCTCTTCGAGAAGGAAGAAAAGGAGAAAGAAATCACAATAATACAGTAGATCTAGCTTTCAACAACTTGGTAGAATCAATTGTGTGCATCTGTTCCCAAATTTGTATTAAGTAAAATGCTGATGGTTTAAAATTAGCCATTGTAGGAATGTTTTTACTCTTGGGGAGATGGCAAGATTGCTCTGTGTATATCCATGTGCTGGAATCTGAATTCAATCCCTGTAACTCCATCCCCATCAATACTCGTGGGATGGTTCAAGTAGTCCCCAAGAAATACCAGGCCAAACAATACTGCATCAACTGCATCAGAGTATTGAGACATCAGAATGGTTAGTACAATTTTTCTTGGATTAGATGCAAGCCCTTTTCTTGGGAGGCCACTGTACCTTAAAAATTAAATTACTCAAAAATTTAATTAATTAAAAATTAGGGTTCTCTTTATTCTAGTAACTGGCTGTTCATTTTTACTTCTACCTATAACTTACCTTTGAAAGGAACTTTCCATTATCATAAATCCTATTATTATTGTCATTTCCTGATTCTTATTTGTAGAATAGGTACCATGATATGTATTATAGGCTCAGTATAGGCTCTGATATTTTATTTAGAAATATTCTTGCCCATACTACCGAAAAAATAGTATTATGGACTCTTTTGCAAAAATATATTTTGACTAAAACATTGTGCTAGGAAAACAAGGCATTATTCTAGTCTCATGATATATAAAATGTAGGGAAAAATCAGATATGATGTAGTACACATCATACTAGTTGTTGTAGAACTAAATAATTAGCGAAGGTGCTAAATAGAGATGGATGGATGGAGGGATTTTTCTCTGCCATCCCAGGCCACGTGGCTCCGCAATCCCCATTCAGCTGGTGGGTCCCAGGTTTAGGTGAACGGCGGAATCAGACTCATCCAGAGACAGGCATCAGGAAGTATCAACTTTATTTATACCCTATCCACCACATGTGTGGCCTATATCATAACCAGTTCGCATTCAGCCATTCTTAGCTAGCTCTGCATCTTAACTCCTTTCAGCCATCTTCCCTTTGACCTCCATGCTGGCAAGAGACCAAAAGAGGGCCTCATCCCCTCTGGTCAAAACCTTATCTACTTGGGGCTGGAGAGATAGCATGGAGGTAAGGCGTTTGCCTTTCATGCAAGAGGTCATCGGTTCGAATCCCAGCGTCCCATATGGTCCCCCGTGCCTGCCAGGAGCAATTTCTGAGCATGGAGCCAGGAGTAACCCCTGAGCACTGCCGGGTGTGACCCAAAAACCACAAAAAAAAAAAAAAAAAAAAAAAAAAAAAAAAAAAAAAAAACCTTATCTACCCTTTCCAAGACACCTCCCAGGAAATGGGCGGGGTCTTGCAGGTAAGGTCAAGTTACCTAGGAAGAATGGGGGGGAGGTGAGGCTTCAGTTGTTATTTGAAAAAGTGTGATGAAAAAATGCAACTTGGACCACAAAATAAAAGTTATTTTGAGCTGTAGAAATTGGAAAAGGCTTCATAGAGACAGATCCATCTCAATTAAGTCTAAAAAATTAAGTCTAAAACTAAGCATATTTAAAGCTCAACTTTATTAATATATTTATGATTATATATTCATACATTCATATTTGTATATTCATATATTCATGTACATATATATTTATATTTATATATAAATATATAAACATCAAGTTAAAGACATTTTTAAGTTCATCTATATGTTTTTAGTGACCTTCTGCAATTAGCTATTATCATTGGAGTCAAAGATAACAAAATAAAATGTTAATATTATCAATATATGGAATTGCTGTTAGAATCAGTGGATTCCAATGCAAAAGGTGTGTTTTGTTCATATCTATGCTCTGTGTAGCTCAAAGTTGGAACACTAAAGTTATATAGAATGCTCCAGATACTGCATATCACTTATGCTTACTTATGATGTCATCAAATAACAAAAACTATGAAATTGATTTTATGCAAATTATTACAGTAGGAAGAATACCCAGATATGAACATTCTGTCTTGTCCTTCATACAATGGTTTTGCCTCAGTTTTTTATTGGGAGGAAAGAAGAAATTATATGTGGAGAATTTTCAATTGGATTTTCTTTTTTTTTCTTTTGATGCTCAGGGGTTACTTCTGGTTAAGCACTCAGAAATTGCCCCTGGCTTGGGGCGACCATATGGGACGCTGGAGGATCAAATGCGGTCCTTCCTTGGCTAGCGCTTGCAAGGCAGACACCTTACTCTAGCGCTACCTCGCCAGTCCCATCAATTGGATTTTCTATACAGTGATAATGTCAGTCAACTGAACAGGAATATTTTTTCTGTGCTTAATTAATTTTAAGAATAAAAGAAGCTTCCATGTAGGCTAATAACTGAGGAGACAAGGAGCAGGAGATTCACTAGTAAAAAATAAAAAAAATACGTTTTATTTTCTATGTCTTGCTTTGACAGCAAGTTCTGGAAAAATGGAAGAGGTCTGTGTTTGACCTTGTCAACATCAAACATCAGTTATTCTGAAACATGCCATTACCACCATTAAAATAAAGAATCAGAAACTGTCATTGAGAGAGGTTTAGAGACTTGCCAAGGCCTCAGAGCTAATAAATAAAAGAATTGGATTTTCATTCTGTATCTTTTTGGCTCAGTTCTTATTTTAATAAATCTTATATAAAGTGAATTCTACCACAATATTAATAATGTACTGAATGAGATTTAATGAGCATTAATAAGATTAATGGAAAACCCATTTATTTTCATTTGTGTATTTGTATACACATTACCTAGTTTAGAGAGAATAGCCTTCAGAATCATGCCCAAATATTTACATTTGACAGGAAGGTGTTCACCAGCAGTTTATAATAAGTATAAATCCAATTCTCCAAGTTAATTTTCTATCCAAGAAAAAGTATAAAAAGAAATAAGAGATTGTATTAAGGCATTAATATTTAAATAACTGCTCTTACTATATGCATCAATAACATAAAGAAATAAAAAGTAACTTTCACCTAGATCTAGAGAAGCTTATGCAAATGCTCTTAGAGGCATTTGCAGAGATTCTTAGTTATTTGAGCCACAGTTTCTGCCAGGACTACTGTGTGCAAATGTTATAACAAATTTCCATGAAAAAGGTCTCTAAGGAAGGTGACAAAATGTGAAAACTACTAATCTAATGGGTAAGTGTTTCTCATAAAACAAGTACTGAATGTGTGGTATACATCTTTCTCATGGAAACAAGAATCCCTGAGCTTCCTGGCTGTTGCTAGTTTGCAGGCCCCTTGCTGTGCTTTTGATATTCATAGCAAAGCAATGTTAAGAAGAACCTAAAATGTTCATTGCACAGCAGGGGAATCTCACCTAGCTGGCCTAAATCATTTGGCATCTATTCCAGACTCAAATTATTGTGGTAATTATGAATCTGAGGTGATCATTTATGGTTGAGTTTTGTTTGGGGCCCAGTCATTTTCAGTTCTTTTTTTTTTTAAATTTTGTTTTACTTTTATATTAGTGTGTTAGTAAACAGATCAGATGTTTCAAATAGCTGTGTCATCTTTGATTCTGGAAGCAAAAATTAAAAGCAGAGCAAAAGATTACTACCTGTCTGGCTATGTTACCTATCTAAACTTTGAGATTATGCCTGTACTAAGTGGAAGAAAAGAAATGAACAATTTATCCATAGGATTTAGGAATCTTTTTTTTTTTTTTTTTTTTTTTTTGGTTTTTGGGCCACACCCGTTTGATGCTCAGGGGTTACTCCTGGCTATGTGTTCAGAAATCGCCCCTGGCTTGGGGGAACCATATGGGACGCCGGGGGATCGAACCGCGGTCCTTCCTTGGCTAGCGCTTGCAAGGCAGACACCTTACCTCCAGCGCCACCTACCCGGCCCCGGATTTAGGAATCTTTGAAGCTAAGAAATTTAAGGGCATTTTGTCATCAGTGACAATGGCAGTGTGGGTTTGTAACATAGGGATGAGAAAGCCAGAGCTTCCTGTTTCCCTTTAGTCTTCTGCTCAAGGACAGTCGTCCTTCAGTGATGCAATCACAGGGAATATTATTATGATTTTAATTCCCTAATCACCTAATTTTAGGTGAAGAGCTCATGTGTTAGAAATGTTGAGATGTTGAGAAAAATATAGACAAATCACCCAGAAGATATACAAAAGTAGAAGAAAGTGAAAATTGTAAACTGTATTTTCAAAACAAATGAAATGTTTATGAGTCAGAGTTCCTAAGGAAATGCTTCTTGGAAGATTGAATCTGTAGTAACTGTGTTTAGAAACACATTCTGGACAAGAAGAAATGGGGAACAGAGGAACAGAGTTGCCCTTGAGGTGGTAAAAGCTATGATCACAAAAGTTCAAAGTAAGAGTGAAGCACAGATATTTACTGTGGAAAAAATTGTGGGGATTTAGGAAGCTGCTAATTTTATAGGTGAAAGTGCAGAGGTTTTCTGCCATGAGCAGAACTAAGCCTTGGATTTTGCTATTAAAAGCATAGCCGTTGCTGAATTGGTCATCAATCATTGTAAGGCAAGGTTTGACACATCCGATTCTTTTCTCATAGAATTCTCTGAAATTAAGTGAATATAACAGTGAACCCTTTCTCAGGAAGCAATTGGCCTATCTGAGACACTCATTATGAAGAATAATAGAAATGAGTGTCTGGGAAGTTTGCCTTGTGTTCTGACTTCCCTTCTCTGTTAGGAGAACCAAGTTCTTAGAATTCCTATGAGTATATTCTCAAAAGAAGATCTGAAACTGAGGCACATCAATAAGGGGCATCAGTGTCACCTGGACATCAGTTAGCAGTGGGCATTTTTTAGGATTTATCCGAGACTCCTGAGTCTCAGTGAGGTGCCCAGCTGTTTGTGCTTAAAAAGTTGGATTTTTTTCTTTCCCAATTTGTTTGAGCTGCTGTATTAACAGTGACATCTGAGACTCTCCAGTCTTAGAAACAAATACTAATTTTTCACAATTCTAGAGACTGGGAAGTTTAAGAACCCTAGAAAATTTGTACTTAATAAAGACCTCATACTAACCATAAAACATAAATATCATGTAGGGAAGACAAATAATTTTTCCCATACAAGTTTCTTGATTTTAATGTCTCCTGTAATAAAAGGCATATTTACACAAGAAAAACATTTAATTATAATATATACCCGTATATATATATATATATATATATATATATATATATATATATGATATCAGAACAACCAAATAACTCTACTAAATTGCTCAAACTACCACCTTCAATCTCAATTTTAGCTAAAGAAACAAGAATATGTTGGATTGAGAAGGATCTAGTTTTGAGAAGTTATAAAAAAGGAAGGTATGTCTGACATGCAGACATCTACTTCCTTCTCCATGAGAAATGTTTAGGGACAGAATCTTCCTTTGGTAGAGAAATGGCTTTCTAAATGAGCTTTTGCCTTATAGAGAACTGAGAAAAAAGTGGTAACTTCTGTTAGGTTTTCCAAGCCTTTCCAGTGTTTTCTCTTTCTTAGAAATAACTTGACCCATCGATGAAATCCTATGACAAGACTCTGTTGTGTATGTAAACATTTTTATGGGATTACTATGTTACTGACCCTACCCTGATAGGTGATTGTGCCCTACCCTAGGGTGTGACCTGGCATTCTGCTCCCACCCTAGGGTGGTACCTGATTCTGCTCCCACCATTGGGTGGTATCTGATCCCACCATTGGGTGGTACCTGATTCTGAGGCATCAAAGTAAGGGTCTTTGGAAGGTGAAGGGCTTTTTTCCTGAGGCCTATTCTTAGGCCTTTTGGCTTCGGCCTCTTCATGGAATAAAGAGCTGTTTTTCTTCGGAAGCCTGACTGCCTGTTGGCTTTCTTCCCGCCGCATTCTCCTCAGAACCGCCAGATGAACAGGATAATAGACTCGTGGTCCGAGCTAGGAGGAGAAAGACCTCATCCTCCATCCCTCCATCAGTCAACCTCATCAGGGGCTGACTTGCAACAAGACTCATATCCTAGTATGCAAATTCTGCTTAAACAAATCCCTTGAATTCTCACCAAAATAGCTCTGTTCTGTAGTTTCTTTTCTTTTTTTCTTGGGAGTTGGGGCTGTTAGAGCCAGGCCCAACTATGCTCAGGGCTTACTCCTGGCACTGCACTCTAAGATCATACCTGTTGGGTTCAGGGGGCCATGAAGAGTGTGGGGAATAAACCTGGGTGGGTTTATTGTATTGTATTTTGGGGCACTTAGCATATATTTCCAGGTGTGGTATTTCTGGGTCATGTGGAAGTTCAATTTTTAGTTTTTTGAGGAATATCCATATTGTTTTCCATAAAGGCTAGACCAGTTAATATTGTCACCAACAGTGAATGAGAGTCCTTTTTCACCTGCATCCTTGCTAACACTAGTTGTTCTTGATCTTTTTTATGTGTGCCAGTCTCTGTGGTGTGAGATGATATTCTCATCATTATTTTTATTTTCATCTCTTGATGATTAATTATGTATATCATTATTTCATGTGCCTTTTGGCTATCTGTATATTTTCTTTGAGGAAGTTTCTGTTCATTTCCTCTCCCCATTTTTGAATGGGGTTAGAGTTTTTTTCTTGTTAGGGCAGGCAGGAAGAGGGCAAAGGGGATATCAGGAGGGAAACTGGTGGCATTAGTGATGGGAAATGGGCACTGGTGAAGTATATTGTATATTGTATGACTAGAGCTCAATCATAAACAACTTTTCAACTATGTATTTCACAGTGATTCAATTAAAGCAATTATTAAATGAATAAAATATTTTAAATTAAAAAAATTAAAGAAAAGTACCCTACATGTTATGCAATTGCTCAATCCCCTGCTTGATTTCTTATAAAAGTATAACATTGAAGGCCAGGAGTGATAGCATAACAAGGAGGGCATATGCCTTGCACATGGCTGACCCAAATTTGGTCGCCAGAATCTCATATGGTCCCCAAAGCACCACTAGGAATGACCTCTGAGTGCAGAGCTAGGAATAACCCCTGAACATTGCTGGGTGTACCCAAAATCACTTCCTCAAATAAATAAAATTAAATTATAAAATTCACAATGGGTGTGTGAGGCCATATATTTGAGCCTAGCACCTCTCTCTCTCTCTCTCTCTCTCTCTCTCTCTCTCTCTCTCTCTCTCTCTCTCTCTCTCTCTCACACACACACACACACACACACACAGTATTGCTATCCTGATTATAATTGACCTCAAAAAGAATTATTACATAGACACAAAAGAATGCTTATTTAGAAATAATGACAGAAACATTTTGGAAATTTGAGTCTGTGGTATAATACATGTGTTCTTACTAAGAGGTACTTACTTTCCATAGTGGTGGTAAAGCAATAGTTTTTGCTAAAAACTACAAGGTGTATTAGGCCCTGTTGTTTGCTGAGTTGAGCTTGTGTGAGAACTCTCTCAGTTTCATGATTTCATTTACATGGGGTTTTTGTATATCAAATTTCTTACTGTAAAAGTGGGATATTATCATTGCATTCATACAAAATCATAATTGTAGTTCTATTTCTCAGAGATAACTGATGTTAACAGAAACTATACTTATTCTACAGTTCTCATACTTGGTGTCTGAAACTGGATTGCCCTTTAAGAGGCAATTGGTTCATCTTAGACACTCTGATTCACTAGGTCTGGGTAGGGTCAATGCTTATGTATTTTTAATAAGTACCTCTTGCAAGGTTCTATATATAGTTCAAATCCATTTCTAAAGCTGTACTTCTATACTCTAAATTTTCAAGTAGATCTATGCAGATCACATTGTGTTCAGCTTCTCTCTGGCCTTAATGTTCATCTGTAGTATATCTATTGGAGATGAGAAGATATTTAATAAGAAGTAATTCTTGATTGTTAACTTGTACTGTAACCATTTAGAAGACAAGCTTCTAATTTAGTGGAAAAGAGACCCCATAACACAGTTCTCCAGAGAAACAACCAGTTGAATATCTAGACCTCAATTTAAATATATATGAAAAATTACTTTTATAGGAATTTATTCCAGTGATTTTAGAACCTGTTCATGTTCTGCTATCTGTAAACCGGAGAAACAGGAAAGCTGGTGGGATAATCTAGTTCCAAGCCTGAATGCTTAAGAACCAGGAACTCTATTGTTCATGGGCAAATGATAAACATCCCAGCTCAAGAGAGAAAATAAGGCCAGAGAGATAACTATGAGGGCTCAGTGCTTTACAAGCTTTACATGAAAGAGGCTTAGGTTGATCTTGGCAGTGTGTGGCTCCCCGCCCACCACTGTAACTGCTGAGTACAGATCCAAGAGTAGCCTGTGCACTGCTTAGTAAGACATGCAATATTTAATATATATATTTGGATATTTAGAGCCACACTCAGTGGTGCTCAGGGATTACTCCTGGCTCTGTGTTCAGAGATCACTTATGGTGATATTTGGGGGAACCGTATGTGATGCAGAAAATTAAACTTTGGTTAGTCATATGCAAACCAAATGCCCTAACCCCTGCGTTTTCTCACCAAATTTTCTAAGAAAAATAAAACTACCCTTTCCCTCTTTAATGGAGACATTAACTGGAATGGATAAGACCCTCCAGCATTGGAGAGTGAAAGTTGTCTTTGGTCCTCTCATTTACACATACTATCATCTTCCAAAATCATCCTCATAAAGAAAAAATATCTTATTCTGTAACTATGTGTGAAAATCATCACAAGATAGCAAATTTGCATTTCTTTCAAGTTCACTGGTGACATAAATGCTACTTCTTACAAAGACCATACTGTGATAATCTTTAGAATAGAGTGGAATACCAACTGACAGTTTCTGGTGGACATTCTCCTCACAGTACCAGATAGATAGTACAGAGTTATGATACTTTTCTTGCATGTAGTCAACCCTAGTTAGATTCCTGGCACTGCAGGATCCCCCAGGCACTACTGAGAGCAATCCTCAAGTGCAGAACCAGGAACAGCTTTCAGCACTAATTCAGTCACCAAGCACCCCTCTAGCTCTGCCAAAAAAAAAAAAAAAAAAGAAAAAGAAAAAGAAAAGTAAAGAAATAATTGCATGGTCTTTGGAGTTTTATTAAGCTAAAAGAACAAGATCCTGATCATGATGCAGTCATTTATAAGCACATTCAATGATGTATAGTAAAATGACCAGTATCACCCTTCCTCAGCATCTCTCTGATACTGTAGTATGCTGTTTCTTTATCTCTGTGACCACAATAAAGGTGTAACAAGTAAAGAATCTCTTCTGATATAGTCAGCCACAAAATCTTAAGTATTCAAGTGATTGTTGGGAGTAATATTTGGGATAAGAGGACAAGGTCAGTTGCATCCAATAATAGGCATAACACCTCTCTCAGAAGTTGAATGCATGACATTTCTTAAATAGGACAAACACTAGAGAGGGATGTTGATGCTACTGGCAGTTTCTGTGAATTATACATGATGCACTGTTTTAAAATTCAGCGGAAAACTGCCATTTAGCCTTTATAATAAACGGTATTGTATGAAAAGTAAAGTGCTGAGTGTGTGAACAGGAAATATATAATGGATCTTAAGTACACCTCTTTGCATTCTAGCAACAGAATGTATAAAACCAGGTCTTTAGGAAGTTTAACCTCAAGATACCTTACAGAATGAACTAGATATATCCCTGCCTGTATGAACTGAACTTCCAAACCAGCCCCAATTTCTAAATTTTCTTTTACTTAAACTGCTTTAAGCTGACATAATGTAAATGAAAGCTACAGTGGCCTTTCTCCATTGCCCTCTGTATATGTATATACATATATGGCCCTCTGGTAGCAGGGGGAATTAGATAGATTAGGTTGTGGAAGTAGCAGAAACGTCTCAGAGTTCTGGAGACTAAATATTTTTGTTATTACACATGGCAAAAGGAACAAAAGGTTTTTCTGAGGTCTGTTTTCTAAGAGTGCTGAGCACGTTGTTGAGGTCTACATCTTTATGAGAGTCTCTGCTCTAACAAAAGTGGGAATGAGGCAATGATGAAAAGTTCTGATTTTATTCAAGATTGTAATCCTGGAGAGAAAAATAAAGAACTGTTTGTTCAAGTCAGTACAAAATTTATAAGCTTTAATGCAGCAAAGTAATTAGTTAACTATAGAGTTCAAATGAACAGAATATATACAACAGCAAGAGTCTAATATTTGAGGTTACTTATAAATTGTAGTGAAAGTTTACACCTAATCCTGTCCTAAGTCATCCTCACTCAACCAATGTCCTAACCCAAGAATATTTGTTTTGTTACCTTCAGACCCACATTAGCACTGTTAAGGAATCAAGAAGCCTATTCTAAAGAGAACAAAATAGTCTTGGTCAGTGAATCTGTAATAGCATGTAGTTAGAGGATGCCACAGATCTCTAAGCATATTCAAGACCCAGAAGGAGGTACCACTGCTTATTTTCTCCCAACCATGTGTCAACATAAACTGGTCCTAAGGTGCCTTCTCATGAACATCCTCCAAATTTCTCTCTGGTATGAATCTATGGAACTGATGAAAATGCAACTAATAGCCAAATATCTGATTACTAGTTATCCTCAAGCAATGGAAATGTCAACTTATATTTGCACTTTTACCATTGCCTGTGCTTTTCAAATGTTATGACAAAGCTGTCCTGCTTTTATAAAGAGAGAGAAACTCAAGTTATTTTTATAAATTAATAAATTTTGTCAAGAAGTTCTCTTTTAAGAACAAAATCATGAAAATCCAGAATGACATAGCAGCCATTAAAATTTAAATTCTTTTCATATTTCATAGAGACTCAGTAAATGTCCCCAAAACTTCTCTAGTATTAGAAACACTCTAGATGTCTGCAGAAACATCAAAAAAAAAACTCTTCTCAGAGCAAAAGAGATAGAAGAAGAAATAGATCAAATGTTAGAAAGCACAAATTGTGCTTTTTTTGTAGGCAATGAAAATGTCTGCTGCCCGCTGTCTAACAAAGCTTGTCAGGAAAGTCTGACTCCTGTGCCAGTGAACACATGACAACTCTTCTCTGCAGCCCTGGAGTCAGATGTGTCTGTGTAAATGCAGCCTGTGATGTCTGTCAGCCTGAAACTGAAACATCATTCAAGGAATATCTCAGTGTCACAGTGTTCTCCTAGCCTTTGTATGTCTTTTCTATGAACAAGGCACATCCTTCTAAATTTGAATTCAAATTTGATTCACAACCAGTCTGATAGGTCAAGTGATCGCCAACCTTTCTGCACCACAGACCCGCAACCATCTGCAGACCAGTGCTTAATGGCCCAGTGCTGCAGGTCTAACAGATCCATGTTTTTCACTCGTCTGTTGAGATTGTTAAAGATGTCAAAATGTTAGCAGACCTGGTTATCTTATTTCTGTGATGTTTTTATTTGCTGCTACTACTTAGACTTCTTTTACTAATAAAGAAAAATAATATTAATATTCTCTAATCAGATGCACAAGTTAATGGATATTTATTTTCCAAAAATTTACAAGTCAGTTTAGAATTTATTGGCAATGAAAAACTCTTCACCTAGTATTCATGTTTAATACAAAAGATTTCTTAGATCTTAGACCAAAGTTCAAACAAGGAAGAAACAGAGAGCTGATTTTTTTAAAGTGTTTGCTGCCCTTATTTATTAGATCCCTAAAGTAATGTGGTTTTTTATATCATTGATGTTTGCTGAGTAGAAATTATTAACTCACTTGAGAATATTATGCTTAGCAACACAAATTAGTAATTGTCATTTGAATTCCATATAATTTTGTATATGAACATAATTCATCTTAAGCAATAAGGATTTTTGATCACTCATTTAATTTCTTATCAGATCACTCAGTAAAGTATAAAAATAAAATATTAGTGCCTTCCAGTGTTTTTGTCTTTCAGCATTGTTAGATTGAAGACAATGGTCCTTACCTTGGTGACTCACTGTGAATGATTATTTGTTTTGTTTTGTTTTGTTTTTTGTTTTTGTTTTTGTTTTTGAGTAACCCACTCAGGGGTTACTCCTGACTCTGTGCTCAGAAATTGCCCCAGCAGGCTCAGGGACCAAAAGGGATGCCAGGAATTGAATCAGGATGCCAGGCATTGAATCTGTCCTGTGTTGGCCATATGAAAGGCAAATGCCCTTTCGCCGTGCTAGCTCTCTGGTCCCTGATTGATTATTTTTTAACACCATTCTTTATGAGTGAATCCTTATAAATATATTTCATATTCAAGGCAAAGTCTCAGCCTCTTCCATTAAAAACGAACAAATAAATACATATTACTTGTAACTTGTGGGCCTGGGGATAATTTGTGTTACTTTATGTTTTGAAAACAATCTCCAATTAGTAATAAAGTGGGTTGTCATATGACTGACACAGTCTATACTAAAATATTTTCTGGTATGCAGTGGAGTTTTAAAAACTACATATTCAGGGGCCGGGCGGTGGCGCTAAAGGTAAGGTGCCTGCCTTGCCTGCGCTAACCTTGGACGGACCGCGGTTCGATCCCCCGGTGTCCCATATGGTCCCCCAAGCCAGGAGCAACTTCTGAGCACATAGCCAGGAGTAACCCCTGAGCGTTACTGGGTGTGGCCCAAAAACCAAAAAAAAAAAAAAAAAAAAAAACTACATATTCAGGGACCAGAATGGTAGCACAGCAGTAGGGCTTTGCACTTGGTTGACCCAGTCAGACCGGGCTCGATTCCTAGTATCCTATATGGTCCCCTGAACCAGGAGAAATTTATGAACACAGAGCCAGAAGTAACTTGAGTGCCACCGAGTGTGGTCCCTCTCAAAAAAACCCAAAATCTAAAAATTATATATTAAATTTATATAATTTTATTGATATTTCACTTGTCAGGTACCTCATTGTTATATTTAAAAATTATATTTTGTATTTGAGTTTGCTTATATGCAACAATGGAAATCCTCAAGACAAAAGGACTTTGTTATATTAAAAATATAACTATTTCTTGGGGCTGGGAAGGTGGCGCTAGAGGTAAGGTGTCTGCCTTGCAAGCGATAGCGTAGGACGAACCGCGGTTCGATCCCTCGGCGTCCCATATGGTCACCCCAAGCCAGGGGCGATTTCTGAGCGCATAGCCAGGAGTAACCCCTGAGCATCAAACGGGTGGCTCAAACCCCCCCCCCAAATATATATATATATATATATATATATATATATATATATATATATATATATATATATATATATATATATAACTATTTCAATATATAGGAAGCCTGAAACCAAGTAATACTATGAGTACTTCTTAAAATATGCAATATAGAAAGCAAATCCCTTTACAATTATGTACCTGTGTGAGAGGAAATACTATTCCCTCATGCTAACTGAATGTTTTTGAATTCAGTTAAAAGGTGTTTGTAGGCACAGTGATATTTTACATTTTCAAATGTTATAATAATCTGTAGAAATATACTTCCAGGCATTCTCTCCAGAAACTAATTTGACAAGAATAATATTTGTAAGTAAGCAAGAAAATTTCCTCAAAAGCAACCTTGCTTTACATGGCATCAAATTGAAATCTGTATAGAAAAATTATAATAATATATGTATTTATAATCTATAAAAGTGTTTACTTTGGAAAAGCCTTTTTAGATATTCTGATTTGCCAACACATTATTTTAATTTTAAGTTATATAATAAACATAATTTGAGAAAAAGTTTACCAACAGAAGTTATTTTAAATAAAAAGAATTGATAGAAGTCCAATTAGTTTATTAGTTAATTCAGTAGTTGTAGGTAATATAAGAAACATTTTTATTGGGACAGAATTATCTTTATAATGGTTTCCTTTTTGCTTCACCTATTCTTGAGAATTTGAGCCATCATGGACCCTTTCTTAGGAACTTACTCTTTAGGTTTGTGGATTTGCGTGGTTTGTGGGCCCTATCCAGCAGTGTTTATGTAGTCCCCCAAGCCAGGAGCAATTTCTTAACACAGGGACCACTTCTAATTCACTACTCCCAGCAATGCATATGGACCATATGGTACTGTTGATCAAACTCCAGGCTCATCCTGTATGCCAAGTTTGAGATCCAGCCTTTTTGTTTGTTGTTTTGGGGCTATAAGCAGAAGGCCTCAGGGGGTCACTTCTGGCTCTGCACTCAGGAATCACTCCTGGCAGTGTTAATGGACCATAGGGGATACTGAGGATCAAACATGAGTCTACTGAATATTACCCTTTGTACTCTCTCTTTGGCTCTGAACTCTAGCTTTTTAAACAATTTTACCCAATCCAGAAATTCACATTTTAAAAGATATGTGTGAATAAATACATATTATATACTATATCTTTATATAATATGTATTTATATATTATATACTACATATTTATATAATATGTATTTGTTTATACACATGTATATTTAATAGTTTGCCATAAACTTTTTAGAATTATGTTTTTGTATGTGTGTGGAATTTTTCCAGTTGACTTTTAAAACTTACTGCGAAGAGTCTCTGTTAGCTTACCTGCTAGCTCCCACACTGATGATCATAAGAGAGTCCTTCGGCTAAAAATGTTCTAAATAGGGGCCGGGCGGTGGCGCTGGAGGTAAGGTGCCTGCCTTGCCTGCGCTAGCCTAGGACGGACCGCGGTTCGATCCCCCGGCGTCCCATATGGTCCCCCAAGAAGCCAGGAGCAACTTCTGAGCGCATAGCCAGGAGTAACCCCTGAGCGTCACAGGGTGTGGCCCAAAAACCAAAAAAAAAAAAAAATGTTCTAAATACACTGAACTTTAAGACTAATCATAATTTAGCACAGAGGCATTTTCCTAGTAAGCACTTGTGTTTTCCTTTTGATAAATGTTAGCTCATGATATGACATTGTTTTACTCCCCATACATAGAGAGCAATTGTAGTTCACACACAGGAAGCTCACATCAAGTAAGTACTAGACTACAATGAACTGAGTGTTAGTTCCATCCCCCTCTTGGTATTAGCACTGTGAGCATTTGCAAGTAACCAACCATTGTCAATCTGGCTTTATCAAGGATCAAAAGGAGACTATTTTCTTGGCCTATTCACATGAATAGTATTACGCTGTTTCCTTGAAAAATAAGTGTCTTATATTAATTTTTGCTTACAAAAGATACACTGTTTTATTCTCAGGGGATGTCTTATTTTTACCATGAGGTAGTATATGGTACACATTTATTGTTAAATGAAAATAAAGAAAATCTATTACCTTTATATGATATGGTAGTATGGTAGTTGGCAACATTAACCAAACTGTGAATCTTACCAAGAATCTTATCAAGATTATCAAACCTTATCAAGAATTTACTCACCACCTTCAGTGGGTCCCATTTGCTCCGATCTTTCTGTTCTTCTACAGCCATCTTCAAGTCTCCTCTTTCCTGCCCATGCTCACTACTCTCTCAGACCTCTGTTGTGACTTCAGGACTCCGCATAGCATCACTGGTTGCTAGAAACCAGTAGTAGTGACCCTAGCAACCAGTTAACAGTAAATTAATTTTCATTCCAAGACAGTGCCTAGGGAAGCCTTGTTTTCGGGGAGATGCCTTATATTTCACCCAGAAGGAAACCAGTAAGTAGGTCTTATATTTGAAGGTTGTTTTATCTTCAGGGAAACATGGTAGATGAAATCCTAAGCTTTATCAGATATCATAAAATACAGATAACATCAAACTATCTATGTCCTTATCATATTAACTGAATGTGATAATAAAATACTATTGTCCTTTAGGTTCTTCTTGTTGATGGGAAAGAATGTTTGCATCAGAGAGAGTACAGAGTTTAAGGCACTTGCCTTTTATTCTAACTGGCCTTGATTTGATCTTTGGCTTCACAATGCTCTCCAAGCAAAGTTAGAGGTGATCTTTGAATATATAGCCAGGAATATCTCCGGGGCCTAACTCTTTCCTTGAGGGTAAGAGAAGGGATTGAGAAGGGAAGGTGAGGGAGGGGAGGAGGAGGAGATATGAGATCCTAAATACTCCTAAAAAAAAAAACATAACTATATACTTATTATTAGGGAGCTAATATGTATGTTATTGAACTTGGTATATTATTCCTGTCCTGAGCACTTTCAACCACATGGTCTCAGTTTATCCTCAGCACTGATCTTACTTTACATACACCTCCCATAGATGTACTGAGAAATTTATGTTCGTCATTTTGATCTGTCAAGGATTAACCCAGTTCTTATATTTGCAAATTATTAAATACTAAGCTATATCCCCTGTTTAAAGGAATCATTTTGAGTTTGTTCCGGAAACATCTCACTATGTTAACCCTTTATAGTCTGATGTAGTAAGGTATTATAGACCATGGTTATAAATAGAGCAACAGCTAAAAGTAAATTGCCCTGCTGGCACTTTTACAGAGAAAATTATTTTCTTGAATTTTTTTTCTTAATCATGGCATTTTATTTTTACAGTATCACTGGTTCTGTTTATTCTAAGGGACTTATTCACCTAAACCACTCTTTGTAAAGGGTACATTACAATTAATACTAAATTTCAAATGATTTAAAAATATACATATCGTCTTCATTGTCCAGAATTCATATGAGTTTGAAAGTAGACCATTGTTTAAATTGCAAGGGCACATGGTGAAATTGTTTATGTAGAAATTCTATTTTTCACACAATATCAGAGGTATTTGAAATAAAATAAGTAACAGAATCTTATAAAATGATGAACAATGTAGGTATCATACTCCATCATTATTATGCTAAAACTATAAAATATTAATAAGTTTTATAAGAAAAATGGAAGCACTAGATTGCAACATATAATAAATATTATGACATTGAGATTTTTAAAAAAATTACCAAATTACTTTCCAAACCACTTATTCTTGCTTCACTCAGCTCCAAACTCTTAACTCTCTCCTATTCTCAAAGTAAAGCTATCAAATGAGTTTGGCAGAGTTCCCAAATCTCAATGCATTTTCTAGATGTTACTGAAAAAAATATATATAAGCAACTCTCTAATGCTTTCAAAGGACAGTAAAAATAGGTGGTTTTTATCTTATTTATTCAAAGAAAATGGTGCTGACTAGGATTCTAAAGTGGGTTTTATGCCATATTCATCCAAGAATGAAAGGATGTGTGTATTTCTTGTGCTTTCATGTTTCTTCTTTTCTGGCCATACATATCCTTTTAAAACTTTTGAGAAAAAAAAAACTTTTGAGAAACTCAGATGCACTTCACCATTTCCTTTTCCAGTGGGACTTTAAATGCTACTATTATGTAGGGAAAGTGGGAGTTAGAAATGTTTTTCCTAAATGGAATGTGTGTCTTTATACTAGTGTGATGTGATTCTGAGAACTTTTGTTAGGAGGCCACCATGTGCTGTTACTGTGATAGAATAAAAATGTAAACAATAAAGTATTGGTCTTGCCTTTCAGGATCTCCTACTGTAGTAGAGATGACTGCTGTGTAAATAGCTGCATCTTGTAATACAAGTCACTCTTGGGAAGCCATTTAAGTCTATGCCCTCTGTAGAACAAAAACAAGTTATATTTTTAATATAAAGGACCATACTTAACACAAAAATTTAGTATTTGAAATAGTTGGTCCAGAAATATATAAATGAATACATATGTCATGACTTTTCTCCACTCTTACATTCTGATAACTATTTTCTCATACAAGTCACCTAAAATATTTAATATTTCATTAATTAGAATATTGTTATATTGCCTTTGGTGGAGTTGCCAGAGAATTTCCTATATTTTCAGACAGATTAGTATATCATTTATAGTTGTAGTTTTCATTCACTATGCTATACCCCTTTCTGTAACTGCATATTGCAATGATCTTTTGAAGAATTGATATGTTGTTTTAGAATGCTATCACTAATTCCTAATATTCTGGAGTTTATCTTTCATTTGGGACATTTTTTTAGAATTTTGATTAGATCTATGACCTTTAAGTTTCTAAATATTTATTTCCAAATAATGATAATAATTGTTCTTTATATTAAGGCAGATACCTAAATTTTTGTTTTGGCTGTAAGATTCCATAAATTAAGGCTCACTTTTCATTTTCAATTATTTCCAGTCATTTCAGTTAGTTTTGCTAATCAATCAACAAGTAATGCAACAAATATAAGGTTAAGTTGAAGGTTTGTAAACAAACTTCTTAGACCTTTCTGGGAAGAAATATTTAGAGTTATCAGCACAATCCATACCCCTGGAGAGAACACCCCAAATCTGGCAGGATTATTTGTTATTTGTAACAGATTAAGTTGGAGTAAAGGTGTTCACCTATAACCATAGAAGGGATTTCTTCCCTAATTATCATTGTATTGTTCAGATTTGAGCCTTACTTGAATTTCAAACAGAAAGTTCTTAAACATCATCTCAAGAGCTCTCTTGGATCAATCTAATCTCTATAAATTTGCTTTTTAAAAATGCCTTTAAGCTGGTTTTGTGATTCAAAGCAAGTATCTGGTACTCATTTTGGGAAAAACAGTGTTCAGACATATAACACAACAATATTCAAATAATGTAAAGTTCACTCATAATAGAGAATTTTTAACAATAAAGTTGGGGACAAAAATAGATTCTGTGAAACTATTAACAGATTTTAATGGGGAAAATTGTTAAGAATATTAAAAAAGAGTTTCTCTAGATTTTTCCGATTAACTCAATAATTAAGACATTTTGACAACTAGTTATAGCATCCGTCTGTTATTCCTTTGATGTAGTGTATATATTTCTCAGGAATTATCACTTTTATATTTTATTATTTTCAGTACCTTATATCCACTAGAACATAACACTGTTATATAAAGGAATTCATTTCTTTGGGAGTTTAGATCAGAATTGGGATTTTAGAATCAGAAAGTCGGAGTCTGATTTAAAACTCAAATAACGTAGTTTTGAATATATCCCTTAGCCTTCCCAGGTATCAGTTTCAAAATCTATGAAATGAGTATTTTATTAATTAAAGCATATTTGTGATTAAATAGATTACATAGGTGATAGAAGTATAACAACACAGCAGTCTATTAGCACAAAGCCAATTAGTTTCTTACATAAAAAGACTGCTTCTATATTCTTGCAGAAGTGCTCTACTATATCTTACAGTAACACATTAATTATGAATGTAATTATTAAAACATTTTAATTATGTTCTAGTTTTTGATGAATAATATTCTTTTCCTCCATATTGATTAAATAATTTGTTCTTAATGTCTGGTCTATGGACTAGTTTCAGTCCACAGGTATGAAAGTTTTAAAATTCACTGGATTAAATCATGTTATTTTATGAATTTTAGACTTCACAATAAACTGCCCTCATCATTTTTTCTATATTTCAACAGGAGCATTGGGATATTGAATCATACTTAGCTATTTTCAGAGCTATTTCTAGTTCTGTGCTTAGGAATCATTTCTGTTAGTGTTTGGGGACTATATGAGTGTCAGGGATAAAATCAATGCAAGCCTTGTACCGGGCAAAAACCTTGCTAACAAGCAATAATGCTAAAGCTACTTGTTCAACATGTCAAGCAACTAAGCATTAGAAGATGTTATAATTTTCAAAGTCATTATGCTGCAAACAGCTTTAATTATATAGTATTTATTATAGCATTTACTATATGTAACTTGATAGTTTCTGAATCTCAGTTCAAAATTGTGATAGTATATAATTTATGATTCATGCTTTCTATATATCATGGACACCTACAAATCTTTTTTTTAGAAACCAGAAATTTAATAACATACATAGCTCATGTATATATGGAAGATAGTCATGAAAACTGAGTTGCCATAGTTATAGCACAGAGAGTAGGGTGCTTGCCTTGCACACATTTTGATCCCTGCATCCTAAATAGACCCCAAAGGCCTTTTAGGAGTAATTTCTTTTTTTTTTTTTTGAAAATTACAATGGGAATCAATTTTTATTGAACCAGACATGTCCAATGCAGTGCCCCATAAAGCTTTTTAAAACACCAAATTAACAAATTATCAAATATCCCAAATTAAATAGTAAAATTAATTATTATGAATTGAGTTTAGACATGGGATGACTACAAGTCACTTTCCTAATTATAAGATTCTTTTTTTGTTTGGGGCCATATGTATATGTCCTCAAGAGTTCCTCCTGGCTCTGCAATCAGAAATCACACATGGAAGGACTTGGGGGATGATAAGAGGTTCCAGGGATTGACTCTAGGTCTGCTTTGTGCATGGCAAGGGGCCATACCTGCTGTACTAACTCTCTGGCTCAGGATGCTATTTCTTTTTTTTTAATTTTTTTTATTTAAAAATATTTATTACATACATGATTGTGTTTGGGTTTTAGTCATGTAAAGAACACCATCCATCACCAGTGCAACATTCCCATCACCAATGTCCCAAATATCCCTCTTCCCCACTCAACCCCCACCTGTACTCTAGACAGGCTTTCTATTTCCCTCGTACATTCTCATTATTAGGATAGTTCAAAATGTAGTTATTTCTCTTACTAAACTCATCCCTGTTTGTGGTGAGCTGTAACTTCAATCTCTTTTCTCTTTTGTGTCTGAAAGTTATTATTGCAAGAATGTCTTTCATTTTTCTTAAAGCCCATAGATGAGTGAGACCATTCTGCATCTTTCTCTCTCTCTCTGACTTATTTCACTCAGCATAATAGATTCCATATACATTCATGTATAGGAAAATTTCATGACTTCATCTCTCCTGACAGCTGCATAATATTCCATTGTGTATATGTACAGTTTCTTTAGCCATTCATCTGTTGAAGGGTATCTTGGCTGTTTCCAGAGTCTTGCTATGGTAAATAATGCTGCAATGAATATAAGTGTAAAGAAGGGATTTTTGTATTGTATTTTTGTGTTCCTAGGGTATATTCCTAGGAGTGGTATAGCTGGTTCGTATGGGAGCTCGATTTCCAGTTTTTGGAGGAATCTCCATATTGTTTCCCATAAAGGTTGAACTAGACGACACTCCCACCAGCAGTGGATAAGAGTTCCTTTCTCTCCACATCCCTGCCAACACTGCTTGTTCTCATTCTTTGTGATGTGTGCCAATCTCTGGGGTGTGAGGTGGTACCTCATAGTTGTTTTGATTTGCATCTCCCCAATGATTAGTGATGTGAAGCATTTTTTCATGTGTCTTTTGGCCATTTGTATTTCTTCTTTGTCAAAGTGTCTGTCCATTTCTTCTCCCCATTTTTTGATGGGATTAGATGTTTTTTCTTGTAAATTTCTGTCAGTGCATTGTATATTTTGGAGATTAGCCCCTTATCTGATGAGTATTGGGTGAATAGTTTCACCCACTCAGTAGGGGGCTCTTGTATCCTGGGTGCTATTTCTTTTGAGGTGCAGAATCTTCTCAGTGTAATATATTCCCATTTGTTAATCTCTGCTTTCACTTGCTTGGAGAGTGCAGTTTCCTCTTTGAAGATGCCTTTAGTTTCAATGTCCTGGAGTTTTTTTTACCTACGTGTTGTTCTATGTATCTCATGGTTTCCGGTCTGATATTGAAGTACTTACTATAGCGATTAGGCAAGAAAAAGATATCAAGGGAATCCAGATAAGAAAGGAAAATGTCAAGCTCTCACTGTTTGTGGATATGATACTGTACCTAGAAAACCCTAAAGTCTCTACAAAAAAGCTTCTAGAACAATAGACTCATAGAGCAAGGTGGCAGGCTACAAAATTAACATACAGAAATCTATACACCAATAGTAATAAGGAAGAAATGGACATTAAGAAAACAACCCCATTCACAATAGTGCCACACAAACTGAAATATCTTGGAATCAACTTGACTAAAAATGTGAAGGAACTATACAAAGAAAACTATAAAACTCTGCTTCAGGAAATAAGAGAGGACACACGGAATTGGAATCACATACCCTGTTCATGGATTAGCAGGATTAACATCATTAAAATGGCAATACTCCCCAAACCATTGTACAGATTTTATGCGATCCCTCTAAAGATACCCATGACATTCTTCAAAGAAGTGGATCAGGAACTTTTGAAATTTGTTTGGAACAATAAACACCCTAGAATAACTGAAGCAATCATTGGGAAAAAGAATATGGGAGGAATTACTTTCCCCAACTTTAATCTGCACTACAAAGCAATAGTTATCAAAACAGCATGGTATTGGTATAAAGACAGGCCCTCAGATCAGTGGAATAGGCTTGAATACTCAGACATACAATCATCTAATATTTGATTAAGGAGCAAGAAATCCTAAATGGAGCAAAGAAAGTCTCTTCAACAAGTGCTGTTGGCACAACTGGCTAGCCACTTGCAAAAAATTGAACTTAGACTCCCAGCTAACATCATGTACGAAGGTTGAATACAAATCTTTTTATAATAAGTATACTTAATCCATTATAAATTATATATTTTATAAATGGACTTTAGAATTAGTTGTTCTGATAAATTAAATGATTTGTCAACTAAGAGTCCTATAATATGTCCTAGACATTCAAGCCAGGGTGCAATAGTATTACATGACAGTGGGAGGAGCACAAACAAGAGGAATCGGGGGTTCATATTATAACAATTTTTATCATCTTCATTGAAAAACCTGCCTTGCCTCAGTAGGGGTGGTATCACTTTCAACAGTAATACAGGCATCACACTGCAAGCATGTGAATGTGAGGTGCAGAAACAACCTAGCAGAAAGCAGTCTTAGGCCTATCAAGAAAACAAGGTATTTTTTAACTGGATTTTAGATTTGACTATATATTTAAGATACAGCCCTGGCAACATTTCAAGATTTACAACTAATAATTTTAGCTCACAAAAATTTGTATTGATAGACTGTATGTTTAATCTTAAGGAATCTAACTTAGAAGTGTAACCACATTACTAGTTTGAAGTAAGGTAAACTGCAATTAAGTTGTAAGTTTTTCTTTTCACAGATTGAGTATTTTTAATGATTATTATTGAACTGACATTTTCAGCACTGTAACTGTAGTAAAGATTACTTTTATTCCTCTTTGAAAATTAATCTTTTCAAGGAATTGTGTATGTGTTAAAAATTTGGTAGTGTATTGGAACACTTTAGCTTAGATCTTGAAATTAAATACAAGAAAAGGTGACTCAATTGCAAGGCAATAATACTGTACTAATTTTCACTATCTTTAAGATAGGAATGCATCATATATACCATAACTGCTTCAGGAAATATCCCAGTCTTCCTAAGTCATATTAAGTGCAAAATAGAATAGTATTAGGATAACATTTGGGTAAACAATTTATAAATGATTGGCACAAGATATCTACATGTCAATTTTGTGATAAGTTCATAAAGAGTGATCTTAGAATCATGGATGTAAAGAACATAAAAAAGCTAATGAAGCTTTTTTTGATAACTGAAGTATATATAGATCAACTTTGTTTTTAATTATCAATGAACTATTAAGCTATTTAATATCATCCTCAAATCACAGGAACAGTTGAGCAGAAAAGATCTTTATTGGCAAGAAAGTAACTTCCAGGTTAGTCGATGAGTCTGTCTGACCAGCAATAGCTGAGAACAGCTGGAGTGAGGTTTGGGGGCCTATGGGTAGAAAGCTACCTTGGCTTTATGCCAAGTTAATTTTGGATGATGAAAAAGCTTATACAGATTGGGGGCATTTCAGGGAACTTTACAGATATTCATGAGGGAGAGTGGTGAAGCATAGAAGACTAGAAGACTATATATTCATGAAGTGAATATACATGAGTTTACATTACATGCTTAGGAAATGGCATAAAAGTCAGGTGGGAATGGTTCCTAATGTGTTAATGAAAGAAAGTGTTGTGTGTTGTGTCTTATCAATCTTGTGGTCACTAGCACACCTTTTCCACTAACTGGTTCTGTCCAGCCAAGAACTTGGAGTTCTTATCTGCTTGATAGTTTTTGTGGGTGTTACCAAAATCTACTTGTAAGTCCTTTTCTTTCTTCAATCAAAACAATGTAGTCTCTCCCAGGAAAGAAGGTACCACACCACCTAGACTACAAGCCTCTAGCAAAATTGCTTTGCTTAACCCTCTCTCAGATTTAATGAGAAGGAAAGAAGTCATAAAGTTTTGATTTCATCAAAGCAAATATCTAGACATTACATCAATGTAGTATATCTTGTTTGTAAAAATACAATTGAGGCAATATACTTCCTAGATATACTTCAGAATAAGGTAAATCTTAATTTCCCTTTCAGATAAGATGATTCACAAAACCCTCTACACACACACACACACACACACACACACACACCACACAGTATATTAATGGCCCAGAGCATAATAACCAGTAAAACTACAAAAACAGGAACCAAAGGAAAAGATCTTTCTGAAAATATAGATAAGTACTTGAAAGTAGGGCGATGTCCTAAAAATTAAATTAAAATATATAAATAGGGGCAGGGATATGACACAAGCACAAAACTGTTTTTCATGTTTGACTCCTTAAATTTGGTTCCTAACATCACATGCCTCCGTGCCCTCAGCACTGTCAACAACCCCGGGTCTCAATGCACCACCACATGTGGCTCACACAGCGATAAAAAACGTTTGAAGCTAGCTTTCAAATCTGGGTGGATTTTGAAGATCATTATAACAATAAAAAAAACCTCTCAGTTTGCTTTGATCAAATTTGCCTATATTTTTAATATTAATAGAAATTTGAGCAGCAAAGGTGCCTCAGTTGGGGCTGACTATAACGTGAGTAACTTGTTACCAGGAACATGAAGAATGTCAGGATATTGATAAGACTTAGTACAATTTTCTCATCCACTATGTATGAAATAGACTTTTTGAAAGATAAAACAGACTACCTAGCTAAGGAGATTTCCAAACAAAGAACTGAAGAAATTATTTTGTTTCTTGGGGTAGAGGGAAAATTTCTCCACCTCATCAAGGTTCTTCTGAGGCTAAACAAATTAATATCAAACCAATTATTAAAATAGTCAAAATTTATAGACAAACATTTGGAGAATGTATATAGATGTGTATTGTAAAGTAAAATTGCACATATGATTGACATATATCTTGTGTTATATTTTAAGATAGGGGATGACCTCAGCTTAATTCTGACGATAAACATGAGATTCTCAGAGAGGAACTATTTGCACATAAGCCTACAATTTGCAAGTTTCCTCTCAAGCTTTTTTTTTTTTTGGGGGGGGGGTCACACCAGGCACCACTCAGGGGTTACTGCTGGCAGGCTTGGGGTACCATATGGGATGCCGGGATTTGAGCCACTGTCCTTCTGCGTCCAAGGCAAACACCTTACCGCTGTGCTATCTCTCTGGCCCCCTCCTCTCAAGCTTTATTAGTTTTGATCATTAACAATAAAGGATGTAGTCATTACTTTGTTGATTAGTAAAGAGCAAAGGACTGGGTTAAATCCAATAGCTGCTTATTGGCACCTATTTCCAGTGCTCTTCATTTTCAGTGATCTGCCTTATTTAAGTAAAGGTAACAAATTCCTCCTGAGGTCTACAAGGACTCTCTTGCCCTTCAGTTAACATACCAAGGTACCATTTATTGGAAGAAGCTTTCTCTGAACATTTTAAGAAAAGTTTAACTGGCCTCTTTGGGAAGGTGTATTCCCTCCTGCAAGTTAAAATAAAAAGTATATAGAAAGTAGCAAAACCAGGGTGGAATATTAAGCAAAAAGAGATCACGGAAGAAAAGATATTGCCTTTGAAAATGTCAACTTGTTGCACACAAAACTAAACAAAATCTGGTACTAGCTTTTGAGTTAAGAAAAAGCTTTACTTTGAGATTGACCAGCAAAAAGATGAAATTCAAGTCTGTTGTTCTGATGTGAGTCAGAGACTGGTCTGATGAAGTTAGAAAACAAGACATACGTGAAAAGATTGATTTGGATAAGGCAGATCAGTGGGTAATGAATCAGTCCATATAAGGCAAACGTTCCTGAACTTTCCATATTGTGGAATCACATACTTTGGCATAGACTCTAATAGGTATGGTTCTAGTTGTAGTTTTTATTATTTTTTCCATTGCACAGACAAGTTCCACTGATGTGAGAACAACTGACAGTTTTCAATCACTGTGCACATGTTCAGTTTGCTTTATATTGTTCAAAACAGCTCAGTGTTCTGTCAGTGTTTTGATTTGGGGTTATCTGCTTCATTTCCTTGTGTTGGGGCTGCACTTAACTATGCTTAGAGCTTTCTGTTGGCTTTACACTCAGAAATCACTACTTGGGGAAAGGTACTGAGGACCAAGCCTGAGTCAGCCATATGCAAGACAAGTGCCCAACCCACTGACCTATTTCTCTAGCTCCTTATATGCTCGTCTTAACCTGAGGAATATTTCAAATTAAACATACACTTGGAAACACTTTTTTCGTACCCTTACTTTATCATAAAAGATACATAGTAATTTTTCCAATGGAGGAAAATGATGAGAATATAGATGCTTTAAACATACAGGGTAGATGTGGGGACCTGAAAGAATTCCTAAATCAACATACAGAATATACCACCTTAATCATTTTTTCTTTAAAAACATAATAAGATATGTAAAGAACTATAAGAGGGAGTTATGTGGTAAGTTAAGAATTTACTAAAATAAAAAGATAAGTCAGGGTGGAAGATTAAAAAAAAAACTCCAGTCTTCATGGGCTGAAGAGATAGTATAGCAGGTAAGAAGGCATTTGCCGGGGCCGGAGAGATAGCATGGAGGTAAAGCATTTGCTTTGCATGCAGAAGGTCGATGGTTCAAATCCTGGCATCCCATATGGTCCCCCGAGCTTATGAGGAGTGATTTCTGAGCTTAAAGCCAGGAGTAACCCCTGAGTGCTGCCCAGTGTGACCCAAAAACCAAAAAAAAAAAAAAAGGCATTTTCTTTGCTTTCTTATGGTTGACCCGGGTTTAGTCCCTTTCATTCCAGATGGGCCAATATGCTCTGTCAGGAGTGATTCCTGTTTGAAGAGCCATTCATAAGCCTTGATCATCTTTGGCTGTTGGCCCTCAAACTAAAATAAAAATATAAATAAATAAACTCTCATAACAAATCTAGTTCTAGGGAATTTTTTTGTTTTTGTTTTTGGGGTGTGTGTGTGTGTGTGTGTGTGTGTGTGTGTGTGTGTACTACAATCAGCTATACTCAGGATTTATTTCTGGCTCTGTGCTCGAGTCACTTCTGGAAGTGCTTGGGGTCAAAACGGGATACTGGAGATTAAATTGCAAGCACCTTACCCACTGTATTATCTCTCTAGTTCACTCTTAGTATTTTTTAAATTTTCAGTGCTCTAATAATAATTTCATGTTACCACTTTAAAAGATAATGAATTAATCCATTGATTAGACTCAAATGAAGAAAACATTCATGTTAGTTGATTTAATCATAAAGACAATAATAAGGACCTTTAGCTTGATTTTCTGGATTTGATTCCTTCAGCCCTCACAAAGAATTGATTGAGCTTTGGAAGCTGAGGATATCAACATCATTGAGAAAGTTTTTCATTCTCATTTTTTTTTTATCACTCCCAGCATCAAACCCAGTTGTCTGTCCTCCGGAACAATTCAGCATTCCTACTTGGCCAAACCTGAATCATTTCTGGAACCCTCATAGGAAGAACACACAGGAAGAAATAACATATGAGCTTTTAAGGATGCTAATATTAGGAAAGATTGGGGTAGCTGTTGAAGATCCACAGCATTCTCCCTGGAGAACTAATATCAAAATTACAAAGCTATTACTCTAGGAGAGCAAATGTCTTTGTTTTGGACAACTTAATAAAAACATTAGATAGACAAAGTATTTTGCCAATTTAAAGTTTTATTATTTTGTTTAAATATATTTTCCCTTTTTGAACTGTAATTTTCTTCCTTTTTTTTATTTTTTGGATTTTGGGCCACTCCCCACAGTGCTCAGAGGTTACTCCTGGCTACCTGCTCAGAAATCGCTCCTGGCAGGCATGGGGGACCATATGGGACACCGGGATTCGAACCCACCACCTTAGGTTCTGGATTGGCTGCTTGCCAGGCAAACACCGCTGTGCTATCTCTCTGGGCCCTGAACTGTAATTTTCTTGCTCAAATTTAATATTAAGAGGAAAAGCAATTTTAATATTTCATTGATATTAATATAAGTTTATACTTATTTTATTATACACTATGAGTAATTTTCTTTACTTACATGTTGTGTAGCCCTGGAGCCCCTCTGAAGTTTCTCTTCCAGCAGGCTTCAAGTTCTATGCTATGATAGTGCTACTCTGGCCCATCAGGGTGCTGGTTAGGGCAGGGAAGGCTCCAAAGCCATACCAAGTGGGGTTGGCATTATTGGGTCATTTTGAGCTAAAAGTTGAAGTAGTGACTTGTATAAAATAATGCTATCTTAAGATGTGAATTTTACCTGAACTTACAATAGCTTGTCCCATGGATGGTAGTAATAGAGTCAAAATTAAGCTATGTGCCATTAGCTGGCTCAAGTCATATTAGCGTTTTTGTTCGGTTGTTATTTATTTATTTGTTTTGCACATACAGCATTAACACTTTATAGATAGACATTCACAAAGAAGGCTAGTAGAAATCAGCAATGGTAAACGGTCTTTTCCCTGTGATAATATATGCTGATGGTGAAAAGTTTATCTTGAGTTGATAATGAGAACATTTGAGAGCATAGGACACTTTACAATAACAGATATTGTTTGCTAAGGAACCTGTTGAGAGTACAATTTCCCATCTTAAGATTTATTTATATGATTGCAAATTTGAAATTAGAAGTGCCTAATAAAAATGACAAATTGAAAAACTAATAACAACTTGGTCTATGGAGCTAAGAACCTACGCTATTAGCTTGTTACAAAAAAAACTAGAAGAGACACGGGAAGCAGAGTGCACTTTTTGTTTGGTTTTGGTTTTGGTTTTAGGGCCACACTCAGTGACACTTAGGGGTTACTTCTGGCTCTGCATTCAGAAATTGCTCGTGGCTTGGGAACCATATGGGATGTTGGGGATCGAACATTGGTCCGTCCTAGGTCCACTGTATGTAAGACAAACGCCCTACTGCTGTACCACCACTCTGGCCTATTCTCCATTCTATCTGCTTTTCCTATTTAAATTTTAAAGAAAATTAGCATGATTGTATTCCTACTCTTCCAGAAAGTTTGAGAAAATGAAACTAAAATGATTGTTCTAACTAAAGTTTTTCTTATCACAGTCCCAGTATATGTCTATTATTAGCATCCATTTCATTTTTAAAAGTATTCTGGTTTGGGCTACAAATTGCATAGTTATAACTGAGATGAGCTGAAAAAGGGGACCAAAATATGTAGGAACTTTTAAGAAATGTTAATATTAGTCTATCAAAGTATCTTCAAGATTTTCATAGAAACAACTGAAATTGTATCTTATTAGTAACAATCAGGAAAATTGTCTTTCCTACCACTAAGGTTTCTACATTTTTAAAATGATTTGTCTTTGGGGAGCATTTCAAATACTTAAAAAATAATTCTTGTGGGGACAGAGAGATAGCATGGAGGAAAGTATTTGCCTTGCATCAGAAGGTCAGTGGTTCAAATCCCGGCATCCCATATGGTCCCCTGAGCCTGCAGGAGCGATTTCTGAGCATAGAGCCAGGAGTAACTCCTGAGCACTGCTGGTGTGACCCCCCCCCCAAAAAAAACCAAAAAAAATTAATTCTTGTTTACATTCATGAGAATTGAACTACCCATGTTTTTATAATATTATAATAAATTAAAGAATATTTCTATTCAATAGTTTAAAAATATTCCTAATGAAAATTTTACTGATATTGTATTTACAAAAGTAATAATATGTATTCATGATGAATTTTTATATTTTCTTTCAAGAAAATGTATTGGTGCTGAAAATTTTTGTAAAGAAACATATTTAAATAGGAAATATTGAGCTGTTCAGCAAATAGAATAAAATTAATAGTGTATTTTATACATTAATATTCATTTTCATCTATAATTTCTGAAGGCTATTTCCCATTATGTTCAGTGTTTTTATAGTTTAAAGAAAATATTTCTTATCTCAAACTAGTTTTCATTTCCACTGGTAGCAAATAATCCATTTTTTATTTTAATTGAAAGTGATATTTTGAAAAAATTTAATTGAATTCTTGACAAGTTATTTTCTTTGTCTTGCCTGTGACAGTATATTTTTAAGGTGGATTAAATAAATATAGCATATTGCAAAGTCTTGACTTTAGAGTACCTTAGGAGGTTGTAATGACAGTATTCCCTTAAGTGTTCACTAGTAATATGCATAATCTAGGGTTATAGTAAGTTTTACTTATAAACAGGTGTAGTCATGGCTTACTCTGAGCTCTTCAGTCATTCTAATCACTCTTGGTGGGCTCAAGGGAACCTTTTGTGTTAGAGATCAAACCTAGTTAACTATGTGCAAAACAAGTGCCCTACCTACTAATGCTCCAGCTCCAGGTTGTATGAGTTGATAAGAAGCCATTAAAGCCTGCTGTCATTTTAAAAACAGACAGAAGAATAAAGTATCTTATGATTAAAGCTGCCAAAAAAACCTCCATAAGCAGTATATAAATGCAGCTTTCAATTACAGCTAGAAACGAAACACATTTAATATCGTTACCTCGTTAATGACTCACATAATAAAGCAATTCCATCTGGGTTATGAAATAATAAAACATAATTTCAAGAGTTTTTATAGTATATATTTTTTTCTGTAAACAACATTATCCAAAGATATGATAGTATACTTTGGTTGTGTTCTTTTCCCCAATTACTAAATTTTAGCACTTTTATAGGATAAATTCATATAGGGAATAGCAAGTAAGGCATTTTCCTTGCATCCAACTGATACAGATTTGATCCTTGGCATTGCAAATGGTCCCCCAAGCACTGTCAAGAGTAATGCCTGAACATAGAGCTCAGGAATAAGTTCTGGGCATCATTGGTATGACCACAAAACAAAAACAAAAAATAAGTTAAAAATTCATGATAGCACTCTTCAGTTATAAAGATAATCACATCATGTTTTCATTCTTAGTTATTGGATGATGTGTATTAATTACCAAAAGCAAACATTCTTTGGTAAAAGTAAAGCCAACATTAAATGTTGTGTGTGCTTCCAACATTTAATTATGGTAGTCAGTGAAATAAGTTAATACAAATGCCAGTTATTTAAGGAAAGAAGGTTTGTTTTTGTGTTTTTCCATGTGCTGTGTTTGCCTATGGGAACCACTAAGAGAAACAGCTATGGAAAGCATAGTTCTACATCATTTTTAGGGAGATCTGAGAAATTTGTATAAGAGATACAAAGGGGATGAAGAATAGGGACAGAGAGCAAGATCTACTGGTCTCATGTTTCTCTTCTTTGCTGGTGGTAATGGTGAGCTAGCGGCTATTTCTCAATCATTTCCCAAGCGCCAAGGGTCCACTTAAGGTGATAATCTACCAAACCAGATAATTTAATGACTGCGCATAATGGTATAATACTGTTCTAGCCCAGGAGTGTGGAAGGGATCACCAGATGGTAATTTTAAATTCTAGGTCTTTGCATATCAGTGTTAAGGGGACCATGCTGTACCAAGGATGAAACTTATCGGTCTTATGCTGGCCAGGGATACAGTTCAGCCCTTTTTATTGTGTGTGATTTTTGTTTTGATTTGGTTTTTGGGGGACTACAACTGGCAATTCAAGAGGCTTACTCCTGGCTCTGCACTCTGGAATTAATCCTGGTAGTACTCTGGGGACTATATGAGATGTCAAGGATCTAACCTAGATAATCTGCAAGCAATGCAAGTACCTTACTTGCTATTCTATTATTGTTCTAGTCAGTTGTGCTGTCACCTTGAACTGGCTATTTTTTTGTTTGTTTTTTTTTGTTTTGGGGCCACACCCACTGAGGCTCAGGGGTCACTCCTGGCTATGCACTCAGAATATCACTCCTGGCTTGGGGGACCATATGGGATGCCTGGGGATTGAACTGCGGTCCATCCTAGGCTAGAGCAGGCAAGGCAGATGCCTTATCACTTGCGCCACCATTCCAACCCCTGCCCCGAACTGGCAGTTTTTAGGGTGTTTCTGTTAATTCTTCAAAAATGGAATGTACAAGGGTTTCAGTGTTTTAATTTTTGTTAAGATATGTTCCTCTTCAATTTTTAAATACATGTCTTCTAAAACCAGTACATGTTCTTGTTATGGACCACATTATAGACTCTCAGTTTGTTTTTCTTTAAAGATAAAGAAAATAATCTGTACTTCAAAGTAACTAGAGTACAAAGTAACGTAGTATCCCTTTGACCTTATGGAATGAGCCCTGAAGGGAGACCAGAGATCCAGCCACCAACTCTGGCATTTGATTAATCATTCAAAGACTCTGGATAGGCTTCAGTGCACCTTTATGAGGACAGCCTACACATTGCATCCAATTTATGAGGACAAAAAAGAAAGTCTATGTGTACCTAAAAGTTAACCAATTCTTAGTACTGAGTAAACAAAGCAAAGCATAGCCCACAGCTGAAGAAGGGCCAGTAGCTTTGCCCCTCCCCCCCATTGTAAAGCTCTATTCGGTACTTGGACATCATCTAAATAGTCTTGAAATGCTTTTTCACTTAACCCTACAGAGAACTGGTTAAGATACATTTTTACTAGGATAACTTTCTAGCCATAATGATTATGTAATGCTTTTAAAGAAAGTATACAGAAAAATAAATGTTAGCCAAACTAAATCCTTCTCCCTACTGAGAGCTATCTGCTTGGGAATTCTATTTTCCCAAAACCCATTCATTATTGTCTGTATTTTCCTAGTTAACAAAGTTTATGTCATCCAATATAAACTTCTTCTAATAAAAATATTCACATCTTTCCTTAATCCAAGACCACTGGAAACTGAAGAAATTTTATTTTGAAACTACACTATGGACATATTATAAACAGAACTGAGTGAGCATTTTATATTGTGAGCACCAAATAAAATATATACAATGAAAAGATTAATATTAGCATAAAAATGAAACCTTACTAAGATTGTTTCTAAGTGGTTGAGTATATATGTGTACTTTTATGTGTATATGTATTTATAAATATATACTTACATAAATAATATATAAAGTATGTTTATGTTTGTTTCTTAGAGGGAATGAGCCACACTGGAACTGAAATACTTTATCTTTGTAATAAGTAGCTGGGTAATTAGAGACTCTCGAAGGTCTCCTTAAACCTTAACTTTCTAAAACTATTGCCACCATCACTCATCATAAGTAAGTGTGAGTCAGGTAAAAACATTTATCTGAAATGAAAGCTGAAATAATCAAATAACATTTATGTAATATTAAATATGTAGACATCGCCAGAGGGAAAAGAAAAGCTATTTAAAAATGATAAATGACACTCTATTGGACAAAATGGAGTCTTAAATGAAGAAGTGACACCTCTACATACTGAACACTGTCACATTTTCATAGTAATGATTAGGACTCCCAAAATAAACATTACACAAAAATAGTTTAAATGGGTGCTGAAAGATACTAGGGTTGAAGTTTAAACTTCTTGTATGCATTGTTGCCTGAAATAAATTTGAATTTATCTCTATCTTCTACATGTGTTAGAGGCAAACATGTGTTTTTCTAACATTTTTTATTGTGACCGAAGTGAATTACAAATCTAACACAGAGATATTTAAGGTACACAGTGACAATAAATGAGGGCCTTTCCACCACCAGTGTTGTCCTCCCTTCATCCCTGTTCCCAAGCATATATCCCTTATCTCCCTCCTTTATCCCCCAGTATGCTAGTGTAATTAAAAGCATGTATGTTAACACTAATGTAAACCATTTTTTTGCAGTTCCAAATATTTTTACTAGTGGTTTCTTAAAGGAGCACTGTAAAAACAATGTTACAGTGGCAATGATCGTTTGCATGGGCCCACCTAAGTATGAGGGACATGGAAAGGAAAAACTTTGGCCTAAATACAAGGAGACCCTACCCCTGAAGTTTCCTGACATAAGAGCAATTCTAGGCTCCAGGCAAACTAGTTTGTCCAATCTAGGTCATTGTCTGTAGTGCCCATGCAGTTATATTTTTCACAGTTTCTGTTGTTGTATCATGTTTCTGTATTGAAGATCCTGGAATCTGTATATTCTACATTGAAATCAGGATGGTGCGGAGTGGCGTCTAATTTCAACTCACAATTAAAGGGCAATTCAAAAGCCCTGTCCAGTACACAGGTCGTTGTTGTTTAAATCTTCTTAGTGTTAAGGGAAGACTCTTTTGAGTAAATCGATGTCAGAGCAGCAGTAGAGTCTTACCTAGTAGAGGATTGCTTCCAGGTGATGTCATAGACAACTTTGGATGTTTCATAGATGGTTTCCCTGGTTCAGGGATGACTGGTAAATGCCTAAACCTCTGAGGCCTTTGGCAGGTCATCATCTCAATGTTCAGGGTGTAAGGTTCCATTGCACCACAAGATTTGTGTGTTCCTATCTCTATTAGATAAAACCTTATTTGTATGTATAGTATTTTCCATTTTAATGTGCCCATGCAAACAAGGAATAATGCCACCTGGCATTATCAGCGCATAAGGGGACCGCAAGAACAAGTCCAACAATCCCCGTGACCGGATTCAAACATAAGCATTAAACTGAGGGACTCCTTTACCAAAATTCCTTATTGAAATGTTCACAAAGAGAAAAAAAGATAAAAAGTGGGGAAAATAAACAATCTAACTTAAGACAGTGGACACAATCGTCACTGTTTAAAAAAATTTGCGTGTTCCCATCTCTATAAGTTAAGAACGTGTTTGTATATTATTTCCATTTTAATGTGCCTATGCAAAGAAAGAACAGTATCACATGGCGAGATTGGTGCCTATGGGAATGCTAGAACAAGTCCAACAATCCAAATGACTTGGTTCTTATATAAACGTTAAATGGAGGGACACTTCTACAAACTTCCTTATTTAACAAATAACAAAGGGAAGGAAAGATAGAGAGGGACTCTTTCACCAAAATACCTCATTGAGCAGGTCACAAAGAGGAGAAAAGATAAAAAGTGGGGAAAATAAACAGTCTAACTTAAGACAGTGGACTCAGTTGTCACCATTTAGGGAAACTGATCAGAAACCTAGGATGATAGCAACCACAGTTACACAATGAAAGAAGGAAGAGGCCAAGAGGCCACTGAGAGTAAACAAGTTGGTAAAGAGTATTGGCCTCTTCCCAGCCTGAGAGTCCATCCTCTCATTTTTATTTTGAAAATATATGGTATCCCTACCCAAACTGGTCTCTTTCCAACCTGAGAGTCCATCCTCCCATTTTTATTTTAAATATACATGGTATGCATGGGGGAACTAGCCCCCACGCAGTTTTTGAAATGGAGACCAATGAGAAAAAAAATACTAGTAAATGTCACGGAGTAATGTCCCGACATACACCAGTGCTGCATCAGCCTGCCATCCACCCCATGTGTCCCCCTTAGTATTGGGAGAAAAAGGGGGAAAGCCTGAGGACCATGATAGAGTTCACCTGGGCCATCAACCAGGGAAGGCCCGGAGTAGGGGAGGAAATAAGGGAACAGCTAGAGGCCTGCCAAGTCTCCAAGCATCCCCCAAGCTAGGGAGAATGCCTCAGTCATGGGGTGTCCGCTAACCCCATACCTAGGAAGAGCTGGCCTCTAGGATCAAGGCACCGGAAGCCAACTATCTGCCCAGCCCCTCCCTCTACTCCTCCCTCCTAGAGTAGGGAGGGGGGAAGCCTGGGGACCCCAATAGAGTCCAACTGGAACCCACAGCAGGCCACCTGAGGTGGCACTCAGGCCAACCCTAGAGTCCAGGGGGAAATAGGGGAACAGCTGGAGGCCCGCCAAGCCTCCCAGCACCCCCCAAGCTAGGGAGAATGCCTCTGTCATGGGATGTCCCCTAACCCTATACCTGGGAAGAGCTGGCCTCCAGGATCAAGGCACTGGAAGCCAGCTATCTGCCCGGCCCCTCCCTCTGCTCCTCCCCCCTAGAGTAGGGAGGGGGGAAAACTGGGGACCCCTAATAGAGTCCACCTGGAACCCACAGCAGGCCACCCAAGGTGGCACTCAAGCAAGGCCTAGAGTCCAGGGGCAAACATTTGTTTTTACTTTCCTAAAGGCTTCCAAAGCAATATACCATGAGGTGAAGCCACAGTAATGTGTTTCTAGTCTGAGTTCCTACAACCCTATAAGAGAGTAATAATTCACCCAAATTAATAATAGTTTCCTTTGAAGGGTAAGCTAGGTGACTTTTCTAAAGTTACCCATAAATACTATATAAATTGTTCTGACTTTACATATACCAGTATATATATATACATATATATACATATATATATATATATATATATACACACACACACACACACACACACACACACACACAGATACTATTCTTGAAAGTTGAATTGGATCTCTGACCGCCCAGTTGTTCCCGACTGTGAGAAACTGAGTGTTGCCTGTGCGTGTTTTTCCACTGTCCTGTCTCCTGAACCTCTTGAAAGTGGGCCGAAAAGGGCCCAGAAAAATAGCTCTCCCAGAGACTCCAGAAGAGCATGCCACTCCACTTCCCTGTGGCCGCACACTCTTTCTAACCAATGAACCCACCACAACACGCAGAAAAAAATCACACTACAAGCATGACAATGGGGAAACCTCACAGGCAAATATCATGCACAGAGAATGAAGATGATAGTGTGGATGACCTATAAAATTCTAACCATCTGATTAACATCTCGGATAAGGAGTTTAGAATAGAAATATGGAAGATGTTTGTAGAACTCAAGAAAGCATAGATCAATCTGAACAGAACACAAAGACAGAAATCAGAAAACTCAAAACTGAAATAACAGATATGAAAAACATGGTGTGCTGGAAGATGAGATGCAGAAAAACTCAACACAGCAGAAGAAATTGGAAAAGAACCTTAAGACGAATGATCAGGCAATGGAAAAAGTACTCAAGGAATGTGAACAGATGAAATAGAAGTCTTTAATAAACTCAACAGAAACAAAATAAGAATCATTGGAGTCCCAGAGGTCCAGGTAGGAGATCTCCAGGAATAACCGACTTTCAAAGACATCAGCAAAGAGATACTCCCAGAGTTAAAGACTACATGCAATCAAATCCTGCATGCTTAAAGAGTACCAGCTAAAAGAGACCCAAAGAAAAACACCCAAGACACATCCTCATTATGATGATAAATCCCACAGATAGAGATAGAATACTGAAAGCATCAAGATCAAAAAGGGAAATTACATTCAAAGGAGCATCCCTAAGACTTACAGCAGACATGTTACAAGAAACTCTCAAGGCCAGAAGACAGTGGTGGGATATTGTGACAAGACTGAATGAAATGGATGCCTAACTGAGAATACTGCACCCAGCCCGAGTCACGTTCAGGTTTGAGGGAAGGATACATAGCTTCATGGATAAACAACATTTCAGAAACTTCACACATAGAAAACCAGCCTTAAAGGAAAAACTGACAGGTCTACTTTAAGACAAGAGAGACCAACAAACACAGCAAACTAATCTACAAAGATGACATTAAATCCTATGACATTCATCTACCTCAATGTCAATGGACTAAATTAATCAACTAAAAGACACAGAGTGGCAAAATGGGTCAAAAAGATGAATCCAACATTCTGCTTCCTACAAGAAACACATCTGAATAGTCAGAACAAACATAGACTCAAAATCAAAGGCTGGAGGAAAATTATCCAATCAAAAAACACCCTTAAAAAAGCTGGGGTGGCCATATTAATATCTGATAACACCATCTTTATACTCAGAAAAGTTGTACGGGACAAAGATGGACACTCTGTACTAATCAAGGGATATGTGCAACAGAAAGAAATCAGACTATTAAACATATATGCATCCAATGAGAAACCAGAAAATTATCTAATTCAATTACTGACAAATCTGAAAGAAGACATCAATAATAACACAATAATTGTGGGAGACCTCAACACAGCCCTGTCAAGACTTGATAGGTCAACCAGACTGAAACCCAACAAAAATATACTAGTCCTAAAAAGTGTAATGGAAGAAAGAGGACTAGTAGATATATATAGGACACTCCACCCCAAAAAACCTGGATACACATTCTTCTCCAATGTACATGGGTCATTCTTCAGAATAGACTACATGCTGACACATAAAACATACCTTCATAAAATCAAAAAGATAGAAATCTTGCAGGCTACATTTGCTGACCACAAGGCTCTGCATTTAGTTGTGAACTACAAAGGCACACAGAAGAAAAACTCTAACAATTGGAAATTAAACAGCCTGCTACTGAACAACCAGTGGGTCCGAGATGAAATCAAAGAGGAAATCAAAACTTTCCTGGAAAGAAATGATAATGAAGACACAAACTGCCTGAACCTATGGGACACAGCAAAAGCAGTTCTGAGAGAAAAATTTATAGCTTTGCAAGCACACATCAGGAAGGAAGAAGGGCCCTACATTAATAGCTTAATGACACAGAATAGAATTAGAAAGTGCTCAAAAAAAAAAAAAAGGACTGAAAATAGGGAGACAGAAGGAATTAACAAATCAACGAAGTGGAAACCCAAAAAACAATCCAAAAGATCAATGAAAGTAGAAGTTGATTCTTTGAAAAAATAGAAAAGATTGATAAACCATTGGCAAAACTCACAAAGAAAGAGAGAGAGAAAAACCTGATAACTCGTATTAGAAATGAAAAGGGGGAGATCACGACAGATATTGCAGAGATCCAAAGGGTAATCAGAGACTACTTTGAGAAACATGAGACCTAGAAGAAATGGATAAATTCTTGGACTCATAATCTTCCACGGTTGAAGGAAGAGGATGAAGCATATCTAAACACCCCCATCACTATTGAGGAAATTGAAATTGTAATCAAACATCTTCCCAAAAAGAAAAGCCCAGGCCCAGATGGAATTACTAATGAATTCTTTCAAACTTTTCAAGAGGAGCTACTACCAATCCTAGCCAGGCTATTCCATGAAATTGAAAAACGGGAACACTCCCAAACAGCTTTTATGAAGCCAACATCACCTTGATACAAAAACCAGACAGAGATGCTGCCAAAAAAGAAAATTACAGACCAATATCCCTGATAAATGCAGATGCAAAGATCTTCAATAAAATCCTGTTAAATAGGATCCATTGCATCATCAAGAAGATCATCCACTATGACCAAGTAGGTTTCATCCCAGGAATGCAAGGATGGTTTAACATCCATAAATCTATCAACACCATACACAACATCAACAAAAAGAAAAATACAAATCACATGATCATATCAATAGACGCAGAGAAAGCATTTGATAAGGTCCAACACCAATTTTTGATCAAAATTCTCAGCAAGATGGGAATGGAAGGAATCATTCTCAATCTAGTTAAAGCCATCTACCACAAGTCAATGGCAAATATTATCCTCAATAGAGAAAAATTAAAAGCCTTTCCTCTAAATTCTGGTACAAGACAAGGATGTCCGCTCTTACCACTCCTCTTCAACATAGTACTGGAAGTGCTTGCTATAGCGATCAGGCAAGAAAAAGATATCAAGGGAATCCAAATAGGAAAGGAAGAAGTCAAGCTCTCACTGTTTGCAGATGAAAACCCTAAAGACTCTACCAAAAAGCTTCTAGAAAAAATAGACTCATATAGCAAGGTGGCAGGCTACGAAATTAACACACAGAAATCAATGGCCTTTTTATACACCAATAATGATAGGGAAGAGATGGACCTCAAGAAGGCAATCCCATTTACATTAGTGGCACACAAACTAAAATATCTTGGAGTCAACTTGACCAAAGACATGAAGGACCTATACAAAGAAAACTATAAAGCCCTGCACCAAGAAATAAAAATGGACACACAGAAATGGAAACACATACCCTGCTCATGGATTGGCAGGATTAACATCATTAAAATGGCAATACTCCCCAAAGCATTGTACAGATTTAATGCGATCTCTCTAAAGATACCCATACATTCTTCAAAGAAGTGGATCAAACACTTATGAAGTTCATCTGGAACAATAAACACCGTCGTACGGAAAAGGAAAATGGGAGGCATTATTTTACCCAACTTTAAAGTGTACTACAAAGCAATAATTATCAAAATAGCATGGTATTGGAATAAAGACAGACCCTCAGATCAGTGGAATAAGCTTGAGTTCTCAGACAATGTTCCCCAGACATACAATCACCTAATCTTTGACAAAGGAGAGAGAAATCATAAGTGGAGCAGGGAAAACCTCTTCAACAAGTGGTGCTGGCAGAACTGGTTAGCCACTTGCAAAAAAGCGAACATAGACCCCCAGTTAACGTCATGTTCAAAGGTAAAATCCAAATGGATTAAAGATCTTGATATCAGATCTGACCATAAGGTACGTAGAACAACACGTAGGTAAAACACTCCATGACATTGATACTAAAGGCATCTTCAAGGAGGAAACTGCACTTTCCAAACAAGTGAAGCAGAGATCAACAGATGGGAATACATTAAGCTGAGAAGCTTCTGCAACTGAAAAGAAATAGTGCCCAGGATACAAGAGCTACCCACCGTGTGGGAGAAACTATTCACCCAATACCCATCAGACAAGGGGCCAATATCCAAAATATACAGGGCACTGACAGAACTTTACAAGAAAAAAAAACATCTAATCCCATCAAAAAATGGGGAGAAGAAATGAATAGACACTTATAAAAAAGAATAAAAATAAAAATAAAAAAGAAATACAAAGGCACATGAAAAAATGCTCCTCATCACTGATCATCAGGGAGATGCAAATCAAAGCAATGATGAGATACCATTTCACACCACAGAGATTGGCACAGATCACAAAGAATGGGAACAATTAGTGCTGGCGGGGATGTGGAGAGAAAGGAACTCTTATCCACTGTTGGTTAGGATGCCGTCTAGTCCAACCTCTGTGGAAAGCGATATGGAGATTACTCCAAAATCTGGAAATTGACTCCCATTCGACCCAGCTATTCCACTCCTAGGGATATACCCTAGGAAGACTAGAATACAATACAAAACCCCCTTACTCACACCTATATTTATTGCAGCACTATTCACAATATTCAGGCTCTGGAAACAACCAAGATGCCCTTCAGCAGATGAATGGCTAAAGAAAATTTGGTACATATACACAATGGAATATTATGCAGCCATCAGGAGAAATGAAGTCATGAAATTTTCCTATACATGGATGTACATGGAGTCTATCATGCTGAGTGAAATAAGTCAGAGAGAGAGAATGAGAGATGCAGAATAGTCTCACTCATCTATGGGTTTTAAGAAAAATAAAAGTTATTTTTGCAACAATCCTTAGAGACAATGAGAAGAGGGCTGGAACTTCCAGCTCTCTTCATGAAGCTCACCACAAAGAGTGGTGGGTGCAGTTATAGAAATAACTACACTTAATTCTGCCATAATCATGTGAATGAATGAGGGAACTGGAAAGCCTGTCTAGAGTACAGGTTGTTGTGGGGTTGGATGGAGGGAGATTTGGGACATTGGTGGTGGGAATTTTGCACTGGTGAAGGGGGGGTGTTCTTTTCATGACTGAAACCTCATCACAATCATATTTGTAATCAAGATGTTTAAATAAAAAAACTTAGGTCAAATAAAAAATATAAAAAAAGAAAGTTGAATTGGATATTTCAGTAGCATCAGGTTTGGCTCACAAAAGAAAATTCAGCAAACCAACTGTCACAGACTAACAATAAGCACATCAAAGTAGTATTCCTTCTTTTCTAAGCTGATTCATTCTGTACTATTCCATAATACTTGAAGATCTATTATTGGGGAACATTTCACAATTACTTATATTCTAGTGATTGAAATAATGATGTCACAGTGATGTTCTCCTATTTATGGAATTACGAAAATATTGTGGGTATTGGATAACTGTTCCTATGTTCTATGAGACTATCATAAGAGTCTTTTAAAAATAATATCTTTATTTTAAGCACCATGATTACAAACATGTTTGTAGTTTGGTTTCAGTCATAATAAGAACAACCCTTCACCAGTATATTTCCACCACCAATGCCCCCATCTCCCTCCTTCCCACACCTGCTGTATCGGATTCAAAGTCAGTAAATATGTGACTGGAAGTTGTGAATAGACATATACCCAGACTAGGGAATTGCTTTGGGTTAAGGAAATGCTAATACTAGGGAACAATACATTAGATATATAAGGTATAACATTCATGCTTGATTTTTACCAACCTTTTTTATTGTTCTTTCCTGAGCCTCTCATCCTTTCTTTATGGATTGTTTCCTTCTGTTCAGCTTTACCTGGTTTGTATTTGATGAGAGAATGGACTAGAAACTAAATCATTCTACTCCTGACTTTTTTGATAGAGGTAAACTATAGCACTAGTTTATCCCCAGACTATTTTAATATCTACCATTAAGCAGCTAGAGAGTAGTGATTTTTATTTTCTCTTAGCATTAAGTCTGAGAAGCTGGCAACAAGAAAATTTAAAATAAAGGTTGATGTTCCTTCCTTAATTCTTCCAGAGGTGCTAGTGTATGATTATTAATTACTGCTGCTTTTTTCCCATAAATATATAAAGAATACCAATTACCATGTAAAATTGTTTCAGATCATGGAAAATATGTCTGATAACTGAAAAATACAGTGAACAAGGAGAAATAATGTGTCACTAGGAGCAGGTTTCTGAAATGCAGAGCTTTCTCGGTGATGCTTGGCAGGATTTTCAAGAGTTCCTGTCATTCTGTGGCATTTTCCTTCTGGAGAGCTCTTCAAGCTCAGTCTTACTGTATTGTCACATATTTGCTTTTCAGAGTCACCGTCATTGGTGGTGGGTCAGAAATATAGCTCATGTACACCAAGGACAGAGAATTTTAACATATGAAGATAGGAAAGAAAAGATTCTTGAGTTACTAGGCAGGCTGACTCAGAGCTGTCAAGAGAATTTTGCCAGTCCAGATTGTCGGCTCAGAGAATCACAGTGCTATGGCAGGTGATGAGTAAGAAGTTTTTTATGGCCTCCGGCACCTTCCCATGAGTAAGAAACTAAGTTGGAAGATGATTTTAGCCATCAGATTGTGTACATCTGAGAATTCAAATACCACCCCTATCTCTCTGCTTACATGAGGAATTGTAGAACTAGGTCTTGATCTGTAGAATAGTCAATATAAAGATAATAAAAAATAAGCTTCCATGTTTTTCTTCTTCTTTGAAATGAAACTTGTACAAGCAGAGCAAATTTTCTCTAAGCAGAAGTTTTGCTGACTTAGAGGGCTTATAAAATCATCATTTTGCTGGCAGAGGTAAGAGACAGGGATTGATAAAATTGCACTCTATTTTCACCTTGTTTTTGGTGTGTCATGTCTTTTCCTATCCTAGTGCCACCAACACCTAAAAAATATGAAAGATTATTTTATCTTTATAAAGAAACTGAACACAGGGAAAGGTAGGTTCCATGGATTTAGAAATGGAATATATTATTAGAAAAAATCAGAGGGTGAATATTCATTAGTATCCTTGATCCTCTTTTGAGTAGAAGACTTGAAAGAGACCTGGGTTTGAAGGGACTTTTTTAAAAGTCTTTTCTTTTTTCTATGCTTTGGAGGCTGATATTAAAAGTTTTCCATCTGTAGGATTAGTGCATTTTAAACCTTTTCTGCTTATGAGCTTCAGCTCTAATAAGAAGCTGTTTTTCACTTATGTTACCTTAACAGTAGAAATTGGCTTCCCTCTCACACAGTCTCTGCATTATTAAAATGCAGCTTGTTATACAGAGTTTTAATGGACTCTTCAGGGCTTTTACATATTAATGATATATGCTAAAAACTATTAAAACATTTCAAAGAAAACATATTTACTAGTTAAACGTTTTATTTGTGATCATAATGAAAAGGAAAAGCTAGTTATATTCATGGTCACTTAAAATAAATTGCAATCTAACACAAATTTAGCCTCCTCACATAAGGCAAGTTAATCCAAAGGAAGACTGTAATTTATAGTTTTTTTTCATCCTTATCTTTAGTGAAATGAACAAAACCAATTTCAATCTACTAATTGTTTTTTAATGTATGAAATGCTTATAGTAAATTATTTTAATTTTATGTATATTATAGTTTAGGCAACATGGTTACAATAGTGTTAATATTTATGACTTTGATGTGCACTAGTGATCTGAGAAGTCTTTATTTTTTATTTTATCAATAAGAAAAATATGATAATATTTGGTATGTAGTCCAGAATGTTGAATTTTGAAAAAATCTAAGTAAGTGCTAGTAAAGTCAGTCATGTGAAAGTAGATGGAAAGAAGAGAAGAGATAAAAATAAAATAAATGGGACTCAATGATCCATCATTGATAAAGCACCATCAAAGTTCATCAACTTCAGTGAACATTGCAGCCATGTTTCAAAACACCTGAGAAATATGACCCATGACCCCAATAATGACAACAAAGTGACAGAAGAGAGCAAAATTGTATTAGTGGTGGTGGTGGGGTATGAGCTACATCACAAGCCTCAAAGATTACTCCTGTCCTATATTCAGGAATCACTCCTGGTATTGGTCAGGGAATCACATGATACTGCAGATAGACCTCCTTTGGGTTCAAAACATAGCACTTAAAATATTTAAATTACTTCACTTCTATTTTCTTTCAATTAGAAGAAATCTAGTTTCTTTCAAATGTTCACAGGATTATTTAATATAAAATTTTATTTGTTCACATTAGCAACTTACAGTTGCAGACTCTCTTTTTAAACAGGTAAGGTAGCATCTTCAATATACAATGTTAAGAACATAACTTATTTCAGGGTCGAAGAGATAGCATGGAGGTAAGGCATTTGCCTTTCATGCAGAAGGACAGTGGCTCGAATCCCAGCATCCCATATAGTCCCCTGTGCCTGCCGGGGGCGATTTCTGAGCATAGAGCCAGGAGTAACCCCTGAGCGCTGCCAGGTGAGACCCAAAAAGCAAAAAAAAAAAAAAAAAAAAAAAAAAAAAGAAAGAAAGAAAGAAAGAAAAAACATATCTTCAAAATCAAGCAGTATTTGATTTATCTGTCCCCAATTTTGCCACTCACAAGATATATGATCTTGGTTTATTTAATTTGTTTGTGTCTTGTTTCTTCCTTGGTAGCAAGGCTTGCACTGGACTCATTAAACAGATACTTACTGAGTGACTAATATATGATTTGCTGAGATATAAATTGAAAAAAGAAGCATCTGTCCCTTAAGGGACATGTATAAAACCTAATGCCTGAAATAACATGGTTTTGGTACTATTATAGGAATGTGTTCAAGGGATGTACATAAAAGAAAGAAAAGTGATTAATCTTATTCAGGGTTAGGTGTGGTGGAATGACACAGACATTACACTTACACAGACTTTACCTAAGTGTGGATATTCTTCTCCAGTTGTGCAAAGAGGAGGCAGGTTACAGACCAATAGAAGTTTTTCAGAAGGAAGTCTTAGGACACACAAAGGTTATGTATTATGGGGATTTAAGGATGTGATGAAATATCATGATATAGATGGTCAAGGTAGAAAGACATTGCATAACATAGGACCCTGAATTTTCTGAGGAGTCATGCCACGGCTTCAAGTAGAGTTTTTAAATTGTTCATATGTGCTCTAGAAAAATCATGCTGGCTAAGTATAGCAAGGTGTGGAAAGGGCAGAAATTGAGGCAAGAAATCCAGTTAGAATACAGGGGCACCCAGCAGAGATGATGAAGACAATTGTAGCTCTATCTAGAAGAGAGAAAACTCTAAGTCATGGAGGAAATGATTTTTCTAAATTTGCTGAACAGATGAGAAGTCAGCTTTATCCTTTCATTAGTTTATTATTCTAAGACTGTTAGATCAAAAATCTATTTAAGGAAAAATTTTCATAACCACACCAAAGGATGTGTTTTAAGAACTGGATTTTTAAAATGATTTATTGTGTCAGAGTTCTTTCTTTTAAAGCAGTGGAGTCACATTTTTAGAGAGTTCTGTAATATTTATACAAAATGAATCAGTTATTAAAATTGATTCTTAGAAGCTATACTACATAAAAATAAATAGGTACTACGAAGTCATTCTAAAGTATTGGTGTATTGTGAAGAAATATAGATAATTCAGTGTGATTGCATTTGAAATTTTATGATAGTTTCACATAAATAAAAAGAGACTCAGGGATACAGAATCAAGGACAGGGCCTGTAAGCAGAATCCAGACTGAACCTGAAGTCAGGACTCATGTTTTATACCCTAACTTCTTCAGCTGTGGCTCATGTGGCTCATATGTAATCCTAGAAATAAATGTACAAGTCACACAAAAAAGCAACAGAGAAAGGTTTCTAAAGATGAAAGCATGAGAAATGCACTCAAATCAAACATGAATGATTCTAAGCATTTTGACAATGCATACCTGTGATGTATTTGTCTAAAAAATGAGGGTCACAATTGGAAAAATAGCTTAAGAATCCCTTCTATATAATGCTTCTTGCACACTCCCACACAATTTAATTTGATTTCATTGTTTCTGGGTGTCTGCTACTTCCCCTGCCATGAGTGCTGTCTTTCTAACATTATATATTTTCTCCAAATTTATCTAAAATGTCTATTCTTGATTATGTCCCATTTATTGCAGTCTATTGTCTACTGACTGCTACCCCAGAGCATACTAATCAGTTAAAACTGGAAAAGTCAGATTTTTCATTATCAACTGCAGTGAAATGTTGCATCTCACTTGGCATTTATATCCTATAAATAAAATTATCATCATCTCTCTATGACACCAGGATTATTGTTGCTTATCGTTACTTCTGTCTATTCTGTTGGTATCAAGGTTCTTGGATTCCTTCCCAGTCCTTACAATCACTGGGCCATTTTATATGCAGAATATTCATTATCTGACCTGAATATATGCCTGTGTTCCAAAAACCAAAAACTTAACAGTGTATGTGATATCTTGCCTTATTGCTTTTCAGGAAATCCAAATTCAACATAGACAAAATGGGTTCTTTTCCAAGTATACACTTTTTATTTTTCATCCTCTCTCATTATGACTAGACCCCTGCATGCTTCTGTAGGCCTATTCACCTGTTAATACTTCTCTCTAATGCTTGACTCACTGCATGCTAAGTTACATTTATTCTTCCAGATGTGTAACACATAATAAACTCTTAAGATTTTACATAGACTTATAAGGTCTTTTTGCAACACTTAATAAAAACAGATACATATATACAGTCACTTAATATATCTCTGCTGAGTTTTACTGAACCTTTAAGCCTCTGTGAAGAACTAACTTCCTCCGTTATATTTTTATTACCATAGACCTTAGATGCCCGTAATTTATTTTTATGGGATGAAAGGTAAGGGAATAGAAAGTAATAAGGAGGACATTTGGCACTATCTGGAGACACTTATTTGCTTCAGAGTTGCAGTACACTCACATCTGATGCCTAGAAGACAGAGATGATTTTGCAAAATCCTACAAGACATGTCCCTCCAAAACATAGAAGCATCTTGGCTAAATAATGATTAATTCTAGGCTGGAAACCTAATTCTCTATTTAAGTGTAAATGGAATTTTCTTGTTACTCTCACTAGATTATCTATTAGATAGCAGTACTACATCTTATTTAACATCATATATGTACAAAGAGTTTGCTTGGCAAATAGTATAAGCCTAGTAAATCTGAGCACATAATTAGGCAAATGGATTGATGTAGTTGATTAAATCCCATTCTAACCCAGAGGGAAAAAAGTAAACATTTTGATGAGTACATTTAGAGATTAAACACATTTCTGTTTGAAGTGAAGAAGTAATGCATAAAAGTAGAACTGAAATTATGCATAAATGTCTGTTTTGCCTATTTAAATTATTTATTTTAATGAAATTTTACTATCTAGCTTTTTGAGTGAGATTAGACAGTGTTTGTATTCCTTCCTAATAACCAGCACAGGTCTTACTATAAGTAAGACATTTAATCATGTTGTCATGAAAGAATGGAGTTTGGGATTAAATTCAATATCTAACAGTGTGAAGCTAAAAAAGAGTCTTGGTGTTACTAACATTTAATTTTCTCAGTGATTAAATGTTGATATTTTGATGATTACATGAACTAAAGGATATAAAATATTTGATACACTGTAGTTTTTATCTCTCTGATTCTTCCACAAACTTTCTATATTATTAGGAATTGTATTAGACTCAGAACAAGAACCCTATGAATAATGCCTTAATTCGATAGTTTTAATTTCTACCACACAAAAGTCTTCTACCTGGCTTTATATGGTGCATTAATAAAGTTATAAAGGAATTCAGACTCTTTTTAGCTCATTACTTTGCACACATTAAAGAAGTCCCTCTACTCAGAATATCTACGAGGACACCAGTCACTTCTAGTGTAGCAGCATGGTAGAGATCAGGGTCAAGAAGGCCATGTCCTATTCTCATTTATGGATCAATAAAAGGAATTTCTGTCATATTAAGTGAGCTCATGGTAAATTCTTCAAAATGCAACACCTTATAAAGATGATGAATATAATAATATTTAACTACTCTATACCTAATAGTATCTTAAAGCCTAAAAGATGGAATGTCTACATGCATGTGTTTATTTATATCCATATATATGTATACATGCTCTTAAATAAGTATGCTTATAGAAATATAGTTTTTGGTTCTGACATTAAAAATGAATTCATCTTAAAATTAGCATTATTAACTGAGTGTCTGCAAACAATTATATCTCACTGGAAACAAGCAGACCCCTCAAATTGAATTTCTAAATACTGGACACCAGTGAAGATCACAGAAATTCTTGGAGATGAGACTTAAAATCACCAGGAGAAGTTGGATTATTTTTTCACCTATCCTTTGGTATGAGTTGATAATAAAGTCACTTTACTTCTATGATAGTGTTTCATAATAAGTAAACTTTAATTAAATTATGTGAAAGACATCAGGCAGTGCCCATTATGAAATGTTTACAAAATACTTCCCTAAACTTGTCAAGATCGCTATGTAAAGGGAGCAAATGAAAAATGATCAGAGTAGAGCAGACTAAAAGAAACACTAATAAACATAATGTGGTTTTCTTAAATTGGATTCTGAACAGAGAAAAGATGTGATAGTGGGAGCACCAATAAAATTATAATAAAGTCTCTATTAATAGCATTGTCATATACAGTTGTATAGTATATATGTATATATAAAGTATACTGTAGTTCATATTTATTAACATTAGTTTCTTAATTTTCACAATTTATCATAGTATGTAAGGTGTGAATATTAGAGGAAATATTAAGGGTGAGGCATATATGGGAATTATAGTTTTGCAGTTTTCTTGAAAATTCAAAATTCTAATATGTAATATTTTAAAAGTACAATTAATGGCACAATTAATTATTTTTGTTGGCTATGGGGGTCACACTCAGCGATGCTCATGGCTTACTTCTGGGCAGGACTCAGGGAATCAGATGTGATACCCAGGATCAACCCTGGTTTGCTACATATAAGGCAAGCATGCTACCCATTGTACTGCATCTCCAGCCTATATTGGCACAATTGAAATTCCATTTTGTGTAGGTGTTATTTAGAGTAGATATGCATTTGGGTGACATTTCTTTTCATGCAGTGTCCTGGCCATAGAGTAGGTCCATTATAAAAAATTGTGTTAAATGTTTTATAAATGTATATATGTTATATTTTTAAAAGAAATGTATGAATAAACTAAGGATACTACTAGAGAAAGATGCCCATACCTGTTTTGCTTTTGAGTTAAGTTTTCTTGTGTATTAGAGCATTCTGACTTAACTTCAGTTTTACCTTCCACTGGACTTACAATGCCTTTTCTCCATTTTTGTTATCTTTTTTACATTGATTTGGTACTAAAAAACTTGGTAACTAACTGTCAAACACTGTTTAGGTTTATCACATTGATTATAATTTAAGGAGATGTGAGTCTTTCTAATAATTATTTAAGATAAACATATCCTGGATTAGAAAGTTGTACTGTATTTTCTATCAAATTAATAATTTTTCCCATTAGTATAAAAAGATAGATTTGGAAAGGTACTTGATTAAAACCAATGCCTCAGCACTTAATATTTGTTATTATAAGAAAAGTTCCTTAATCTCTCTAACCTTAATTCTCTAGTAAATGTGGGTACCACTGCCTCACAAAGTATATAACTTAATTTGGAACTTATGCTACTACATTCTGTTTATTAGTCATCACTGGTCTTCAAATGCAAATCTTTTTCTTTGCAAGCTCAGGTCATTACCTTCCTCATTTCCACCAAAGGAGGAAGGCTAAAGGAAACAGTCTATTCTGAGGCATGACCTGGAACTTACTATTTTCCCTAACAGCTCATTGACCAGGACTTAGTCATGTGGCCCAACTACAGTAAAGAAGACCTAGAAGTTTATTTTGAGGTGAAAAACAATTGTTCAACTATTCTAGTATCTTTCATATCATGAATAGTGGTTGACAAAACTAGCAGAGTCTGCTACAGTACCTCAAATAGAATAAATACTCCTCTAATAATGCTCTGCTTGAATTATCTGTAAGATAATTAGTGTGAAAGGAGAATGTAAGTCAAAAATACTTTATTTACCAGGATTCACATTTACTCAGAATTTAGGATTTTCCTAGAAAGTGATGTTTGCATTTAAAACCTTACTTAATATCTTATAAATAATTGTAAGTTAAAGCAAAACTCCCAATGAATATATGATGTATAGTCATCCTAAGGAAAAGAGCTACAAAGTAATATTTTAGAGTGTCTCTTGCTTGTATATATGATGACTTCTCTCTTTCCTTCTTACTTGGGAAATTCAGTAAAAGCTGTGCTCTGATGCCAGAGGCAGTATATATACTGGGTGGAAAGATAAGGCAGTAGGATTCAACCTGACCAGGTTCAATCCCTGACACGCTATAAGGTCCCTCAAGGCCCATTATTGGCTGACCCATGAACTCAGAAGTAGGAGTAAACCCTATGCACAGCTAAGTGTGGCTCCATAAGAAAACTGATAGTACAAAAACAAACAAACAAACAAACAAAAATCCCAATGATAGAAAGTGAGCTAAATACATCTACTAATTTATGTTTAGTGACGAAAATGCCCCATCACAGTTTTAATATTGTTAATCAGATTTGAGGAGAGGGTCAGTGGGGCTACAGCCACCCATGCTTAGGCCTTATTCCTGTCTATGTGATCAGAGGTAATGCCTGGCAGATTTGCAGGAACCGTACATAGTGCTGGGGATCAAAGCCAAGTCCAGCTACATGCAAGACAAGAGTCTTGACTACTGTACTATCTCTCCCATTTTCTTTTTTTTTTTTTTTTGGTTTTTTGGGCCACACCCGGTAACGCTCAGGGGTTACTCCTGGCTATGTGCTCAGAAGTTGCTCCTGGCTTGGGGGACCATATGGGACACCGGGGGATCGAACCGCGGTCCGTCCAAGGCTAGCGCAGGCAAGGCAGGCGCACCTTACCTTTAGCACCACCGCCCGGCCCATATCTCTCCCATTTTCAATATTAATCAGAATTTTCATAACAACTCTACAGAGATTTATTTGTAAGCTTTTGTCAATTGATAATTACAGATGTGGGACTTCTTTTAGCTATTTTTTTCTATTCGTGTTTTGTTTTCTTTCATTAAAGATTCTTTTATTGAAGATATTACTTGAAATCTGCTAGGTTTAGACAACTATGTCCTCACTGAAGCAGTTCTTTATGAGACTCAGCTCAGCCCTTACCCCCATACCCTTCTGTTGACCCTCTGCTATCTGTTAGATGGCACTAATTCCAGCTGACCAATTGCATGGAACACAGTTTTCTCTGCTCTTCGGGCATCACTTGCAACCCCAGGTTACACATGATTATGACAATGTTGGTATGAAGGGGTCTATCTGCACAAAAAAGCCATAGGCCGAGTTGGCTGCTATAACAAAAAGCCCTGGATTTGTCATTTAAATAGACTTGACTTATCATGTTATGAAGGTAGGATGTTCACTGGCGGTGTTCTTGAAGCTCTCTTTAGAGACTCCTGATGCTGTGGACCCTCAATATATACCTTTGGCTGAGGAAAAGTGTCACTCCCCCTCCTTAAGACACTGGCCCTGCTTGATGAGACCATAATCTCCCTTGAGGCTCTGTTGTCGACTGCTGCCACTTTGGAGGGCATGTCTTAGCAGAAGAATTCAGATACAATACATGGCAAGGCACTGATCTCTCTTTCATTTCTTGTGGCAACAAGAGAAAATGACTTTTCTAATACTGCCTGGGCAACTTGCCTGCTTGAAGATAAGAAAAGATGGCTTTTGCAGCTATCTCTTCTCTCTTTAATTTGATGTCTGATTTTATGTCTTTGCCTGGCCCCACAAAATGCTTTAGAGGTTATGAAATGATATGCTACAGCAGTGTAATAAGATGCACTTGTAAAGCACTTGTTTGTTACCTTGCTCACATTAGTCCTTGAACTTCATGGTAGCTCCAGCTGAAAGTTTTTCTGTTGGCTCTGTCTTATATATTAAAGAATTGAAGTTTGGAGAAGCTCAATGATGTCTCTAACATTGATAAAAGTAATAATTGACTGACTATAACGCCACTTTGGTCTTTCTGTTTTCTAATCCACAATAGTCTAAATATGAGCTGGAATTTGACTCTAGAGTCACGAGATTTGGTTTCAGTCAAAGTTCTGTCACTAATTAACAGTAAGAGGGCAAGTTACTTAACTCACTAAAATCCCTTAATTTTCTCTTACAGGGAAATAAGAGCCTACCTCGGGTTTCTATTGAAAATTAAATATGTAATGCATATAAATCATTTACATTAACACCTGCTTCATAGAAAATAGTATAAAATTTTGGTTATTATTTTTAAGCACAAAACAAGTCCTATTATATTAATTGAATTTAACTCTGAAGTAGAATATATACATTTTCCCTCCCCTCCCTTGAATATATACATTTTTTTGATTTTGGATAAATTTTACTTAAATTATGTAAGTTATTAGCTTATTTTAAGATATTTTACAACTTTATAAATGTCATAAAATTTATAACATGGATTTTATTGAGATGAATATTTTGATTATCCCTTCAATAGTTCTCTGTGTGTTATTTATTCTCTGGTGATCAAGAAACAGATTATATGAATTAACATTAGTTGGTTTTCTTATAATCTAGATTATTTTACTTCACTTAAACACTATGGTTTACAAAGTTGTTTATAATAGTTATTTCAAGAATTCCAATTTTCAAAGCCAATCGCATCACAGTGTATCCTTACCTCCACCATTGTTCCCAAATTCTCACCCACTTCCAAGACTGCCTCCTTATCAGGCAGAAAAAATTTTTATTTCATATTGCTTGTTATGACTAAATAGCTAATGGAGTTATCAAAAATGTTTTGGCAAAAGAAAATTTGTGAAAATTATTATATCTCAAAATGGGGTGATTAATATGATTGAGGGTTTACTAAGCTGTTTGTTACTAAGCTAGTTGAGCCTTCTTGTGTTATTGATTTTGTTTATTGAGTTTAGCTGGCTTCAATGCTACCTTTCCAATCTGATTTGGTGTCCTATTACTGGGCAGTCAGTCTCATGGAATTTGGAGGTGTAGTGTGACCGCATATTCAACTGCACACTCCAAGAGCTCCAGCATCTGTTGAACTGGTCCAATGAGTTTACAATGTGGCAATTGGGTGAAATGGGAGAAATGGGTATGACTGTTGGGGAATCTGGCAGTATGGAGAGGGCCCAGGTTTGAGGGATTGGATTTGAAGCCAGGTCTTCTATTCAGAGAAGACCTCGGAGGTTTCAGTGCAAAATCAGGTAGTTGGAAGTTTTCATATATTTGGAGACTGCAAAGGTGAGTCATAAAGTCATATATATTGATATATTCCATTTTAGACTCTAAACAAGTCAGTGAAATTTTTGGTTTGGTTTTAATTATTTGACTTTGACTTGAGGCCATTTAGTACTTGTTCTTAAGAGAAACTAAAGAATCCTTTTATTTTCTACTAAGTCATTGATAATAATGTATGCTAATAATTGCGCTTAAAAATATTTAGTTACCTATGATTTATTTTACAGAAAAGTCAAGGTTTTTGCTATTGTTCTTCACATTATCAGGGACATAAGCTCAGATTTTAAGGTATCATTTATATATGAACACTTATTTCTCATTAGTCTGATTCCAGCAGCCTGCCATAAGAGGTCACTGTCACATGAGTTTATGTCAACCATAATGACTAGGAGTTACTCTCCTAATGTGCCCAGATATTTTTAATTCACTGTATATATTGAGGTAAATAAATATCATATACTTAAATTTGCTTAGTGAATCAGTTCTGATTCTTATGGAATAGGTAAATAGAGAATTTCAAACATGTCTTGTTTTAGCATGATATGAATACTTGTGGATATAGGAGTAGCAGGGGTCTCAAACTTGCAGCTCATGGGCTGCAAACGGCCCTCCGTACAACATTTTGTGACCCTTCCCTAGAGGAATCTTTTGTTGTTTTGTTTTGTTTTGTTTTGTTTTAGTTTTTTGGGTCACACCCCTCCAATGTTCAAGGCTTACTACTGACTTTGCACTCAAGGATCACCCCGACTTTGCCTCCTGCAGTCCCCAGGTAAATTGAGTTTGAGACCCCTAGAGAAATGTTCTTTTTAAGATAATTTGCCCTAGTAAAATATATTAGAGATCAAGTAAGCTTCTATCATGTAGGAGAAACTTCACTAACTTAGGATTTAATAATAACATGTGTGGAGGAAAGTCTTCAAGTATTAATACTTCTATTTGGGATCAGCTTAGATAAACAGTGAAAGGCCAGTGTGATTTTTAGACTTAAGGAACTGAGTCTAATGACTTTAAAAGATAAATATACTGCTTGCCACTAGACATGTAGGATACTCAATTCTGAACTTCCTGATTTGGAATTAATACTCATTTGATGGGGCCAGAGTGATGGCACAGTGGTAGGGCTTTTGCCTTGCACACAGCTGACCCAGGACCTCCACCTCGATTCTATCCCCTGGTGTCCCATACGGTCCACCAAGTCAGGAGCAATTTCTGAACACATAGCCAAGAGCTTCATGACCCCTGAGCCTAATGGTGTGGCCCAAAATAAAAAAAAAAAAACACCTCACTTGAGTTGATAGTAAATGGTTCTCAATATCTGGACAAAACAATTACTAATAAAGTGGATGGTTGCAACATTATTTCTTTATGTCCATAGATCTTTTATTCTTTTTTGGTTTTGGAGCAAAATGAACAGTGCTCAGGAGTTACACCTTACTCTGTGCTCAGAAATCACTCGGGACCATATGGGGTGCTGGGAATTGAATCCGGTTTGATCGTGGATTGGCCGTATGCAGGGCAAACACCCTACTACTGTGCTATCATTGTGGCCCTGATGTTCATAGATCTTCTCTCTAACTTTCTTGTTTGTTTGTTTTTGGGTCACATCCGGCAGTGCTCAGGGGTTAATCCTGGCTCTGAGGTCAAAACTCGCTCCTGGCAGTCAAGGGGTACATATGGGATGTCTGGATTTGAATCACAGTCCATCCTTGATCAGCAGCATGCAAGGCAAACACCCTACCACTGTGCTATCTCTCTGGCCCCTGTCCATAGAAATTTCTTAAAGTGACAAAACTCACATGCATGAGTGTGTCCACACACACCCACACACACCTTCTCTAGTGCTTTTTAATTTCTTTAAAAAAATATTTTTTAGGGGCCAGATAGTGGCACAAGCAGTAGAACATATGCCTTGCACAGTCTAACCTAGGATAAACCATGGTTCTATCCTCCGGCATCCCCATGTGGTCCCCAAGTCCAGGAGCGATTTCTGAGCTCATAGCCAGGAGTAACCCCTGAGCATCACAGGGTGTGGCCCAAAATCAAAAAGAGAAATTATTATTTTAATTTTGTTATGATTAAATTACAAAGTTATTAATATTTGGGCTTCAGGCATACAATGTCTCAACACAAATCCCTCCACCAATGTTCTCTCTTTCTCTCATTTGTCTCCCACCCAAAAATCTGCCTCTGTAACTGGTACCTTTTTTTTCTTAAAAAAAAAATCTGCATTGTCATTTACAGTACTGCTACTGATAAGGTTTCACCCAAAACACTTTGCTACCTTTTAGTGCCATCTGCTCCTCCTGGTTAAACACTTCCTCTCCACCATAGTTGTTGCCATATCCCTATCTTATCCTAGCCCATCCACCTCTTTTCCAGCAGCATGTTTCCCACTGAAGATTAGTTCTCACGTTCTTTGTTTCTTTCTCTTGTCTTTGGATATTCTTTAGTCCACAATTATGTTTTTAATATCCTTAACATGAGAGAAATAATTATGATCTTTAAGAAGATAGCTGTGTGTGGTATATACCAGGTTTCTTTTTTGGGGGGTGTCATACCCAGTAATGCTCAAGGGTTACTACTGTTCTTCACTGAGTAATTACTCCTGGTGGTACTTGGGGAACCATATAGGATGCCAGAATTGAAACAAGATCAGCTGTGTACAAAACAAATACTTTCCTTGTTCTGACTTGTGTAAGGCAAATATCCTACCTGCTGTACTATCACTCTGGCCCCTCAATTTTTATTTTGTATATAATTACTATAATTTTAAAGTATGGTCTCCTAAGCACCAACAGGAATAATCCCTGAGCACAGAGTAAGGAACTGAGTTCTGAGTACCAGAGAGTGTGGTCAACTCACCTTCCCCATAAAAAAATATATGATTTAACTAATGGTATATACTCACAAAGGAGAGTTACACATTACTTTTCATAAAATTCACTCATTGACCTTGTCACATACATGTTTTGTTTTCCTTATAATATTCTTGAAAACAGGGACCATATTTTACTCAAGATATTTCTCATTTCTTCTCCTAGCCTGTTGTGTTTCATTGGCTGTCTATTCCTTGGTTTCTTTGAGTTCCTTAAACATCCTCAACATTATCTCTCTAAAGTCCTTATCTGATAGGCTAGATATTTGATTAAGATTTGTTGGTTCTTCAGGGCTATCATCTTCACTTCCTAAGCATGGTGAGGTCTGCATTACTTTCTCATTGTGACTTTTGCAGTCTGGAAGTGTTTACTGTATGTTGTTGTATGGCTGATGGCTAGAATTAGAATTAGAGTGTCTTTGTATGTTCATGTTGAGGTATAAAAAGATGAAGAAAATTGCAGTTGTCCAACATAGGACTTCTGAGTCACAAAAAGGACCCTAATGTCATTCTGGTTTAGTTTCTTGACTATGGCTGGATGGAACCTACCTGGAATATTTATTGAGCCCCTTCCCTTGTTCTGACACTTCTTAAGGCTTCCTGACCTGGGGATGAAATGAGTTTCCTGAGTCACATACCCCTCTCATATTTTACTCAATATAGATGTAGGCCCTGAATCATAGTAGAAGCTTAATAAAGGTTTAGATTAATATATAAATAAAATTGAATTTATCATTATAATACTATAAAACATATGTATTATATAAATTTGTGCCATAATAACACAAACATTATATGCAGAATTTAGGAATGTTTGTATGATTGTATATGGCCTCTCCATATAATGTCCAACTACCCAAGTAAATTACATATTTGGGTATTATCACTAATTAAATTATCTAAGTTGTCTAGCCAACAATAATACTACACAAACATCTAATTTTTCAAGTAAGGAAAAATTTTAATTGACAAATTTCTGACATGATAAATGTTAAATGAAAACATAAAAACTAAGTATATAAGCTCATAAAAGAATCTCACTTGAAGTACATTGAGATTTAATCATAAGCAGCATTTATGTTTTTATTTCAAAATTAAGCCAATCGTACTTAGTAAAATCCACAATGCAATAAGATCATTCACTTTTCTCCTTGCTAAGTATTCAATATATTCATTCACTTAGTGATTTACTAAAAATAAGAAAAATGATTATCCAAAATTAGCTTAAAACAATTTTTTAAATTATACAATGTAACAGTTTTAATAAACTCTTAATTTAACTTGAATTATTTCCCAATGATCAATATTTTTGAGATTTGGGTATATAGTGTCCAGCACATGCCTGTATACATAAATTCCTGGGCTTGATCCTTGGCTTGGAGAAAGTAAATAATAAACTCAGTTGCCACTTTTTCCGCAAGCAATGTATTAACTCATACTGGCAAAGTTTCTATATAAAGTATATTCTAAGGAAGAAGATATATAACATGTTATAAAAATGGAGGACCCAGCATGGATGGTGCTCATGGTGACACAGCATTCCATGTATAAAGCAATATTAATACTACCAAAAATATAATAGATTTTTAAGTGTTCTGGGATTTCCCAAACCAAAGAGCTATCCCTCTGGCATACTATATTTAAAGAAAAATTTAATTTTTCTCCCCTCTCTCTACACACCACCAAATACCATTTTCCATCATGTCACACATCAAATATTATCATTAAGTGGGAAAATTAAGATTATGTTATTTTATATATTTAGGGAATAATCATAAGTGATCTCATAGATAGAAAGTATTTGTATTTATGTATAATTTTGGCATATATTATTAGAAAAACTGTTACACTGAGTATATATCCAGTCTATAAATTAACTTTATATTATAACTATAATTATACCTAGAAGTAGTTTGAAATGGAATTACAGAATAATTTAAGATTTTATTTGAGGGGCCAAAGTGGTGGCACAAGCGTTTTACACATGCTAACCTAGGACAGAGTGTGGTTCAATCCCCAGGCATCCCATATGGTTCTCCAAGCCAGGAGGGATTTATGAGAGCATAGTAAGGAGTAACCCCTGAGCATCACCGGTGTGGCCCAAAAAGAAATAAAAAATTAAACTCAGTCTTAAAAACACTGTCCCTTTCAAACCTGGGCCTGAAGGACCTTTCATGCTCGTAAGAGGAGCTTCCCAGATTTATTTGCTTGAAATCCTCCTTTGAGAAAAGAATTAACTGTTACTTTTCTGAAATCTTTCTTCTTTAAGGGGACGAACAGAAAGTACTTTATTTATTTATTTATTTTTATTAATATATTTATTTAAACACCTTGTTTACAAATTTAATTGCAGTTGGGTTTCAGTCATGTAAAGAACACCCTGCCCCATTGCAACACTCTCACCATTTTCACAGAGGCTATTACCATGCACTAACTTGTTCTAGCATACCCCTATTATGTGGTGTATGGGTTCTGAGAATGTTCTGAAGACCTCCAAGAGGGTCTTAATTTTTATTCTAGTACTTCATGAGTATAGGGTTTCTTTTCAGGGAGTTAATTTGCTGTTCATATTATTTTCTACTACCTTAATATATTTTCATTTATTCCTTATAGTCTTTATATATTTCTTACATAGATCATATTCCTTATATTAGACCTTATATATATATTCCTTATATATAGACCTATATTCTTTATATTCAAACCATTTTCTCAAGCATAGGGGCCATCTTTTTTATATAATTTTTATTTTAATCATAGTGGCTTACATATCGTTCACAGTAATATTACAGGTACATATTAACATTGAATCGGGGGAATTCCCATCACTGAATTGTCCTCTCTCCACTGCAAAAAATAATTATAATTTTTATATCTTGATTAGAAAATCAACAGAGATTACTAAGAGAAATCACTTCATTAATTTTATTCATATTTGTGGTACTTTGTAAATTTTTAAGTCCATGGATTATTCCTGAAATTTAAAGAACTTTTGCCTTCTGCCTTTTTACTAAATTAAAGCTGTACTAAGGAATTTCTCTGAAGTACTTAAATAGTTTATGAATCACTATTTCAATTTAGAAGTTGTTAAATATAGGCTAATACAAAATGGAGTATACCTAAAATGACTGTGAGTACACATGGATACATATATGTATGTGTGTATACAGATACTTAGGTGAATATGCACACACATATGTATAGATATTTGCAACACTTTGGAGGTATGCTGATGTTGAGTGTAAGTATTCTAGGAATATAATGGAGGATTATTCAACCACTTTGAATCATTCAGAGATTTATTTTCTTAAAGAACATATAAAAAAGGGAGATAAAGTTTGATTGAGAGGTCAGATAAAGTTTGGTTGGGGCCAGTAGGGAAAATCACAGAGGTGAGAAAGTCTATATGCAGAGAAGTATTAGCAAATGAGGTTACATTTGAGAAAAGAATGATGAGTAATGAAGCCCAGAAGACAGCACTCTCCTCAGTAAAGCACCTTAATATAAATCAGTTGTTTTGGCAAACACCATGAATGAACAGAGACCATGTAGGTCTCTCATGTCATGTTCTCCACGCTGTGAACATAACCCCAGATCCCAGCATGTTCAGTAGATGAATAAAAATGAATTTCCTACTGGAGTCATGTGGTCCACTTAAATTTTAATATATTGTTCTGGCAGAATCCTGGAAGATGGATTTAAAGACAATAAAACTGACCTGAAGGAGTTTATTAATGATGGGAAGAAATTAAGTACTGAATTAAATTAAGTTACAGGATGAATTTGATACATACTTAAAAGATTGTTTTGGATCTAGTAGATGTCTGAATTTGAAAAAGGATGTAGATATGGAAGGCAAATAATAAGCTAGAGTTGTTTAAGTTCTAAAGAAATAACTTAAAAATTATAGGCTGTCTGGAAAAATCAAGCTGAAGTTTTTCTACAAACATATTGGATTTGTTATTTATTTCAGCTTGACTTTAAAAATAAACTCACGATGAAATTCTAATTCACAATAAAAATCATACAGCATTCTAATTTTAGTATTTAATATCCTGTTGGCATGGTATTAACATTATATAGAAAACAGTGTAGACACAAAGAAACCTCTCTTTAAAATTTTGGATTTTACTTTGCTTTAAAAACACCAAAATATGTCAGAAATAATTAACACTTAGTCCTCATGCAGAAAAATGTTTTAATTTTTTATTTAGTTAGGTATTTAACCCTCTGGGCCTACCATTCTGCCAGAGAAGAGGAATCAGTTACAAAAGCTTCCCTCATAAATGAAAGACCTTTGAAAAGGCTCTCTGCTTTGATTGAGAAGGAGCAATGTTTAGAGGTCAAATAAAAAACAAAATTAAAAAAAAAAAAAAGAAAAGAATTTCCTTTTTTTTGTTTTGTTTTGTTTTTATTCACATAATGTTAAATTTGATATGTATTCCAATAGCTCAATTTGAGGACATTAAAGAGTTATAACAAATATTGTTAGTGTTTTTCTCTTTAAATTCTTTGGAACTGACTCTGCTCTTGTAAACATGTCTTATCTCAGAATACAATTATTTTATTATTTTAGAATAATCTTTAAAAATTCTTGTAAAATGATGGGGCCAGAGCGGTGGCACAGTGTAGGGTGTTTGCTTTGTACGTGGCTGACCTAGGACGCACTGTGGTTCAATTTCCGGGTGTCCCATATGGGTCCCCCAACCCAGGAGCGATTTCTGAGCACATAGCCAGAAGCATCACCGGAAGTGGCCCAAATACAAACAAAAAATTCTTGTAGAATGAATAACTTATTTTTTTTACATTTAAGAGGAAAATCTCTCAGACCAAATAATTTTTGGTCTGACATTATTGCCCAGAGGTCAAACCCCAGAAGATGCTGAAGCACTGGACAGGCCAGGATGCTTGAGTAACAGTTTTTGAGACAGTACCTGTGAAGCCGGAATACTCAGGAGAGGATATAAAGAGTCATCCACCAGAATGTAGTGATTAAAATGAGCATCAACATATACAGAACCAGAAAAAGCAAAAATAAGGTACCAGACCAACTTGACCTTTAAGTCTGAGAAGGGACTAGAGAGACATATTTTTAGTAAAGCAAATCTAAAAAGAAGGCAAGAAGTAAGCAGTCAGCAAATAAGAGTTTTTTGTGGGCTCGGAGAGATAGCACAGCGGCGTTTGCCTTGCAAGCAGCCAATCCAGGACCAAAGGTGGTTGGTTCGAATACCGGTGTCCCCCCAAAAAAAAGTTTCTTGTGTAAAAGTCACTTATTTACACCATACTCTAAGTCCTCAAAAGTCTTTCAGACATACTCTTCTAAGCCATAAGAAAATGACAATCACTGTTTTTAAAATGTCACTGGTTTGTGTCATATGACCTCACATCTCACATAATCACAGGTAATTGTGCAAATATGAGTTTTGTTTAGCTTCTTTTAGGATCACTTCCATATACTTTGTTCATATGCGTTGTGTATTTTCATGCTCTTTTCCTATAAGTAGCTGCAATTAATTTGACTTTAATAGATACATTAAGGCAGCAATTATTTTCCTAGTTCCCTAGCATGCTTTTCCTTGTTTACTTGAAGATATTTTTCCTTGTTTACTCAGAGACATTTTTAATTTTTTCTGCTCTTTGTTTAGTATGAAACAGATAAATACCTTGCTTGAGGCCAAACAGATTCAGTTTATATTTTGTTTCCACAGGCTTTCTACTTTGTTGTTTTTATGAATATAAGTCTTAACAAATTTGAGAAGGAAACAGAGAAGTTGATTTTATTGTATATCGTTCAGAATGAGACAATGCTACTTGTTTGATTTCTATCAGTTCTGGTTTGTATCTTAATCACTAAAACATACAGTTATGGTTTTTTCCCCCTTAAAATATACTATACTTTAGCTATGTTTTCTCCTCTGTAAAATGACATTCATTTGAACAACATGAAGTTTTAAAATCCAGGCACAGGTAGTATTTCCATGGAAGCACTGTCATTTTGTTAATTTTTATTTGACTTTCCTCCAGGGAAATATTTTGCTATCAGTCTCAAATAGAAATGAAGCAACAAAGTTGCTTTAAATATTATTTCTTTTGATTTATAGGGTGCAGTTCTGTATAAATATAAGATGGATTAGTGATAATGTGATTTTTATATAAAATGAATAAAATAATTTATTAATATCTTAAATTCTATGACCAATTGCTAAGTGTATTTTTATACTATTCTCTCTACACAAAAAAATAATGAGATTTATCCAAAGCCAAAGAGGCTTTAAATATGAGTAACCTTGATATTACTGAAGCAACAATTTGACTTTGACTTTTTCTTTTTTGTTGATCTTTTTTGTTGCTGTCAGGTCACACTTGGTAAAGTTCAGGTGTTACTTCTGCATTCAGGAATTATTCCTGAAGGAGTCATGGAATCATATGGGATGTCAGAGATTGAACTTGGGTCAGCCATGTGCCAGGCAAACTCCCTGACTTCTGTTCTATTATTCTAGCCTTGGATTTTAACTTTTTCTCCTAAGCCTGCTAAAATATTGATTGATGGAGACCTTGTAAACCTTCTCAACTCATTTTTTCTTACATATTATTGATTAGGTTATGTTTTTCTTCTTTTGTTTTTTTTTAATTTTTTATTCAAAGCATTGCAATTTACAAAATTATTCACACTTGTGTTTCACACATCCAATGGTTCAGCACTAATCCCACCACCAAGTTGACATCCCTCCACCAATTTTCCCAGAATTTATTCCATATTTCTTCCACTCTCCTTACAGCCTACCATCATAAAAGGCACTTCATTTTTTTGTTTGTTTTTTTTTTGTTTGTTTTTGGGCCATACCTGGTGATGCTCAGGGGTTACTCCTGGCTATATACTCAAATCGCTCCTGACTTGGAGGACCATATGAGACGCAGGGGATAGAACGCAGGTCCATCTTGGATCATCTACATGCAAGGCAACCACCCTACCACTGCACTATTGCTCCGGCCCCATAAAAGGCACTTTTTGAGTTTGGTAATTAAAGTTTGGGTTTTAAGATTTCAGTGTCGTTTATTTGGTTTAGATAATTAATGCTGTCCTTCCTTAACTCCACCAGTATTTCCATGACTCCTGTCCTCTATTATTTCACATCTGGGGTCAATGCATTTAAACCATTGCATTTCTTCATGCAGTTACTTTAAATAGCATATATATGTGGTACCATCCTATATTGATCCTCCTCCTTTTAACATGGTATCTTGTAGTTCATGGAACTCACTGTTTTGTGTTTGGGTTACACTTGGTAGTGCTCAGGCCTTATACTGGTATTTGAGCTAATACTTACTGTGCCTATGGGAAAAAAGGCAGAAAATCTCACCTCACCAGCCCTCCCTTTTTACTTTTTTCTTTTGTGGTGTTGTTTAGTAGCTGTTTTTTGTGGCTGTTGTGTATTTTGTCATTGCTTCTTTGATTTATTTTTCTATTTCCCCCCTTTTTCTTCTTTTAAATTGATATTGATATCTCCTAGATGGATTCCTCCCAGCTTTTTTTTCTTTTTTCCAACATATCCTCAGAACTTGAATCATTTTTTCTTCCTCATAAATTAAGGGGGAAAAAAAGAAAAGAAAGTGAATGGTACCAGGAGCAAACAGTCACATGAACATTGAGTGGAAATAAACAATAATTAGGCCTAAATATCATACCCAAAGTCAATAACAACAATCAAGAGCTACAACAAGCTATATACAAGGGAGACAAGTTGCACTAGAAGTCCAGGGGCAAAGGGGAGAAGTATGGGGTGCATGCTGGAAACAGGGGCGAAGGGAGGTCAGCACTGGTGGTGGGGAATTGTCTAATTCACTGTCACTATGTACCTTAAATACAACTGTTAAAGATATGTAATTTACATGGGTTCAATAAAAATTATTATATATAAAAAGAATATATACAAGGACTGGAGGGATAGCATGGAGGTAAGGCAGCCTTGCATACAGAAGGTCGGTGGTTCGAATCCTGGCATCCCATATGGCCCCCTAAGCCAGGAGTGATTTCTGTGTGTAGAGCAAGGAGTAACCCCTGAGCACTGCCGGTCTGACCCAAAAACCAAGGAAAAAAAATATACACCACCCTTAATCAGTGCACTTTCCCACTACCAATGCCCCCAATTTTCTTCCTTCCACATCTGCCTCTGGGGCAGACATTTTACTGCTCTCTCCATCTCTCTTGTCTTTTTGACACTGTGGTTTGCACTATTGCTAATTAAGAAGTCACACACATATCACTCTATCCTCTTCCAGTACCCAGTTCTTATCCAGAGTGATCAGTTCCAACTATCATTGTCATAGTGGACCTTTCTCTACTCTAACTGTACTCACTTCTCTTTGTGACAAAATTCCTACCATGGGCTGATCTTCCTGGATTTCATCTCTATTGTCTCTGGATAGTATTACCATATTATCTTTTAAGCTGAAATTTTCTCATAGCTCAATTTTTAAAAAGTTAAAAAGTGGCATTCTTAAAGTTAGCTTTTAACCTAAATATTGAATTTTATTTTAAAAATTCAAATTTACTACATATAATATAGCTAATGAGTAATATAGACAATTTTTCCATCATCTAAAGAAAATACAATGATATCATTGTCTAAGTCATCCTTTAGGTTTTAGTTTATTGTTTTCTATAACTTCTATCTTCAAACAGATTTTTAGCTGTTTAATATGTAAAAATAAAAATAAAATTATGTTATTTGTTTTTTCGAAACTAGATGATAATAACTTGGCACATTTTAATCAAAAGCATGGCACATGTGGAGCCCTCATATTAGAACCATAAGTTATTGCAGATGGGTTACTGTATGTGCAAGAGATAAGAATTGATTTCTAATATAGATGTTGCTATGTACGTGCAATCTTTGAGAAGATATGTTAAGTAAGGTTATAAATTGGTTATTTTTAATAACTTTCTTCCCCTTTTAAAGATCAACAGTAAATAAAGTTCACATTGATTACTTAAAATATTTATTAAATCTAGCTCTTGAGACATTCCAAAATCAAGTACAATTGTGAAAAATCTATTGCCATTTATTAAATTTTATGATAGTCTTGTAGATTCTGTGATGATGCAATCTTTACAAAATGGTCCTCTTTGACAGAGAGATTAAACACATAACCTCATTTGGGAATTTACTATATCCCTGGGTATTTCACCCTTATTCCTGGTGGTGGACAAAAAGGAATATCCCCAGTAAGCCAGAATTTATACCATGAACCCTTAACCTCAGGGTTTAGTATTTAAAAATGAAAAAAAAAAATGCAAGCCCTAATTTGGAAGAATACTGGAGTCCAAACTCTGAAATCAAATTTTCATTCAAGCCTATTCATCCCCTCTGTGTTTCTTCTTTATAATTGAGTCTTCTGTTTACCCAACTTGAATACTAGTTTGACATCTAATCATTTACCATATCCCATTAGTTCTATTATGATTGTTTTTTCTTATATAATCTAATCTTTAATCCATGCCAAAATTGTCTCCCCTTAGACTACTATACTTTTTCTTGCTCAGACTCAGCTCTGTCAGCTTCTGCCTTCTTACATTTTCCACTAGTTTATCCAGCACATCCACAAGAACTATTCTGCAGTCACTGATGTTCCTAACTTGAAGTTTTACTCTCAAGCTCTTGATTAAAAATGGACAATAATTATATATTGTCTTAGATCCGTAGCATTACTTATAGGACACACTAAGCTAGTCCTAGTTATTCTTTTTTTGTTTGTATTTTGGGGGGCACACCTGGTGATGCTCAGGGACTACTTCTTCACTCATAAATCATTCCTGGCTTGGGGGACCATAAGGGACACCAAGGGATCGAACTGCAGTCCGTCTTAGGTGAGTCGCATGCAAGGAAAAAGCCCTACTGCTGCACCACTGCTCTGAAAGTCCTAGTATTCTTTTCAGAAACAATTCTTCAATTCTTACCCTGGGAGACATACTTCAGTTTAGACTGAAATTCATTTTCAAGACACCATATTATTCTGGCTCCAGGTATGGGTTTATCTTTATTTTCCTCTGTTTTAAAATCACTGTGAATGGATATTCTTCCTCTCTTTTATTATTATTTACCTAAGTAAATTTTATTTTTCAATTTTTTTGTTTAGAACTTACATTCCTACAAGACCATCCTGTCCATCTGTGAAAAAGTTATGTTCACTCAGCATTCTTGGTATGAATCATACCAAAGCACTCTCACTCTGTGTTTCTAAATGTCTACCTGTATATTCTAGGGAATATTATTATTCCCTATAATAATATTATATTATTTCATTTTAGGTATATTAAATATTTTTAATAAACCACTATGATTTATTAAGTTATTTATAATAGAATTTTACTTATACAGTGTTCCAACACTGATCCTACCACCAGTAACAACTTCCTTCCACAAGTGTCCTCAGATTCCTCCCCTCAACCATAATCTGCATCTTGACAGGCAAATTTTTCAGTTTGGTTTTTATAATTTGGTTCTCATAATTTCAGTGTTGTTGACTTTGTGGTTTGGATATTTAACTATCTTTTTCCTGTACATCATCAATGATATATCTGAATTCCCTTGACCTCTGCCCCAATTTCTTCCCATCTATATCTGAATTCCCTTGACCTCTGCCTCAATTTCTTCCCATCTGTCTCTTCTTCCTGACCCCCTTGATTTCTTTCCTTTTATTTATCCTTCTTTTCCCTATACTCAGATGAAAAGTAATCTTGATGAAAAGCATTGGTTTTGTTTAAAGCATTGCATTGCCTTGCCCAGTTATTCTAAATACCATATATAAGTGAGATAATATTGTGTTTGTCCTCCCGATTTACTTGATATTGTAAAATCTTTCAGTCTCATCCATGGTGCAGCAAATTTTATGGTTTCATTGTTCCTTAAAGCTGCATAGTATTCCTTTGTGAATACCTAACACATCTATTATTGGATTTAGGTTGATTCTATATCCTTGCTATTTTTATTGAGCTATACAATAAATAATGGTGTAAATTTAGATGCTTGCCATATAGCCCAGCAATTACACATACAGGTGTCTACCCACAGGAATCCAGTGGACACTTTTAAAGGTAGTTATTTGAGGACAAGGGACGTTCCATCATTGTGCCCATAGCACCTAGTACTCCTTGTATTTAATCAGCTATCACTAAACCATCAGCTGGTTAGGATATATTTTATACCAGGTAACCAGTGAAACTAGAAAAAGAGAAACAGGAAGGAAAGCAGGTATATAGCTTTGCTAATGATCAGGAAAACGGAAAATAGTGCTGAAAACAGAGAAGGCTATCCTGTTATGTCCTACCATTTGTAAGGCCTATGACAAAGTTAAAAATTGAGGTCTACAGATATGGAACCATTACAAGCTTAAAAATCAAGTCATTGAATTGCCAAATAAAATGTTTCTCCATCTGTCTTGATAAATATGTGTTTAGAAAAACCTGAAAATACTCGGTATTGTTTAAAATATATGAACACCTCAAAATTCCATATCAGAATATGGCAAAGTGGCAAATATTCCACTTTTCTACCCAATCAATCTCTGTTCTGTCTGCTACAGAATAAAACTCCTTACCCCACTGATGGATTTTATCACTTTACCTATATACAGCCATCCCCATATTTATCTTATTTAGTCCTAAAGAAGCTCACAGAAAGATATGGAATAGAACTACACTGACCTGGCAGTAATTAAGCAGCATAAGCCATGGGCATAAGGAATACAAAGTACTTGAAATGTACTCTGGAAACAACAGGGAAAACATAGCTTTAATATGGAAGAATTGTGCCAAAGGGTAACACTGAAAGCATCAGTTGTCCTGTTTGGACTCCAAATAAATACCTACTGTATATCTACGTGAGTGTAACATTAAAAATACTATCTAATCATGTATTTTTAAAGTAAGTCTGTTATTAAGGTGATAAATATATCTCATCTAACTGACCTCTCAATTGCTTATATGTCAAGACCATAAGACTTCTGCTTTATTCTAGAAAACAGTTTAAAGTCATGCTTAAATGCACACAAGTCGGTCTTTCAAGATAAAGCAGTTGTGAATTGGTTTGTGTTCTGAGTGGTTCGTTAATTGGCTATTGAGCTCTGAGCAGGGTGCTTCATCTGTGCAGTGGAGGTAATAAAATCTTCCTCTAGGGTTGTCATGAAAGTCCATGAGGTTAAAATCTTTAAAAGGCTTAGCTCAAGTAAGTACTCAATAGATCACGGTGCTGTCAGCATCAGTGTAAACACTGTCATTGTTTTTACAGCTGTTATTCCCATTCTCTGGAACTATTGCAGTGACCTTGGGCAAGTCATGTAACCTCTCAGAACCTCAATTTCTTCATCCATAAAATGAGGTTTTTGTAGCAAATGGTACCCAAGTTTGTCCAGTTAAGAGAAGGACTTTTTGATGTTCTGATTTTTTCCCTTTCCATTACACTTGAACTTAACCTCCAAGCTGCAATGTAAATTATTAGTGAATGTTACCGTTTTGCATTAAATATCACTCTGTTTATTTTAAACGAAAGTGTGATTTCTATTATGTAACAGTACATTCTATTTGAGTTTAAAAACCAGAATCTTTTCTAAATGATAAAAACATGGATTGAATATGGGGTTCTTGACACGTTTCATTTACTCTACAGAAAGATTTATTGTAGCATAACTTCGGTTACTGACGTTTCCAGTATATTTACAATTATATTTATTTGGTTTATGTTGAATTAGTTTGGCAGTACATTTTTAGAAATATATACTGAGGTTTCTATAATTGTATAATCCACAAACTTTTGAGACTTCATTATAGATTATTCCATTCTTCCCCAAATGAGCATGGTAACTGCTATTTGCATACAATTCTTGGATTGGGAGAATGCATCCTAATTTAAGAATGTTTAGAATAAAAACAAGAGCAAAGAAAATGGAAATGATATATACTAAAGATATTGGAGGCATTTATAAACTTTGGTTCTACAAACACTTGGTCCATTTTAGGATTAGAAAAACAGAGGAAAAAACTAACATTTGTTAAAGATATATTCTGTGCCAGACACTATATGTGCTGTATTTCCCTTTTATTTATAAAACCCGAAAAAACACAGATATAATTTTTAGTGACAAAATAGACTTGGAAAACAATCCACAATCCACATCACTAGCAATTAGTAGCAGCAAAACTTGAACTGAGGAGGACATTAAAGCTATTTTTCGTGATACAATGCCCTGAGTTGTTTCTCATTTATTTCAGGCTTCCAAACCTTTATGGGACAATAGATCACACAGTTGCAGAAATGCCTCTTCCTTTGTGAGCTTTCTGACAGAGGAACTTCATAAACTATTTCATGTCTTTAGTTAGTCCTTACTTTTTGTCATGTCATATGACATGTACTTGAACATGGGATGATTTGCAGGCATGCTGTGCTGGTATTGAGATGGGACGGACAAACAGAACTGAGAAGAGAGGGATTGTCTTGGTTGGATGTGATTCAAATGTTTTGATCCCCTACGTGCCTTATGAAAGGTTTTAGCTGACATCTGTGTGAGAGAATTGTCAGCTGAGGCATTGAGAAGTGGCCTGTTAGGCTCAGAAGGTCCTATTTGCCAAGTCTCTTGAGAGAAGTGAAGACAGGCCCCATTTGGAAAAGAAGAACTGCTTTCCGAAAGATTTATTGTGTAAGAATTATGTTACACAACATCTGCTATGTATGGTAGATTAGGTAGACTTCTTGGTTCATTCACATTTTATATGATAGCTGATTAATTTCTCTAAAAGAGGAGGAAGTCTAAGGAGGAAACAGAAAAGGACATTTTGTGAATGACAGACTAGTCTGAATCTGAATCTTTGGAATCCTGTCTTGGTTCTATAATGTAATACTAAACTTTTCTCAGAGTTGACTCAAATCTGTGCAGAAATCACAGACATTTGCACACTTAAAGACTTCATATATTAAGGTGATGTCTGTATATCTATAAGTGTCAACACTGAAGATTCTTGGTGAGTTGGGAATAGCACTCACAAATCCATTTTTAGTTTGCAGTCATTTTAAGATATCTTATCACTCCAGACTGCAATGTGTCCTAGAAAATCATGTTGTTTTCACGACGATATTAAAGGCACAGTCAGATATGGTATTTGATTTATATTTTCTTCATGATTTTCCACATGATGTGGTGCTGCCTCATGAGGTCACTTGCTGCTAAGCATTTCAGACCTTTATTTGGAAGTAATGAGAAAAAACAACTCCTTGAAAATGTTCAGGAATAAAACATGCATATTTAGAAGTGGCTGACATTTAACAAATAATTTGTTTTATATGCTATATGTACTGGGAGATTCTATAAGGATTCAACTGTAATTTCTTCTTACATCAGCATGATAGCATAGCATAGTATTTAGAGAATGCCACCTAAAGCCAGATTATATGTGTTGAATCCCAACTGTATGACTTGGGGTGAGGGGTAAAATAGATCATCTCTCTGTGTCTTGTAGTCTCATTTACATATTTAAGATAATAACAAATACTTCCCCTACTGTGTTAATTTGGAAATTGAATGAATATGTATGCATGAGGCACTTTGAATAGTGTTGGCATGTGATGAATGTTATGGTTAGTCATTGTTACACAAATGTGAAAGGTTTACTCATAAACCCTACTGCTTCGAAATTTAAGTTAATTTAGTTTATGTTTAGAACAAGCTTTATGTGAAATTTATTCTCATGATTGGTTTAATCCATTTCTCATGGATAGTTGTTATTCTTTCTGATCTTATATATAAAGTCTACATATTAAGAAGCAAACTAAGTCAGCTCTGTAGGCTGAGGATATTTGTGTACTTAAATGGAAATGAGCAGTATTTCATACTTTATATATGAATTGGTAAAAAGAACCAACACTCATTAAGAATTAGTGAGGAATACTTAAAACAATTTGATGATTTAAAACTATTTTCATAAAGCTGGAGTGATAGTAGTACAGTGAGTAGGGCAATTGCCTTGCATGTGACTAGTCCAGCTTCTATCCCAGGAACCTGATATAGTCCCCTGAGCCTTGCCAGGAGTAAATTCTGATCATGGAATCAGGAGTATGTCCTGAAAATGGTTAGATGTGGCCCCAAAACCAAGCAGAAAAAAGTATATTTATATTTGAAAAGACTAGCAAGGCATAGCCTTTTGCTCATGCAAAATATGTATTAAGTAATACCCATAGGCCTGACACTCTTCTGGAAGCTGGAACAGAGAATCTAGAACATATATGTTGCTCTCATGGAGACTACTTTCTGGTTGCACAGGAGACAGTGAATGAGTAAATAATTAAAACAGAATAGTTTTAGAGACAAATACCTGGTCTATATAAAATGGCAATATCTTAGAAGGAAAATCTTGATGTAGGTCTCAAGTGATGTAGGTCTCAACTAATCTGAGACAAATAGAATTGGAGCAAGAGAGTTGCTAATTTTATGTAGATATGTGAAAATTCAAAATTATAATTTATATAATTGAAAAAAATTTTTATTAAAGATGTTTTACATACTCAAGCTTTACTTTAATAAAAACTGACTATCCTAATTAGTATATTTAAAAGTTTGTTAATAGGTCATTATGTATTGTCAGGGGATATATAAATAATATAGACTAAAGCTAGAGAGTACCAAGGGCCATACTCTACTAAAAATGAATTCAGAGTGAGAACAAATAAATTGAAATTTAGAACTGTAAGTAAAAAATAAAATGAATTTTGTTATTTAAAATTTCAAATGCAAAAATAACTTTATAGAGAGCTTCCATTTTCTAAATTTATAGTTTGACAGTTATAACTTGATTCTTTAACCAGATCACATTTATCATGACAATGAATAGTAATCATCTGAATAAACAAGAAAATTGGTCTCAAATATAATTTTCTGAATGTCTTATGACATAAAGAAGAAAGCAAAACTTATGGTTTTTAAAGTTTTGTAGGAAAGGCTGAGCATCTTCACAAATATTTGTAAGATATTAGCTACATTTTCAAGTGCCTTTGATATTGGCACCGAGGTTCTAATCTTGTGTAATTTTCTAATTCACCTATCTGTCTTTTGGATCACTTTAACTCATGAGGACTATCCCAGTAATTCAGTGACCATTTGTAACTTTTGATATAAAAATGCTTCTGTCAGGGCCGGAGCAATAGCACAGTGGTGGGTCATTTACCTTGTACATGGCTGACCCAGGGTGGACCTGGGTTTAATCCCCGACATCCCAGATGGTCCCCCAAGCCAGGAGTGATTTCTGAGTACATAGCCAGAAGTAACCCCTGTGAGTCACCCACAAAACAAAAAAATTGAAATAAAAAAGCTTTTTTATTCTAATAAACTGACTATAAATGTGAGACGTGGAACACATTTCTCCTATTAAGAACCCTCTTGAATATTTTTTTGTACTTCTCATAGTTATTACTTTGGTGGGAGCATATCCAGAGGTGCTCAAGGCATATTCTGACTTTATGCTCAGTGATTAATCATTCCTTGTGCGCTTGGGGAACATGAAGAGGGGAAATAGGAAAGGTTGAATCGATCCTAGTTTTTTTATCTGATAAGTAAACAATTACTCTACCCTGTTAAATATTGTTCATATTAAATATTGTGTATATAACATAATATTAAATATTGTATTTATGTTTGTAAGACTATTGTAAATAACAAGAGGAAATACATTATTTAATGAGATAGTGTGCAGCAGTAAGAATGTAGATATCATTTCTTTAACCTCATTTATTCAGCACATCTATGAATACTTTTTCTGGGCAAGGCACTGAACAAACAGCATTAAATCAAGTATAGTCTCCTGGAGAAGAATATACAGTTGCAAATAATGCACAATAAAATGTCTTAAATAGCATAATAAAAGTATAAATGAAACCATTGCAAGATACTTTGTTCAGCGAGAAGTGGGTCACCTTCCTGGAAGGATGGTATTTGAAAATGTCATTGAAAATGGAGAAACTCTGAAAAGTCCTTGGAAAGGGAGTGTTAAATTGGGAGGCAAAACAAGAGCAAGGTGACAATATTAGAAAACTTCTAGGGTTGGAACCAGAGAAATAGTACAGTAAGTAAGGTACTTGAGTTGCAAGCAACGAACCCAGTTCTCAGCATATCGGGATTTATCCCTGAACACAGAACAATGAGTAACCCCTGAGCACTTGCTGATATGAACCACGCCCCCTAAAAATGCCACACCTTTTTGGGGCGAGAGGGGTAATGAAGTGTGGTGCTTTCCCAAAAATAGACTTGCTTTTCCCAAAAATATATTCAATTCCTGGCACCTTAGATTGCTCCCCTGAACACCATCAAGAGTGATCCCTGAGTACAGAGCAAGGAATTGGCTTGAACACCACCGTCAAAGACAAGCAAACCAAAGGAACTAGCTAGTGTTTCATGCTTTGCTTTTTCTGGAATGAAGAAAATTAGACTTTATCCTTACCATTAAGGAATAACTAGTTTGGCATATATTTGCAAGTTGACTGCAAGAATTCTTTTCTGTTAAGTTTAAGATGGTTATGGATATTGAATGAGGTGTTAGAATAAAATGTGCTCTATAGTGATGATTGGCATCAATGACAATAATTCTTTTATTTTCTAAACTTTCCAAATTCTATATGGTTTAGTAAGTTTTCTTCATAAATATGCTTATTGTTGTATTATTATCTAGCAACTGAAAAAAAACCTTGGCTATAACAAGTCAATTAATTTTCTTAATATTACCCATCTGGTAAGTAGCAAAATAGAGATTTTCACAGATGTATTGGCTTTCAGCTCCTGTGACTCACCAAGGGGAACCATGGAAGGAATTTGAATAGTAAAATTGATTGATTGCAGCTATCTTTAAAAACTGTTTTAAAGAGCTGGACAGATAATGGATATAGAACTTATCTTGTATATAAATACATATTAATTATAGAGTCCTGGATGGTGGTGGATGGTGATGGATGGATGGTGAGGCCCTTCTCTGCCGGCCTGAATCATGCGCCTGCATCCCCTTCCAGCCAACAGGTCTGTGTGTTCAGGGTAGAGGCAAGATAATGATCCACAGCAGTTAAATTTCAGGAGATATGAAGCTTTATTCAAGACCCTGGCCATCAAGAGTGGCTTCTAAGCTTAAACCTTTTAAGCAGCCTATTTCAGCTGCCCAGCATCTCAACCTGTTTTCTATTCTCTAGCCAATTCCTGCCGAATCTCTCTGCTCGATCCCTTTACACCCCTGAGCAACCCCTTTATTAGCAACCACAGACCCCTCCCAGCTATGGGAGGGTCTCCCTCTCCAGGTAATATAGGAGGAAGTGAGGGGAGGGGTTACACGTTGTACATGACTAACCTGGGTTTGATTCCTGGTACCCCATATGGTTCCCTGATTCCTACCAAGAGTAATCCCTGAGCACAGAGCAAGGAATAATCCATCAGAACAATCAGGTGTGGTTCAAAAATCGAAAAAAAAATATTTGTTTACAAGGACAATACTTTGGTCAAAGGTTTAGTTTAGTGAACTGCTTATGAGATGTGTAGTGAAGGTCATGGTAGTGGTGGGTATAAAAGGAGGAAAGAGTTTCAAGATGTCATAAAAGTTATTTGATTTAACAAATGGAAAGAAGTCAAATTTAGGTTCAAGTTTTAGATTTTGTATAACTGAAGGATTTGGAGTATTGGTGGCTGAAAAAAATTAGCAAATGAAGATATTCCTTTGAAGCAGAGGAAGAACAGGCCTATGACCCTGTGACTAGATTAATTTCATAAATATTGAATGTGAAGGTGCCGGCTGGATAGAAGTGGAAAGTGTTCAGCAGGTGCCTGGAAATATAAAAAGTAAGATTGGAAGTCGTTTATATATTAGATCATATCCTACTAGTAAGTAGCATAGTAGTCAAGAGGGACTGATGAATAAAAGTCTTCAATATTGGAGAAATTAGGAGCAGATTACAGAATGTCATAAGTAAAGGAATACTTTTTACCTGAAAATAATATAACTAGGCAACTCAAAAGGAGTTAAAAGTTAATAAAGAAAAGAAAGTGATTGCTAAACCAAAAGGAAAATGGGATTGATGTAAATTGTTCCCTTTCATGTTGGCTAAGGGAGTTAAATCTTGAAATATGTCAAGCTGTGTTAATCCTTAATAATCCAGATAAAAGATACCTGGGACCTCTGTATTCACACAAATTCTTTCTGTCTTTTAGATTACCAGTTGATTTCCACTTCTCTTAATTTTTTACTTTCCCCATAGTACTGCCTATTTATAATATTAAATAATATTTATCCAGTTTTATTTTGCTCTTATTTCATACATGCACTACAGATGTATGTAGCATGATGCTATAATTGTGCTATAAATCAACCAGAAGGTCGATTAAACATGGATTTCTGGATTCTACCCAGAGTTTGTGATTCTGCATTTGTGTAATGCTGTGAGTTTCCTTTTCTTATGATGCTGATATTACTGGTCTAGAGACCACTTTTTTTTTGGTTTGGTTGGTTTTTTTGGGTCACACCTGGTGGCGCTCAAGGTTACACCTGGCTCATTGCTCAGAAATTGCTCCTGGCAGGCACGAGGGACCATATGGGATGCCAGAATTCGAACCACCATCCATCCTGGATTGGCTGCTTGCAACCCAAACACCCTGCTGCTGTGCTATCTCTCCACCCTAGAGATCACATTTTATATACATTACACTAAAACAAAAATCTAAGAGTGGTAATAAGGGATTTGGAAGAAGGAAGATGGACTGGTTTGATAAAAATGCTCTAGAAATTTATTTTAAGACTTAGATATTATTCAAGGAAATTAGATATTATGAAATTATTGTTAATATTATTAGATATGAATAATTATTAATATTAGGTTAGATATTATTTAAGCTGAAGAAAATGAAAAAATCTTAATTGTTTCTAGCTACCTAAATGCCTAACACTTTGAGCAAGATAGAAATCCCTACCAAGCAAAGAATTTTCTAAGGAGATACATCCTTTGAATAGATTTTAAATAAAATTAAGGAAAAAAATAACCACAACAGTGGTTATAGTTTTATTTTGTCATGAAGATGTAAATATTATATGAATAGAATATATACAGTTATTAATTGGTGAACAGTAAATATAGAGCTACATAGTATTTTCTACTTCTAATGTCACTATTATTCATAACAACTGAGATCACTGGGCTTGGAGAAATGTATCACTTCTAAGAGCTGAGCTGGATTTATAATTACCATTTTTATTACTGTATCTATTCTTTTAGGTTCGCCTAAAATTAATTTGATAGTTCATATACAAATTGGACACAAATAAATATACCAAATCTCTGAATCTGTTCTGTATGTTACTTAAGTGTTGACTATTGATGGCAAAAGTGCTATATATAGTTGCACAACCAAGAATGCAAAATCCTTTCTGACAAATTGGCCATTTCAAGTTTCTGTCATTCATCAAATACTTAATATTCAAGACCATCCATAAGAATAAACTTTGCATTGTAGTACTACAATTGTAGTACTACAATCTGGGGACTTGAGACACAAAGTAATTGTACATGTGTTTTGTTTTACTTGTCTTAATGTTTTTTTGTCTGAAAGTTCAAAATGAAGGTGTCAGCAAGGGGATTTCTTCTGAGAATTCTGTTTATGGGTAATTGTCTTCCCACCATAACTTCACCTTGTTCTCTTTCTTTGCATCTTTGTCTTCATAAAATAAAAATAAGAAAAAAAAAGAATAAACTTTGCAAAAGCAATACAAACCTCTTAATCCATGCTACTCCCTATAGCATGAAAATGGCAGACTTTATTCTAATAATGCTGCCAATTACTGAATAGATAGTAAATTAGTTACATATAAGTAAAATTATTTACGAATATAAGAAAATTTGTTAAAGTTTAGATACAAATCTATACAACTTCTAATTTTATCATGACAAATTGTCCATATAAATAAAGTTAGTTTTTTGTTGAGATGCATAAAAATCTCCATACTATTATAACATTAAGTTATCATATTATTTATTTATTTAAAGAAAATGCATCTCAGAGTTGATATAATTGATCATAATACATTTGTTTCAAGATGACAGAAAAAGCAATGTTATTAAAAAATAGAAAGAAAATAGATAAACTACTGGCTGGGCTGCATGGCGCCACCTGAGGCAGTAAGCGAGCAGGCTAGTGTGGCAGTGCCTTGGAGCTGTGGAGGCCACGACCATCCATCTGCCCCGCGTGCAGGATCCCATTAAAAGAACACCATGGGGAAAAAAATAGAAAAACTAAAAAAAAAATAAAATGGAAAAAAGAAAGAAGAAAAAGTTCATTGGCAAGTGTATTTGTGAAAGTTATTGTATCTTCAATAAAGTCATTAATACAATAGCAGAAGGTTTAGTAAGCTCTCTTTTTTAAACATAGGAGATACAAAAATACAATAAAAAGGTGTAACTGTGGTACTTGTTGTTGTTTGCATAGGCACAACAAAATATGTGAGAAATAGAGAGGAAAAAACGTTTGGCCTAAAAAACAGAGAGATATTACCCATGAAGTATTCTGGCTTAAGACAACTCTAGTCTCCAGACATACTAGGTTGTCCAACCCCAGAGTCATTCTCTGTGTTCCCAGTAAAAGCTCTTCATCATCACGGTTGTTGCTGTTAGGTTTCTGTGGTTAGAGATCCTGGTTTCTGTACAGATCCTATGTCAAAGTCGGGGTGGCATGGAGCATCTGGTTTCATCTCATTATTAGGTGGTAATGCAGAGAGTCTTGCCCTAAAAGTAGGTTGTTGCTGTTACCAAGTCATCAAGCTGTCATAAGGAACAGTGCCACAAGGCATTATTGGTGCATATGGGGTTGTAGGTACCAAGTTTAACAATCCCCATACCCTGGTTCTACTATAAACTCTGAACAGAGAGACTTATCTACTAGAATTCCATACTAAATATATCCCAAAAGCCGGGGAAATTGCTGCTACATAATAAGGGTTGTGCCTATTAAGGGAATACATTTAAAGAAATATTCAAGGGAGATATATATGTTCCCTTTAAGTCTTTTGAAATAGTCTGGGGGGGGTGTAAAATCGGGAGCACAGCTTCAATCTGTGATTTGGTCTTGTGGAGTCTAAAAAATAAATGTCTCCCAACAGTCACATATCAGGAAATGTCTTCTAGCGGGGGACTTCTCAGCAACCAAATCTGGTAGCAAGCAAAAGCCCACAGTGAAGGGAGGTGGAGGAAAAGGGGCCGCTGAGAGCAAAACAGTGGCAGCAGAGTATCCATATCTTCTCAGGCTGAGAATTTATCTTTTCATGTTGAAAGCTGGTTGACAGCTGGCTGGGGTGCGGAGAATGTTCTGTTATGTGAGGAGTTAAGAACTGAGGGTAAAAAGGGTTACATGGAGGTAAATAACATGAAGGACTAGAAAAGAGTTTGTAAGGTGGTAAGCAAAGGGGGGGGACAGGTTTTATATGATAGGGGGAGAACAATATACAATATAGACATTATATCTATTACTGATGGACATTAGACAGACATTGGTATGGCAAACATATACACTCATGAGCATACATCGATAGACACTGCAGGTTGATCCATCAGTTACATTTGGGGAGTCTATATCATGAAATTGTTATTATATATATTACAGATGGACATTAGACAGACTCATGCACATATATTGACAGACACTAAGGATAGATTATGGGTTACAGTTGAAAAGCTGATTCAGGTGGGACAGAATGCTTAAAAAAAAAGAATAGGGGCTGGAGAGGTGGCGCTAGAGGTAAGGTGTCTGCCTTGCAATGCTAGCCAAGGAAGCACTGTGGTTAAGCATCCCATATGGTCACCCCAAGCCAGGGGCAATTTTTGAGAGCATGGCCAGGAATAACCCCTGAGCATCAAATGGGTGTGGCCCCCCCAAAAAAAACAAACAATAAAAAAGAAAAAAAGAAAAATCTTAAAACTGGCAATTCTGATGGAAAGGTTTTCCATTTTCTAGGCCAATCATGGTTGGTGAGGATAAACTTTACTGAATAAAATCTTCATGTATTAGATTGTGTAGAGAGCATTCTTAAAAGCAGTCATAATGTTCAAGTCTAGAAAAGTAAGTGATATAGTATTGAGCACTATATAGGGAATCTATGCCACAAAATATTGTCCAGCAGGTCTTGAACATCCCATTTCCTTTCCTAAAAGCAATCTAAAATTATGAGCATTATGGTATCATGGCAAACTACCTATAATTTTTGTGCAGATGTACTAGCCCATGCAGTTTGGAAAATGAGAACTGATAGGAGGAAGAAAGGCTGCTGGGAAGACCCAAAGACAACCCCATTTCTGTTTGATGGGAGGGGTTAAGAACTGGTGTTCCCTTTTTCCTCCTGGCACCCACCTGGCTGGCCCCCAAAAGCAGATGACCAGTGCTGGCCTTGGACTCCAGGAAGCTACTGAGGAGCAACTGGATAGAAAAGGCACCAAGGACCTATTCAAGCTCCATAGAGGGCATTATGTTTGGGGCCTCTTTCTCCCCAGGGGAATGAAGATTCAGTGATCCAAATTATCATATATTTTATACTCCTTTGTCATTATATGCTTTAATTCATTACTTTAAATGTCAAAATCTACAGAAAAGAAAATAAATTTATAGGACTAATAGTCGTAAAGTATTCTAAACTAACAATGTAAATAAAAGTTAAGGTTTAGAAAAAGATTCCTTTTTTGTTGTTTTGTTTGTTTGGGGGCCATCCCCTGTGGCACTCAGCAATTACTCCTGGCTCTGCACTCAGAATTTTTTTTGAATCATCTTGTTCTGCCTCATAAATTAAGGGGGAAAATAAAGAACGGTTCTAGAATTAAAGAGTCGTATGAACATTGAGTTAATCAGACTTCAGAATCGATACCCAATCTTCAACAAGCTATACACAAAGGGGACCAGTTAAACAAGCAGTCTGGGCGGGGGTGGGGGGGCAAAAAAGGGAGGATGCTGGGAGCAGGGTTGGAGGGAGGACAACACTGGTGGTGGGAATACCCTTGATGCAATGTCACTGTATACTCTTGTAATTCACATTGGTCACAATAAAAATTATTAAGGAAGAAAGGAAAGAAGCGAGGGAAGGAGAGAGGGAGGGAGGGAGGGAAAAGGGAGGGAGGGAGGGAGAAAAGAAGGGAGGGAGGGAGGGAAGGAGGAAGGAAGGAAGGAAGGAAGGAAGGAAGGAAGGAAGGGAGGGAGGGAGGGAGGGAGGGAGGGAGGGAGGGAGGGAGGGAGGGAGGGGGGGGAGGGGGGGAGGAAGGAAGGAAGGAAGGAAAGAAGGAAGGAAGGAAGGAAGGAAGGAAGGAAGGAAGGAGGAAGGAGGGAGGGAGGGAGGGAGGTGGGAGGGAGGGAGGGAGGGAGGAAGGAAGGAAGGAAGGAAGGAAGGAAGGAAGGAAGGAAGGAAGGAAGGAAGGAAGGAAGGAAGGAAGGAAGGAAGGAAGGAAGGAAGGAAGAAAGGAAGGAAGGAAGGAAGGAAGAAGGAAGGAATCACTCTGGGCAGGTTCAGAGGACCTTATGGACCAGGATAGAAACTGGGTCAGTCCCAGGTCAGCCTTGTGAAGCGTAAATGTCCTACTGCTTTGCTATCGATCTGGACTCAAAAGTTCCCTTTTAGAAATAAAAAGTGACTAGTGAATAGATGATGGAGATGTAGAATATAGGCATAATATGAATTATTTAGGTCTAATAGAAAATTAAGAAATTCTGCCTTTTGCAATAAGGTGAATAGATCTAGAAAGTATTGTTTAATGAAAATATAAGATGGAAAAATACAGAAAAAGTATTTTCTTTAAAGTGACAATATAAACACATGAACCAAATAAAACAAAAATAACGTTTTTACACTAATATTATTTAGCAATATGAGAGTGTTATTTTTGTTTTGTTTTGTTTTGTTTTTTGGGCCATACCTGGCAGCGCTCAGGGGTTACTCCTTGCTCTCTGCTCAGAAATTACTCCTTGCAGTCTTGGGGGACCATATGGGATGCCCTTATTTGAACCACTGTTGGTCCAGGGTAAGCAGCTTGCAAGGCAAATGACCTATCTCTGTGCTATCCCTTTGGCCCCAGAATGTTAATTTTTAATGCTATTTAACCTGAAAGTTATTTAATGTCACAGTGCAATATATTTGTCATAAACAGAACTAAACAAAATCAGAAAAAACAGTGGGTCAGAAAATAAGAGATTTAGTCTCCCTTGTAGGAAAGAAAAAATAAACTGATAACTGAAAGTTCTAATTTGTTATAATAAATTGAAAGAATTTGTCTTGTTTTGTTGGGAAGGAGAGGATGCCAAGATCATTGGATTTGATTTTCTCTAAGGCAGTGGTAGTTTCTGAGTAGCTGAATAGCTGAAAGATATTTAGCTAAAGTACATGAAAGAAAGTAACTTGTCAGTCTTTTAGGATATATTTGGTTTAGTGTCGTCAGAAGGTAGTCTGCCTTCTCCCTGGAATCAAGTTGCAAACACTCTCCTCAATAGTAATTAGAGCTAAGCGGCAATTACAGGACATATGATTTGTTCAGACGCACTGCCTGTTGGCTGTTTCCTAGCACCACATTTCACGGGAGCACCAGGATGAAATGATGGAATTATTTATCTGTAAATGTAATACTGTGTACAGTGGTTGAATGCAGAAGTGAACGTGGACTGTAATCTTAAAAAAACGAAGGTAAGCATTACCTAACTAATGAACATTTACAGTTCAGGGAACTTTTTCATGATGTTATAATAGAAATGTGAAACAGTTAAAATCAATTATTAAAAGATAGGAGGATAAAAATTTGAATTAAAGCAAAGAGGACCAGCTTATTTCACAACTCTCCTACCCAGTATCTGCAAGCTTCCTAAATGTCTGTATATGAGTTGCAAAATTGAGTCATTGTACAAAATACAATAAATATGTAACCAATTTCCTACATTTTCTACATTTTATTTATATTTATGAACTATTGTTCCTTTTTCTTCAAAGTTGTCTAAGAAATAACTACTAGGTGAGATTCATTTTTAATCCAAATATGTTAGACTCCTCTCTTGTCTTCAAGAAGTGTAATTAAGCTGATAATTGTACATGTTCAAAAATTCACATTCAAATTGACAGAACAGTGCCTGGTTATCGGTAGTGAAATTGAGTGACATGAATGATTTACACCATACTGCATGATTTTTTAATAATAGTTACTTTACATTTTTAATTTTAAAATACAGTCTAGTTCTAATCAAAACTCTATTTCTTCATGTTTATTTAAACCTTTGGGCATAGAAATCTCTCTGGAAACCGAGTAAGTGTAGGTCCTCAAGAGGGAATATTATCGTGCAAGAGTAGATATAAATTTTTGTGTATGTTATAGATATTTGTAAAATTCTCATTTCCATTTAAATACTACATTTTCTTACACACCAACTAAACATTTTCTTTCAATTTTTATTTTAAAAAATATGAATGAATATTAGAAAGGTCATAGAAACTTCTAGCAGTTGGGTGTTGTTTTTATCATGTATTTCCCAGTGGGATTTCAGGTGATTTGCAAAAATTGGAGAAAAAACAACAACAACATAGACTTATTTATTTGGTGTTAGCACTAAGTGTTCAGTAGACTTTCATACAAATTGAGTAGATTAATGTCAAAGTGTATTTTTTTTAAATCCTAGAGACTGTAATGTATGTCCTTATAGAGACAATTTAGCTATCATAGAAAGTTAGCACTTAACTTAAAACTATATTTTTTAGTCCTTGGGTTCAATTATTGATTATATTTGCTTTAAATATTTTCTTGTCATGAAATTATTTATCCCTAACCACCAGTTTCTTCATATAAAATTGGGGTGTATGTAACCAAGGAGCAGCTTAGACATCTATACAATATAGGTCAAGCTCTTCTTTTCCAAAGCACTGATGTGAAAATTCTCTATAAAAATATGCAGTGAAATTTCCTGATAAATTTGTTTTAATTTACTCTTTTCATATGTATGGTGAATGCTATTCTGTGAACCCATGTAAAAAAATCCCCAGAATTTGCAACTGACATGAGATATAACCAGAAATTTATTTCTGATTTCAGATATAATCAGGTTTGAGATATAATTAGAATAGGCTAGGATCTTATTCTTCTATATTATTACAGAAACAAATTTATTCTATTAACAGAACCTTGCTGTTAATCTTTTGATTTATAGAAGCAAATTTTAAAAATAAAATCAATATGATATAGCTGCAAAACAAGACTAAAGACACATTTTGTGAGTGCTTTTGAATTCCCTGGAAGTATTAGGTGAGAATCAAAAGCAGAAAAGGATATGAGTGAGATAGGAATATGAAAGAGATAAACAGAGATGCTGAAGATACAGAGAGGCAGAAAAGAAAAAACGAGACAGAGGAAGAGAGAGAAAGGGAGATGAAAAAGATGGAAGACAAAAACTGGTAAATCTTTCTGAAAAAAAAAATCAATGCAAGTTTAAAAAAATAAAGAGTGGACAAGTTTTGATCTTTGGTTCTTTTTTTAATTTTTTTTAAACTGAAGATCTGCTTTATCTAATTACATAATTTGAGCATCAGTTCCATTTTTATTATTGTTTAATTCCCATTTGTTTTCTTTAAAGCCCAGGGAGTTTAACAGGTGATTTAAACTTTAGAAGAAACCAAGATCAAAAACAAATATTGTTCTAAAAAACATATTTTCATTTCTTTATTGCCTCCTAAAGAAAATCATTGAAATGTGAAAATGGAATATACTATGGTTAAATGTTCTGCTTTTTGTGGCTACTTATTAAAATTATTATATTTTTGAATTATGGTATCTTTTGGGAATGTGAGGATTAATCATATGGGAAGTCAAGAAAGACATTCCAAAAACTGGTACTAATTTATCATAATAGTACAAATATAAACACAATAAAGAGAGAACTGAACATTATTTATGATGAATCATTTTCATTGCAGAAAATCATTGAACATTGAGTAGAAGGCTGTAGCTGATGTTATTTCACATATCACTAGCACCTCATATGACACCCCCATGGCTGAAGTAGCATCAGTTTGTAGGGTGGTTGACAGAGTTGCAAGAAATTGGGCCATTCAGTTAACTAACCAACAGAAATCCATTTATGTATATCAGTATACTTTGTTTCTTAGTACCAAGATGAGAGCCCATTGTCTTGACTTGTGCTGCTCCTTTGAAAGCCTTGGATGCCCAATTTAACTAGATTGTTAATGCTCATAAGGCTTTTTGCTCTCCTGTATTTTTTAATAGATTTCTATCATATACTGAAAGATGGGGCAGGGGTCCATTTAGGAGTGAGATAGCAAGAAATTCTAAATAAGAATTAATGTTAGTTCTACTCTCTCCTGCAAAATAAAGCCAAATTTACTCTTCATCCCTTTCCCAATTTTCACTCTTTTCCCATCCTACCCTCATGTTTTCACATTAGTCAAATTCATTCATTCCCTTCTGGTGTGGTCTTATTAATCAGTTCAAAACAGGTTTCCATTTAGACAGAATGGTGCCTTGCATGATGCTTATCCACACCATCCTGGATGCCAGGTTGGAACCAACTACTAGGATCCTGGATGAAAATGGCTTTGGATTAATAGAAGGTTAAGAAGAGACCCATCTATGATGGTTACCAAAAATATAATATAACTGGAATTTTAGCTGTTATTCTGATGTGTTTTTGCAATGGAGATGTATTCTCAACTTATACTTTCTAAAGGTTTATTGCTTTATTCAGTAACAGGGACAACTGATTTTGAATAGCATTGAACTATTTGGTCAATCTTTAATCTAAGAAAAGTCTCTTTTCTTAGCCAACATAGAAAAAGAAAGTGCTGACAAAGCAAATATTAACTGGCTTTTCAATTGAGTAAGAGCCTAAAGGCCAGTAAGCAAACAGGGATCCCTGCTCTTCTCAACCTTTTGGCAGGGAGTTGGGGAATTTATGAACTGCTAAAAGTTTAGTCTCAAAATGCAAGGACTTAAATTCTCTGAAACTAAGGGGCAAAAACATTTTGTATACTGGAGCTAGGATTTATAGTAGCAGCTGTTCATTTATTGACTTTCTGAAGTGCTGTGTGTAGCCCCTTAAGCCTGTGTCTGTGTTTAAGCTTCAGGGGAAAAAAAGACCCAAGTACAGAGCCAGAGATACAGACATCTCTACTGCTTTGATCTGGTCCAATGGAAGGTCACTTGTCATTGCTTGTGCAAAGGTTACCTTTCAGATAGTATAAAAACTTTAATAAGAAAACCACCAATAGAAATATCACTCTGCCTTCTGCTATGAGGGTATTTGGATTAGTAATATTGAACCAAACAATACTATAAAATGTATTGTTTGAATAGTACTTATTTTTCTCTTTCCCTTGAGAATTGTAAATGCATTATTTTAAGTGAGGTATTACAATCAATTCCCCACCATTTTTTATAATGGATGGAAATATTCACTTTTGGCCATACTAAGCTTTCATTCATTTCACTTATTTTTTCATTATTCACAATAATAAAGCATTAACAATTCATTAAAAGTAATACTTCTAAATTTTAGTCAAAATATTTTAAAAAGACCAATACTAATATATTTAATTTTTAAAGAAGAAAGTGAACTATGCTATATGGATTTTGCATCTTTGAAAAGAATTAAGTTTATAAATTATTTTCCTGGGCAATGATCACTAGGTTTAGTACTACCACTGGTCAGGTACAGGCTGGATCAAGTTCACCTAATTCATTTTCTTAGATGAATTTATTTGTATTCTTAGATTAAGTTTACTTTTTTCTTTTGCTTTTCTTGGGAGGCACACCCAGTGATGCTCAGGGGCTACTCCTGGCTATGCGATCAGAAATCACTCCTGGCTTGGGGGACCATATGGAACACAGGGGAATTGAACTGTGGTCCGTCCTAGGTTAGCACATGCAAGACAAACTCTCTATGGCTTGTGCCACTGCTCCTGCCCCAGATTAAGTTTACTTCTAAAATCAGAATTTCTCTCTAAATATTTGTGACTTGAAAAACATAGATTTGGCCTTTTCTAGAAATATCTGTATTTCTACGAAGATCTCCACAGTAAATTTTAGTTCCAGGAAGTCATTTGGTCAGTCCTTATACATGTAAGGGTAATCCAGTAATTTTCTAAAACAGAAAGTGGTTTCAAACGTCATGAGAGTATCTTGATGCCAAAGACGGGATCATGGGGCAAACTGAACTCAGGAGCATCTCCCTGACCTTTTTGCCAAAAAAAATTGCATCAGACTATCATGACCTCACGATTCATTCTTGACCTCAGACAATTTTAGTAAAGCCCTGTCTGGAGATAATTTTGGCTTCTAAAGACTTAGTAATTTAGGAATGAAGTGCTTAACATTCCCTTTTGATAAGTCAGATATATTTTAAACTATTTTTTAAAAGTTGACAGCATTTGTCAGAAACCTATTTTCATTTCTTCATGCTTCCCTTCTTGCTTCGTCATTCTTGATATTAGGATATGGCATTGAGATACTACATTCTACTAGATAGGAGTACCAGACTATAAAGAAAATTGTATAGCCACAAAAGGTTAATTAGCTTGAACAAAGACAGTTGGGGGTTGAGGAAACTGGCCATGTTCCTGACTTGAGTTTAGTCCAAAGCACCTAATGACCTCTCTGCATTAGTGGAATAATGCTAGTCTGAAGTTTTGCATCCTTGGGCCCTAGCACCGAATTACACGCCTGATTGGTTGAGTACCTATGGAGTAACCCCAAACCCTTGAATACTGCTTGAGATTACCCCCAAATATGAAAAAGACATTTGTTCCTCAATAATGTTCTTTTTGAGAATAAATTTTGTGCTTTAATTTTCGAAATTCTCAGCTTTTCCAATGTTACTTTAAAAAAAAAAAGATTGCAACTAATGGAGTAACATTAAATGTTTAACCAAACTATTGTTTGTCATCTAGTGTCATAAATAAATCATGTTCATTTTTATCAATGTTTAAATATAAGAAATTCTGGTAGAAATGAATCATCACTTGAGATTCTACAACCACATATCGAAAAAGCTGTAGTGCACCGTAGTAGATTCCTTGTTTTGTGTGAAAGCCAGCATGTCACTACTAAACCCAAAGGACATTAGGACTTAAAATCTATCATGCTCTGGCTTCGCTGCTGGGTTTTGATGCAGCACTTCATTATTGCTTGTAAACTTCAGTGTGCGCTGAGAGGATTTATTTTTTAATGCAGCATTCTGCCAGAATGCTGATGTTGGAGCTGTTTGGAGGGAATTCTGAGCTGCCTCAAAGGAGATTCGGGCACAGAACTGTCAATCGTTAAGATTTTATAGACCCAGAGTTCTAGATACATATTTTCTCTTTGGCATCACTAGATTCTATGTCAGTTTTCTCTATCCACTTCGAAACTTAGCATGGAAGCATCAGGATTAAAGAGAGTTTCAATTTTCTCACAAATCATTTTGAGTAAAATCAAGCCTCACATCGGAAAAGGAATTTAAAATGAAACGTTCATCCTAAAATATATGAACTTGACAGTGTTTGAAGATTTCTTATTGGGGAGTTTTATGCTTGCCAAAATAGCTTACATAATTCTTAAAACTTTATTAACTATAGGATATAGAAAAGTGCATATAAGATTAGGGGTGATGAATATGCACATATATAAAGACAGCTATGCAACTGATACTAAGATCAAGTAACAAAACATTCTATCACCCTAGCTTTTCACATAGTTTGATACCCACTTCCAACAGATCCTGTCCCTCCTTCATTCTCTTAGTTAACAGTATAAACTAGATCTAACAGATTTGGGGCTTTATATTATTCTTTCATACAGAATGTTGATATAACTCCCAAACTTTAGCTCTTTTATTTATACTTAAGGGTCTATTTATTGTTGCAATATTCTTTATGTGTTTTATTGCATGTCCCATTGTTTTATTGTGATTCTACCAAAATTTTTCTTGCCATTGATAATAGACTAATTATGCAGTTTCTATTTCATCTAAGTACTATTACTTTGAATAGTTAAAGCTATATAATTATGTTACATATATACTTAGAAGAGGAATTGTTATATCATAGAATATATATGTATTTATTGTTTTAGTAGATTGAAAAATACATAAAAAATTTAACAACTGATAAATTGTGCTTTAGATAAGAGTTCTAATTGATTCTTATCCTCATCTATGTCTAATAATCCCTAAGTTCTTTGTAGCCATGATTTTGGGGTCAATAATAATATTTTGTCACTTCTCTATGTATATTTGTAATAAGGTACTCAGGGCTTACTTTTGACTCTGCACTCAAGAATTGTTCCTAGTGGTACTCAAGAGACAATATACAATGCTGGATATCAAACCCCAGTTGGATATGTGCAATGCAAGCACTTTACCTGCTGTACTATAGCTCTGGTCCTGATATGTACATTTTTATGCTCACCAATCATTTTAACACTCTTTTATAAAACACCTTTGAATGTTGTGCTGTCATTGTTTTCTTTGTATTAATTTTTATTCTAAATATATTTATTATGCCAAAGTATATTAATTATGAGAACCATCTCCCATTTTGTGGATGGCTTTTGACAGAGCTGTATTCTTAGTAGAGTATTTGACCAAACGTTTCCTTTACTTGTTAGTACTTTTTCTTTTATGCTTAAGAAATCTTTGCTTTTCTCTGTTTCTTTTCTATCAACTTCAAACTCTAGTAATACCTTGGGTGCCTAACATAATATTTAATTTAATAGATTTTTATCTTATATTACTTTTTGCTTATGTGGGCTCCCTTTCTGATTTTCAACTCTAAAATCACTATTTCTCAAAACATATTTTAAGAACTAAGTTTATAGAAACATTTATTAACCCAACCCTTAACCAGATGTAAATTTCTTTTCTCCTAACCTTCCTCATATTTTATTAATAATATGTGACCCTGATACAGATTGTCTTTTCTAAGTATTAATGCATTTAACTATATATACTAGCCTCATGGAAAGAAAATTGTCTTTGACTCTGTCTATATTTCCTATATCTGTCAGCAATGTGCTTTGTACAATTGGTTATCAATACTATTTATTGAATTAAGTAATACTATTTGAAGAAGAGTATTTTATTTTATTTTATTTGGTGGGCTTTTGGGGGGGGAGGCACATCATTGTTACTCAGGGCTTACTCCTGTCTCTGCACTCAGGAATTACTCTGGCCTCAGGATTTGACAGGACGCAGAAACCAGATGGGTGCCAAGATCATATAAAGGGCATCCATCTTGAAGGCAAATGCCCTTTCTGCTATGCATTTGCTTTGACCCCAAGGAAGTGTAATTTAAATAAATATTTCTTTTTTGTTTGTTTGTTTTGGGTCCCACCCGGCAGCGCTCAGGGGTTACTCCTGGCTCCACGCTCAGAAATTGCTCCTGGCAGGCTCAGGGGACCATATGGGATGCCAGGGATTGGAACCAATGACCTTCTGCATGAAAGGCAAAAACATCTCTCCAGCCCCTAAATAAATATTTCTAGAAGTAGTTGTTAAAATAAGTTTAGTTATTTCAGTATTAGATACTATATTAAGGTCAAATAAAAGATTCAGCTAATTTCATATATAAAGAGTTACAACACTGAAAAGTTTTTGTGTCCCTTCCTTTCCCTTTGCTGTTGCAATAATCAGGATTGCATTCAGATAATTAACTATTAACTTGCACACATGCCCTCTAAGGTCACATATTAATTTCAATCCTTGCACATACTTAGTTTCAGAGATCAAGAGCTGTAATGTTGATGAGATCACATAAAGTTGTGGAGATGGTCACCAGAGATCAAAGTTACAATCTCACCAACCTGAAACAATCCAGGGCAGGTACTTTTACCATTGAGCCATCCTGGGTGGAGTAACAAATGCGGTGGTCTGGAGGAAATTATGCATCCATCTCTCTGCTCAACTCACTTGGCCATCACGAGAAATGACTGGTATGGGTCGAAACTGATAAAGTTTGCTAAAGGCATCTACTCGGCCTTGATGCTTATACCTCACTAGCCCACAAGGCAGTTCTCCAGTTTTGCTTCAATTGAAGCCCACTTATTCCACATAGAGGCGGCCTGTGCCTCCTGATAGCTACTTGGGAATCCCCCACTTCAGTTTAATTAAAATATAAGGGCTATACTCTGAAGAGAAACATAGAGAAGTTTTGTAAGTCAGTGCAATTGTTCCTAATTTTGATTGTATAATTAGTTATAGGACTTGTCAAAATCCATGAAACTGTATACTAGAAAGCTCAATAAGACATATATGAATTATTAATTAAAAAGTAAAATAAAGCTAGGAGAATTGGCATAGTGGATAAAGCACTTGCCTTTATTGCATGCATCTGACCTGAGATGGCACCCAATGGCCCATATGGTCCCCTGAGTGATCCAGGAGCTCAGAGCTAGAAATAAGCCCTGAGCATAGTCAGGTATGGCCCAGAAATAGAATGAGGTGGTAAAATAACTTTTTTCTGTGTTATTATCATCACATATATACATATATAAGAGGAGTAGACATTTAATATACTGCTCTATAAATTGTAGAATTAATTTTAATATTTACAGGACTGAAGAGATAGCACAGCAGTAGGGTAATTGCCTTGTATGCAGACAACCCAGAATGGACCCGAGTTCAGAACCTGGCATCCTTTTGGACCCACAGCCCACCAGGAGCAATTTCTGAGTTCAGAAATCAGGAGTAACACCTGACCACCTATGGATGTGGCCCAAAAACATTTAAAAAAAAAACAAGAATAATTTTTTTATTTTTAATTATGTATATAAATGAATAAGATTTTTATGAACTCATGTGTTATGTATGTACATATGTAACATGCTTAATGTGAAGCTGACACATAACATGCTCCATAAAATCTGAGACTGTGGCCGGAGGAATAGCACAGCAGTAGGGCATTTGCCTTGCACACAGCCGATCCAGGATGAAACTTGGTTTTGTTCCTGGGGTCCCATATTGTCCCCTGAGTCAGTAGATATTTCTGAGCACATAGTCAGGAATAACCCCTGAGCATCACAGGGTGTAGCCCATAAAGCAAAAAAAAAAAATCTTAATCTGTAATTATTCTGTGGGCCTTTTAGAGACCTCTTTATTAAACATATCCTCGAGTCACGTATCTCATAATCATCTCCTAGATTGATGCCTTCATAGATTTGTTTTTCTTTCATGATGAACTGATAAAAAAAGAAAATGATAAAAACAGGGATGAAGAAATGTGGGTTGGTGACTGATCTGATAAAGGAGAAAAAAGAGAAAGTTACTCAGTATAAGGAGCAGACACTGGAAAAGCAAAAGAGAAAAGTGTGTGTGTGTGTGTGTGTGTGTGTGTGTGAGAGAGAGAGAGAGAGAGAGAGAGAGAGAGAGAGAGAGAGAGAGAGAGAGAGAGAGAGAGAGAGAGAGTCAAGTTTGGAAGTTTGGTGGGAAGCCTGAAGTGCTTTAGAGAAATCTTTGAAAGTTCTAATTGATATGTCCCTAATAGATTTTTATAATGTAAGTTTCTATTTTAGTGCTCACTAAGGCAGATATGCATACACAAGAGGAAAGTACTTCAAGATTTGACAAACAAAATGACAAAGAGACAAAGAGATTTTTATTTTAATCTGTGAAAACAGAAAATTTTTCTTTTATGTTGGATAAAGTCTTTAAGGTTGTGGTGTCTTTATAAATAAAGAAGAACCACTAGGAACCTAGAAAACTATTGTCGCCTTCAAGATCATGTTTCTAAAGGTCAATGACTAAAGCAATTGGTTTCTGTCACCTGATTTTCAAATGAGTTTTATATATTGATATATTATGACATAATCTATTGGCATAATAAAGTATCTATTAAGTGACCACAGCACATGGCTGAAATAATAGAAATGAAATAATCATAGAGGTCAGATGTCTTTCACGTAATTTTGGTTTGAGAAATTAAATGAAAATGGTTTAGATTTTACAATCAAATAAAATTTATAGATGAGGGTGAATGCATCATCTTTTTATTTTTGGCACCATGGTTTATAAACTGTTATTAGTAAAATTTCATACATCAACTACTCTAGCAGCACACCTTTAACCCATATGTTCACTTATATTTAGCATTGTCCCAGGGTGTAACCTCATCTGCCCTCCCAATCTCCTTTGTAAGTTTCCTAATAAAGACAAATTCTCAGTTTCTTGAGACTTTGGGCATTTATACTATTTCTTCATATCCCATATATAAGAGAGATCATCATCAACTGTTCCTTTCTTGAGGGACATTCAGCACAACACTCAGCCAGCAAAGTTTTATGATTTTATTTTATTTTTTACTGCCGAGTAGTATTCCAAGGTTAATTGCATTTTTATTGAAAGAATATAAAATGTGAAATTTTCATGGTGACCATGATACTTTTGGAGTATGCATGCTTTGGGGTGTTTTGATGCAGGGAGATAAAATCTATGTATGTGTGCATAGAACTGCAAATCACCTAATAACCATATAAAGTAGAAAATTGCTATTTATAAATTTACTGTGATATGTGGCAAAATTATATCTTAAACTTAGAACTAGCTATAAAACTAGCTGTAGGCAATGTTGATATATTTTTGTCAAATAATTTGGACATAAGACAATGATGGGTTCAGTCCCATTACAATAGTAATGTGATTTTATTTGTTTGTATGTTTGTTTGTTTGTTTGGGAGCCTCCCAAGTAGTGCTGAGGAGGTCTAGAGACCCAATGCATTTCTCACCAACTAGGCCAATGGTTTGTCAACAAGAACTCAGAGATACCATGCTGCCTCTTATTAAATTTTAAACCATTTTGGAGCTTGGATTTTAGATGACTTAAAATTTTCTTAAAGAAAACCATAAATTATTTCGGTTAGATTTCTGCTGTGGCTACTGCAGACTTTCTGGCATCACAGAAAAATCAGCAGCAGCAGCAAAATCAAAACTATGGTGACAAAGATCAATATATAAATTAGCCTGTGCAGAAGTGCTCGTTCCTTTTCTCCTTTGCAAAATCTTTGTTTGAAACAAGAATTTATAGTGAAAAATATTCAAAACTCAGTTTTCAAAGTGAACACATTAAGGTTGAGTTGAGAAAATTGATGAAAACAGTTTTTGTTGATTCAGAAGCTCTACCGGTACTTAAAAAAAAAAAACTGTGTTTAACATGAATAATGTCATCAAAATGCTAATAAAGTGGTAAAAAGCTGCTAAGTTTTTTATGCTAAAGTAATCCACAAGCCTTGTCCTTATTAGCATAGAGGTTTGATTGAGTAAGGGTGATCTTTATGCATCTCAACCTTTGTTGATGGAGCAATGTCTGCCAGGTTCCATGTTGCATTTTCTTTGATTTGAATTTGTTAGTACAAAGTGATTCTCACCAGGCATATCATGGGCCATGTACTTTACATGATGTTATTAGAATGATCACTTGTGGGTTTCAAAAGGATTTTTTCTGAAGCCATATATAGCACAGTGGGAAATATACTTGCCTTGCATGCAACTGGCATCATGTATGTTTCTCCCAAGGCTGAGACAGGAGGGTTCCCTGAATGCAGAACCAGTAGTATGCCCTGAGTGTAGCCAACAGTGGTTCCAAACAAATATAAAAATAAAGAGCGGTGGAGCAAGCAGTAAGGCATGCACTAGTCTAGGACGGACCGTGTTTCTATCCCCCGGTGTCCCATATGGTCCCCAAGCCAAGAGCAATTTCTAAGTTCATAGCCAGTAGTAACCCCTGAGCATCACCAGGTGTAGCCCAAAAACCAAAAAAAAAAATAATAATAAAAATGAAAAGATAAAGAAATTTTAATTTTCTTTTGAGATCTACTATAGTAAAATAATTCACATTTGTTTATTAAGTACCTTTAATATATCCCTGTACTTTTATACTTTAGTCTGTTAACCACTATAACAATTATAAAAGTCCATTGCTTTGATATAAGAAATATTAGTTTTGTGTATATTTCTTCTTTGTTTGTTTGAAGGCCTCCCAAGTAGTATTAAGGAGATCTAGGGAACCACTGTAATTCTCACCAACTGTGTCAATTGCTCCTAAGAATCCCAAGAGCAATTTTAGAATGATAGGTGCTGACCTGCAGTGACACATGAACACTATATGGGAGTAAGTGCTTTGACCATCACTGGGTGAGGTCCCAAAACAAACAAAAATATTAGTTTCCTGGCAATTTAATTGACATTTTAAGACAAATATTTTAAAGTCAATAATTTAATAAGTACCCCTGCCATATTTGATCTACAAGCTCTGAAATTATTAAGGAATGTTACCTAATTATAAGAAGCATGTGATTAAAGAGAGAGTAGTTATGGGAATGCCAGACTGAGATCAGAGTATTTACTCGGGATCTAAATAATACTGTTCGGTCTATATTTTGGCAGTTGTTTTTCTGTTTGTTTGTTTGTTTAGTTAGTTAGTTTTGCTAAATCCTACTAAATATTCCCTAGTGGACAGGACTGACCTTTGGACTTTCCTTTACAGAAATGCTTCAAGTGCTTTTCTCAATTCTTCAAATTTGGAAACAATGTAAATGTAATTTGACAGTCCATTGAACACTGTTATCAATAATGTTCTGTAATGATTTGAAATATGATGAATTTATTAAGGAAATGCAATACCAAAATTATCATTGAATAGAGATTTTAATTATTCCTGGTAATTGTAGAATGTTTTAATTATTAGAGCATTTTCCCAAACTGTTTATTATTTTAATAAGCCAGTTGGAAATTTTAGGCATGTAATTGTTTGTGATTCATATATGCATGCTGGGAGAAATGGGAGCTGTCAGACACTATTAATGCCAATGTGAGTAGTTTGGCCATTTTGGAAAATAGTCTGGAAGATTTTAACTCAAACAATGGAATTAAAAATGCTTTTATTTATTTATTTTGGCTTTAAGCTCTATTTATGCTCTCTTGGTGCTCCAGGCTAACTCCTGGTTCTACACTAAGTGATCACTCCTAAGGGGCTGGGATAAAACCTGGGTCAGCCAAATACAAGGCACGTGTAGTATCTCTCTTCATGTTCTGGAATTCCCAGTTCTATCTTTAGATATGTCTAAGAGTACTGAAAGCATTAGCTACACAAAAATTTATAAACAAATATTTGGATTTCATTATTCATAAAAAGTCACAAACAAAAAACAATGTTTTTCAGTTAGTGAGTATATAAGTACATATAGTGCATCCATGCAATGAAATAATGAATCTTAAACATGAATGAAATAGTTTTGCAATTCTTGAAAATCTTAAAAACATTTTGGCAAGTGAAAGAAATGTTGCAAAAGACTTTGTATTGCGTGATATCATTTAAGTAAAATGTGGACAACAAACAAGCATATAAAGACAAAGTATATTAATACTGTTAATACTAAGGGTATTGAACTGAAGCAGTGAATGACTTTTATCAATTTGAAGTTTTTTTAAGAGCTATGAAAATGTCCTGTGGTTGGTTGTGGTGATGGGTATAACTGTCTGAATATACAACATATGAAGGGAATAGTACACAAGTGGGTAAATTATCTTAATATATGAATTATATCTCAATAAATCTATTATATTATAAAAAAGAAAAGTACACCAAATTTTGTCTTCCAGAAAGTCAGTTGTACCTCAGTGACTTAGATGCATATCTGGTTGGCAGAGAGAAGTGCTTTAGCATATGGGTTAAACCAGATAGCTAAATAAATGGCAACACTTTTGATTATTAAAATAAATAATTCCTAAAGTACTTTGCATCACTTTGTGTGTGTCTTAGTGTGTGTTTGGTGGGGAGACACATCCAGCTGTGTTCAGAGCTTACTCCTGGCTCTGTGCTCAGGGATCACTCCTGGCAGGTCTTAGGAAACCTTACAGGGTGTGACTAAACCCATGTTATCTGGATTCAAGGCAAGGGCTCTGCTACTGTAATATATTTTTTTTATTTGGGGGCCACACCCAGTTGTGCTCAAGGTTTGCTCCTGGCCATGTGCTTGGAAATCATTCTGAGTGAGCCCGATTGATTGAACCAAAGTCAACTGAAAGGACTGTTACCTGTTATACTGTCCTCTAGTCCAACATAATTATTGCCTTTTTAAGAGTAAAAGTGGAACGAAAATATTTTTCATTTTTGCCCTAATTCCTTTCTCCCTTAATACTCAACTGATTTTAAGACCACAACTACTTGTTTTAGATTCTCTAACTCTGCAATGTCTAGACTACTTATTTACCTCAAAGTAAAGATTATTTTAGGTTGATTTTTTAGAGGGAAAAATTGAATATTAAACTTCCTTGGAAGCAAACTGAAAAATAGAGTTCAAGGGGTTTTTTGTTTGTTTGGTTGGTTTTTTGTTTGTTTTTTGGGCCACACCCGTTGACACTCAGGGGTTACTCCTGGCTATGTACTCAGAAATCGCTCCTGGCTTGGGGGACCATATGAGACGCTGGGAGATCGAACCGTGGTCCATCCTAGGCTAGCGCTTGCAAGGCAGACACCTTACCTCTAGTGCCACCGCTCTGGCCCAGAGTTCAAGGTTTTTAAACATGGAAAATTAAGAGAATAACAATTGACAATGGTAACAGACCCTGGAGAAGCTAAGAACTCAGCCTTCCAAGTGGTTGGAATTGGAGGTAGGGTGGAAGGGATGATTGAGTTGAAGAGTCGCTGTCACTGGAGGTGGGTGTGGTATTGGAACATTGTGTGCCTGAAATTCCATTATTCACAGTATTATAAAGCAAGGTGTCCAAATAAAATTGAAAATAAAACAAATTTATGGTTTATTCCTCTTGTAAAGACCTCTTGTAATTTTCTCTGATTTACACAAGACATACTGCTAGCCATTCAGTTATGTTAAACAGCAAAGAGCATGAAACTCTGATCTTCTTCCTTCTGCTTTTCTACATTTTTGACTAGTCAGAGACAAAGGTTAGGCTGCAGGAAAACAACATTCTGCCCCACCTACCAGAGAAGCTATATGCTAAATATTCCACTAATTCTAAGCAGTTCTTAAAATTTGCCTTAGAAAAATATTTAGTGGCCCTTTTTAGAAAGATGACCTGGAAGACCCTTTGAATTATACTTTCTCCTTCAATAGCCTTAACATACATCCAGTGTCAGTTTTCTACATGTAGAGAGCAGCTTAGCAGTCTTATTTGTCCAAAGTATTTGAACTGTGCAAGAAAATGGTATTATAAAGAAGTTGAATTCATTTTTGTTTCGTTCTTGGCAGGCAGTACATGCCACACTACGACCCTTCCTGCCCTGGTGCGTACTCCAACCCTGATGATGCAACCTTCACTGGATATCAAACCATTTATGTCTTTTCCAGTGGACAATAGCTCTGCTGTTGGGCTCTTTCCAAATTTTAACACAGTGAGTAAATGCTTTTCTGTTTTATTTGTGATCTCAAACTCTTTCATTGCAATTGTGAGTAGGTAATTTCAAGTAACATGTTTATAAAGTATGTCATTTTGGATCATATGTTGGTTACACTGTTCAAACTGTATTATGGATGATAATGTTTCCCCTCTGGGATTTAGTACAAACAATAGTCAGAATGTTTATTGTAAAAATATGTCCGCAGGTGATTTTTGTCTTGTTACTTTGTGAAATTTTTGACAGACTTTTCAGTGGCTTGAATATACATATTCTTTTTGGAGGGTTATTTTATGTGCCCAAGAACAAAACTTAGAGTCAACGAACATAGAATTTTCCCTGCTGAAAAAAATAAATGGGGGGGATATTATAGTATCCTCTATAAATATCATTTGGAAGATATTGTAGATTTTATTAATAATTTAGATAGAAAAAAGAAAAATGTCTTTTTAACTGCTTACATGATCTTTGTATTCCTTTTAAAATGTGACAAATATTAGTGAATTACCTATAATTATCAGTCTTTTTCATTAAATTCTTCTGACGTTACTTTAACTGGCTCTAATAGACATTTTGTTGGTGAACTAAGTGGAATGTGGCCCCTTTTTCAATGGAATTCAGCATTAAATCAGTCCATGGTGATATTTTAAACTTACAATAAAAGAAAAGGTTAAACAGTGCCATGAATTAGGTCAGTTTAGTTGATGTATACAGTCTGTTGGGGCATGATGGTTTATGAATGATACACCATTAGAGAAAGTGCCATAATCAAGAAAAAAAATTGTTTTATCAGCACGACCAGACAGTGAGCTTCTGAAGTACTGCCAAATGTTTCCTTTGGAAAATTATCTCCTATATGAAGTCAAAACAGCAAGAGGATTTTTTTTCCTCAAGGATTGTAAATAAAATCTGCTGACAGGCCTTCTGTTGTGGTTTAGTGTTGTAAGATAATTTAGAGGGTAAGGGATCAGCCAACTTTTCAAAGAACACTAGCCTTGACTTAGTGAATAAGCAGTTGAAATTTTTAATCCTCTTTGGGTTTTTCAGGGACAAGTCAGGCTATTTAAAGTGGATAGAGAGGCAGGCTTTAAGAGAGTAAGCATTATTTCTAAAGCACTAAAAGTAAGTCACGACTGCCAAAGTAAGTCACAACTGCCCAAGTCACATTAACCCCTCTGCAGCAACCACCCCAAGCATCCCTGCCACCTGTTTCAGAGTTTGGATGCAAGCATGCTTACTATACCCTACACAAAATATGGAGGATGCTTCCATGCATAGTTGGTTAAGGTATTATGGACTTTTGGGAAAACAGCTTTTGTGGCCATTATGGAAGTTCAGCCAAAGTCAGAAAGCAGCACTAATAATGTAAATAGGTAAAAATGTCTCGTACTGTGGTTTCCTTCTCTGTATGTTTTTAACTACAAAATATCAATTTGTAGTTCAAAGACAAAAAGGAAAGAATTACAAAATGTAAACATCACCATTGCCTGTCTCTGAATGTATTCATCATCCTTTTATTCAGTGACCTCAGCTCTGGCCCTCATCCTTCCTGCCCTTTGTGCAGTATGAAATGTACCTACCTTATAGTGGTAGCTTTCTTTTCACAATTGTGATAATATAATCAGCACAGATTATATAAGTTTTTCTCTTTCTATTATCAGTCATAGCAGCTATAAAATAAAATAATTTTACTTTATATAAATAAAAAAAGAATTTTACCAAGTTTCTTATAAACTGTGTATATGTGTGTTTGTGTGTGTGTGTGTGTGTGTGTATGTGTGTGTGTGTTGCCAGGCATTAAACCAAGGATTCTAAGCTCTTTCACGGAAGCCTTCACAAGGTTCTTTCCTTTTTTTTCTTTTTTTTTTTTTACTTGTCTTTTTGTTTTTTTTTTTTTTTTTTTTTTTTTGGTTTTTGGGCCACACACAGTGGTGCTCAGGGGTTATTCCTGGCTGTCTGCTCAGAAATAGCTCCTGGCAGGCACGGGGGACCATATGGGACACCGGGATTCGAACCAACCACCTTTGGTCCTGGATCTGCTGCTTGCAAGGCAAACGCTGCTGTGCTATCTCTCCGGGCCCTTGTTTTTGTTTCTTTGTTTGTTTGTTGTTTACATCTGATAGTCCTCAGGCTTACTCCTGGCTCTGTGCTCAGAGATTACTCCTTGCTCTGCACTCAAAACAAAATCTGGTGCCAGGGATTGAACCCAGGATGCAGCATGCAAAGCAAATTCCCTACCCCCATACTATCTCTGTGACCTCAGACACAGCTTTTATTAAATGTAAAGGTACAGTTTTATAATGACTTAGTAACATGTTGTAAAGGTTTATGGATGTACTAACTTGCTTTTTGTTTAATACGACTAACTTGTGTCTAATTGTACACTTGAAAATGCCTAAAGAATATTTCAATAATTATACTAATAGCAATTCATCCTTTTTCCCTTTTGGAAGAAAAGAAATACCTAATTGTTAGGAGAAAATACTTTTTAGTTAAGGTTATGAATACATCTAAGGACTATTTGAAATAATCCTGTCATCTTTCTTTACCTTCTTTATACTATAGAGTAGGCATTTATTAGATAAAGTACATTTAGTGTGCAAACTTTTGGTTTAAAAATTATTAATGGATTAAAACTTAAGTCATTGCAAGTTTAAACCTCCTCACCTTATGAATAAATCAATTTATAGAATCACTGGGTGACCTATAATTTTTAGTGAGCCAGTTTGTTATCTTTTTCTGTTGGCTTCTATTCATGCAATCTCATAAAGTCACATTTTTCTTGGAAAACTTTTATATTACTAATAATAATTATACTTGGTTACCATCTATTTGTGATCTGGTACAATCCTCAAAGCATTTAAAATTTAGAAAATGTTAGATCATGAATATTCATTATATTGTCTAGAGGAAAATGTTAATAAAGGAACTTGAATTATAATCTTCTAACTCCGAAACATATTCTGATTCTTTCATGTCCTGGTTCTTTGGGCTGTGTCACCCGCCACTCATTCAGTGTGAACAAAGCTCAATCAGAAATCTTTTATGCCTTTTTCTGGAAGCTGGTCGACAATTTTAAGCAGAATCATTAAATAGAAAAAGGAAAGTAATTTTGACTACATAAAATTAGTTCTGTAATCTGTGAAACTAAGTATACTTTTAACTATTATAATTTCTTAGCAATTTAAAAATTATATTCTACTTAGTAGTTCAAACATCCATTGTGAACCAAAGTGCATACTCTAATCTATTTTTTGGTTTGAATTTTGGACAATAGCCTGCTTGGTCCTTGGTCGGGGGTTGTTCTCAGTGGTGCTCAAGAAACTAGGGGATGCCAGGGATGGGGATGTAGCCAGGGCCCCAGTATGTGAAGCTTGGCCCCTAGCCCTTTGAGCTCTCTCCCTTCCCTCTATGTTCTATTTCAACCAACAAAGTATATTTACAAGAAATAAACTAGCTAACATTTATTATTAAGAAAAATGAAAATAACATACTCTGAAACTATTAATGAACATTTTAGAAATTCAAAGTTGTCTACTTTTAAAAATGTATGATTGAATGTAAAGTGACTAAAATTAGTAATTTATATAGTTAGTTCTTTGCTATATTCTTTACATTCACTGTACAGTATTTTGTCTTAAAGTTACATATTTAGTTTCTTCTAATTAGAAAATTATTGCAATTAGTGAAGTTATTATTTAACTTTTCTCAAATCTCAAATATTTCCTTTCTTATATTCTTTCTATATATTGATGTATATCATTTATTTTTATGGCAAACTCTAGTAATATTACATAAAAAAATTAAGAATTAATTGGGTTTCTGTCATATTCCTAAATGGAATTAGATGCTTCTTTTATACTAAATCAAATACAATGAAGACATATACTTCACAATGTTTATTTAGAGATTGTTTTGCCTGGTATTTTACAACCAAAAAACTCTCTCAATAGATATGTATATAAATGTACAAAATAAGAAAATAATTTGTACTTTTCCAAGCAGAGTTATGAAGAGACATGCTGCTTGGGAAGATGGAGTTTCGATCACTGATAATTTATGATGGGTTATGTGTCAAGGATGCTTATCTGGAAAATGATGATGCTAATTTTGACCTTCAAAATGTGTTTTGATGTGGATGTGGTTTGAGACATTTATAGGCAAAAGATGTACAAACGAAGACACACATTTTTTTTAATATAGCTTAAGAGCCAGAATATTTTTATTTAGGTATTTTATACTGTTTATGATGTTTAAAACTACCATGATGCCTTTTGTTTTTTGTTACTTTTATGATTTTTTTTATTTAAACACCTTGATTACATACATGATTGTGTTTGGGTTTCAGTCATGTAGAGAACACCACCCATCACCAGTGCAACATTCCCATCACCAATGCCCCAAGTCTCCCTCCTCCCCACCCGACCCCCGCCTGTACTCTAAACTAAAACTCCATTTCCCTCATACATTCTCATTATTAGGACAGTTCAAAATGTAGTTATTTCTCTAACTAAACTCATCACTCTTTGTGGTGAGCTTCCTGAGGTGAGCTGGAACTTCCAGCTCTTTTCTCTTTTGGAAGACACACATTTTTAAAGATCTGACCTTTACTGAAAGTTTATTACTCTACTCAGTCTGGGTGCCCATTAATGCTCATTTCCTTCAATTGCCACCCTATCTTCAACAATTGTCTACCTTCAACTTAGATATCATTTATTTGTTAGGACAGCTGAAGATCTTCAAATGTAAATGAGTAACCAAAGTAGCCCCAGGTTGCCTCCATTATAGTTGTTTTCACTCCATAGATTACTTGATTATCTTCATTAAATGTCAGCTCCTAGAGACGAAGGATAATATCTTTTCATCTTGTGTGTTTTGTGTCTGACACAAGGTTTCAATAAAATATTTTAAGTAAACTTGTACTAATTATCATCAGGTGTAGTATCATGCCCCCTGAGTATTAGTTAATATCAATTTTTCTTAAGAGAGGGTAGAACATAGCCGGAGTAGTGGAACAAGCAGTACTGTGTTTGCCTTGCACATGCTAGCCTAGGACGGACCTTGGTTGGATCCCCCGATGGTCCCATATGGTCCCTCGACCCAGGGGCAATTTCTGAGCGCATAGCAGGAGTAACCCTTTAGAGTCACTGGATGTGTCTGTCCCCCCACCAAAACAAAAACAAAGCAAAAGAGAGAGAGATGGCAGAAGAAACAATGGACCTAGCCACCAAGTCATTACTATTTATCCTCTGTAGCCTACACCAATCCAGCAAAGTATATATCAATATTGCTGAGCCCTATATTGGTGAAGAAGCCCCATTATTTTCATTTTTCTTATAAATATCAGTTTTAAACTATAAAAGTGATACTCATAACCTTCTCTCCAACTATAACTCTTGCTTTTCTTATATGTATTATGCAAACTTTGTGAGTATTTATTACATTTAGTATATTATCATAGACCCTATGATATGATAAAGAACATTTAGCTGAAAAGGGATATAATCACTGTATTTTATTGGAAATATATGTGCACTAAGGAGTACGTGCTTTGGGGAAGATGATAATCTAAATGAATGAGAAAAGTTTTCTTCAGAGGTTGATTGTGTGATTATCAGGAACTGGAATCATGAGCTGCCTTGGTTATTAACTTTAGAGTCTATGAGTCTTACAGTATTTTTGAAAAATGCTGTACAAGTACATTGGAGGAGACCAATGCTTGATTGCAAGAAGAAAGACTTCACTGTCTTATTATTCTTAAAATTGTTTTCTTTTTGTTTGTTTGTTTTTGGGTTACACCCTGCATCGCTCAGGGGTTACTTCTGGCTCTCTGCTCAAAAATCGCTCCTGGGACCATATGGGATGCCGGGATTCAAACCACTGTTGGTCCCGGATCTGCTGCTTGCAAGGCTATTTCTCCGGCCCCCAAATAGTTTTCTTTTTATCAACAGCCTTGTACTTATTTTCATCTAATTATGAAGCAAATATGTGGAACAGAACAAAGATTACTTATAAAGTATGATGTCCCATATTGCTAAATGATTCCTGATATCCATGACAAACTGTGAAATAATCTGATTACCAATTATTGTATCATTCTGGATGCTAAGATTCTACATCACTCATGATGACTATCAATGAATAATCTTTAAATGTTTCTTTTAGTAAAAAACATATTAAAATCAATAGTGAAGGGGGTCCAAAATGAGAAAATGTGGGAACACAGGCTTTTCTATTAATTCATGATGTATTTCTAATGAGATACTATTTTAAGTGAACATAAAGTAAGCTATAACATTTAACTTTTTAACCTGTCTTTAATAATTGATCCATTTAATACTGCCTTATTTAAACACTGGGATACATATTTTGCTTTTATCTGGATGCTTAAGTAAAATTCTTTACCTTTACTAATCCAAACCAAATATGAATTTTTGCCATTAGGGCTTCATTTTTAACTTATCAGTATTTTTTCTCTAATTAAAAAATTAGATATTTCATGTTTACTTAGAATATTTGTTTGGAAACTTGAAATAACAAATTATCCCAAATAGCAAATAAAATATTAAATTTAAGATAAATAAGTAAATTCATTTAAAAAATAAAAATGCTTACTTTTATAGTATACCTAAAAATATTAAAGAGTCATGGTTTTATATGTCCTAAGGAAATTTATATTATTCTGTATGCTAAGTTAAAATTTTCTATTATTACTCAAACTTAATTGAAGAGGAAACAAATGGTTGCCTATTGATTTTCTTACATAAGTCAGTAGCAACATTTCCAGATAACTAGCAAAAAAATGTGAGGTGGGAATTCTTTTAAAAGTAAAACAAAACAAATATTTTATTTAAATATTTGAACAGTAGATTCCTTTCTAGAAAATTTTATGTTCATATAAAGCTTAATGAAGATAAAAATTACATAAACTTCACCATTGGGAGGGGGAAAATACATAACGGCCATCTGTACTATTATCTCCCTTTCCACTGAAATCTCAAGCATGTCCTTTCTTAAGACATGCAAGAGGATAAACACAAATATGAAAGGATGGGGGCCAGGGGCCAAGCTGTCTCTGGTGCATTGGTAGTGTTAAGAATGACAGAACTAAATATCCAAGACAAAGGCAACAACAACAGTGAAAGCAAGAAACCCAAGCTTTAATTATCTAAACTTAAAACTGGCAGGCTGGAGATGCAGTAGATGGTATGGGATGCACTTGGGGAACATTTGGTAGAGGGAGGTGGACACTGGTGGTGGGATTGGCCCCGATTCATTGTATGTCTGAAACTCAACTATGAAGGACTTCCTAAATTACAAAGGTTTCAATAAAATAAAATACACATTGCTTATAAAAATAAAACAGGGGAAATCTTTGTGTGTAAGAAATAATCTAAAAAATAGACATAAAATTTGGGCAAAAGTGATAGTACAGCTGATAGGATGTTTGACTTGCACATAGCCATTCTACGTTATATACCCATCAGGTCTTCTGTGAATACAGGATTAACCCGTGATGATTACTGATGTGATTCAAAAACAAAACAAAACAAACAAAAACAAAAAAGTCTTAAGTCATGTTATGGCTCCAGAGTAATAGTACAATGGGTAGGATACTTGGATTGCATGTGACCATGCAATCCTGAGTTTGATCCTCGGTATCCCATATGGTTCCCCTAGGCCAGCCAGGAGGACCTTGCATGTCAGGCCAGGAGTAACCAATGAGCACAATTGTATATGACCCTAAAACTAAAACACTTAAAAAATGTAACTCCTTTTTCTTAACTGTAACCTTAAATGTCTCAGATGCATCTACTGAAAGAGATTATGTTTATCTCTCCCTACTCTCTGCTCTCAAATACCTTGTATTTGAGATAACTACAATAACTATGTAGACATTATTTATATATATATATTATGTCTGTATATATATTTATTTGTATAATTGAATATATATTTGTATGTTTATATATTTGTTCCTGTAATAAGTTCCTGTAATCTCATTCCCCGGGTCTAAATAAATTATTTGTTCTGGGTGTATAGGAAAATACATGTATTTGTTGGCAGCCACTTACTGCTGAAGGTCATTATAAGAGGTGGTGGTGGCAGTTGAAGTTGTTACAGAGGATAAGATAGAAACTGCTCACAGCGTACAGTTATTTTCTCCTCCTGTGTAATTCACCATGACATAGTAGACAGTTATGCTTCTTGTTGATTAAGTTAATAAAAGTTGCCTGAAATAATCAAAGAGGCCTTGAATGGGCCTTCAGAAGGGAGGAAAAGTTTCCAAAACCTTTGAAAGGGCACCCCTGTGGCACCATGCTGTGTCCTCCTGTGTGTTCCCTTCGTTATCCCAGTAGCAGCCTCACATGGTCCTTGTCATCTGTGCTAGAGTTTCAAGGATTATGTGTACTTGGAGGGCACATCAGATTTGCTGGCAAGATGGGTCTTTAGTCTTGGCATTGTACCAGGTCGGCATTTTTGAAGAGTAGAGTCAACTTGGAAAATGTGTCTGTGTCAGGCCCTTTAAAAAAAAATACATAATACTAACAAATCTCCAACAATTTTAAAGAAGAAACCACAGCAGCCATGTTCTTAATTTCCTTCAGTGGCCAAGTTTTGGGTGCTTCTGATAGGATAAAGAAAGAGACCTTAATGACTGTAATAGCAAACTAGTGAATAAATTCTTTTTAGTCCAGAAGTTATTTGTAGGTTACTTTAAAGACATTAATTGGTGATCACGTTCCCTCAGAAATTTTTACCAATAGCTTGGGAGCTATCCAATAGCAAATAAAACTTTTATTTTTGGTCTAAACTCTTATATTTATAATAAGAACCATGTCTCATTTAGGTAAAAAAGAGAACATCTTTTGAAATATTCTAGGCCCATTACTTTAATGCATACTTTAATAGATACCAGAGATGAATTGTGCTGCTTAGCAATTTTTGAAGTTTCCAAATCATTGCAGAGTTCAGAAAGAATAGACAAAAAGACTTCCCTCACAAATTCACTGTCAATTTATCCTATGTTCCAATATTTGAAATAAAATGAAAGTATATCACTGATATAAATGATATTTTTCTTGCATTAGTACTAGAGAGATTTAGCATATTTTAAAGATAGACTATGTTAATTCTTTTATATACCCCTAGGCCACCTGCATCATTGTTACACCCTTTTTACAGCTAAGATTGAGGAAGAGAGCCAGTCTTATTCCTTTTTATTCCTTTCAATAGGCACCGCTACTACTAAAAAATGAAAAGTTATTTATCAGATAAGCAAGCACAGTTCTCCAGCCAATTATATTCAAAATATAAATCTAGGAGTGTTTTTAACTTATTTGCGTGGAATATATATATTTTAAGTCTCCAAGAACCCTCATAGCTTCTTTCTCTGGTCAGGTTATACTCCTTTGCATTATATTCTATTTACAGTAAACATTAATCTTACCAAATACTTTCTCTCTTTATTTTTTTTTTTTGGTTTTTGGGCCACACCTGGTGATGTTCAGGGGTTACTCCTGGCTCTGTGCTCAGAAATCGCTGCTGGCTTAGGGAACCATATGGGATGTATGGTCTCTCCTGGTCAGCTAAATGCAAGGCAAACACCCTACTGCTGTGCCACCGCTCCGTCCCCCAAAACTTTCTCTTATTGTGATAACCAATGATCTGAATGGGACTGTAGAAAATATACTTGACTTCTTTTACAAACTTACAATTTATAGATAATTAGAGATATACAGCAAGTCATTGCTACAGCTAAAATCACAGGTCCTTAGGGATGAAGAGGGAGATCAGTTCTTGATGCTTGGCCATGTAGCAGACTGTAATTTCATTCTGTAACTGCATAGTCCCCCAAGCACTGCCAAGTACCATTGACTCCTGGGCATCAATTCTAGCTGGGAGCTGCCCTCTACTCTGCTAGGTATAGTCCCAAAATGAAACAAATGTGAGTGTGGTTCCACAGCACCACCAGGAATAACCCCTGAGCTAGGACAGAGCCCTTAGCACATCTGGGTGTGGCCAGAAAACCAACAGAACAATTTTTTGGATTTTAACTGATGGATCTCTTTTTACCCAGTCACTCTTTTCTTCAATGGTCAATCCTGTGAGAAGGATCCAATTAACCTGTACTCATATTAAAGGCAAAAATAAAAGAATGGTTTTTATATCACGCCCCCAAAAAATTATATATAGGTATCTTTAGAATAGACATAAATGTATGCTTTGTTCTATTAAATCAGTCCAAATAAAACTTAAAAATTTGTTCAAGTAAAGATATTCATATCTCCATAGTTATTTGCAACAGGAGAGAGATGGGCTAATGGGAGGGATTTAAAACATGTATGTTTCAATTCAAACTCCTCACAAAAGAGCTTTCTAGAAAAAAACATCCTGTAGCATGCAACTCCTTATTCATTGTGCAATCAGACCCTCCATTGTCTTCAGAGAAATGCTGCCTTATAGGTCTGGCCCCTCTAATGTGGAACGGCTTCTGAAGAAGCATTGTGACTCCCCAATGTGGAGTTCTTTGAAGCTACACTTTTGGGGAACCTCATTTTGTTACAGAGCAAGAATAATATCAGCATTTCCTGGTAATTGGTCATCAAAGGAAATTATCAGCAATTCATACACTCCCTTTTTCCTTGGCTATGGCCTAGAGGATAATCACAAAAGATTATAGTCTTCCTTCAGCTGAATATCATTCTGTATCACAGAAATATTCTCTGCCACGACCAGAGCTTTTAACCCAGCTCTAGGAGACCAATCAAATTCCAGTGATTTGATAACTGCAAGGGTCATTATTGTGATAGTATTCTGTTGTGAGGCTCAAGTTTGGTGAGTTTCAACTAATTACATGAAATCTTTGATATAAAGTAACACATTAGCTTTTCCTATTGTTCGATATATTTTGTGCTTGACCTAAATCTGAAGATGTTGAAGGTTGGATGGATGTTTTAGGGTCACAGGTTTTCAAACTATGTTGGCTCATAGTCCCCTTTTCAGAATTTAAGTTTATTCATTCTCTCGAGAAAATCAGCCATTTTTTAGGTAAACACAAAGTGCGCCCAAATTGCACCATACACTGGTGATTCTCAAATTTTTCCAACCCTCTTCTGCTTCTGACTTTAGTTTTGTTCCTCTTGTATTGTTCCTCTGGTTCCTTTGGTATTGGCCCCCTGGTCTCATACCACGGACTCATATTTGCATGATCAGCCATCACCTATTACCCATTAGAATAATTTTGGAGACCACAACTGCCATTTGCTCCCAAATAAATATTCTCCCCCACCCCCTATCATCTCTGAGTATTTGCCATTGTTCCAGTGACCACTGAGGCCATCTACTTATCACCAACTTTAGGAAATACTGTTTTACAAGTCGGACCATAGAAGGTTAGGAAAGTAAAAACTCTGTGTGTCCTTATAAAAAAAAAAAAACTTTTGTGATAGGCTTTATTTTAGAATGGAACACTAAGTAACTCAGAAACATTTCAGAAAATCTTCCTAAGAAATCAGTAAATTATAAATTAAATGTTTGTTTTGGTAAGGTTTTGGTGCCATATCCAGCCTTACTCTGGGTAACTCCAGGATCTGTGCTCCGGGACCTTTCCTGGTGGTGCTCTGGAGACTATATAATGTTCTGGGAACAAAGCTAAGTCAGCCACGTGTTAGGCAAACACTCTAACTAGTAATGATATCTGCATCTCCAAACACAAATTATTTTTACTTCATATCATTAACTTTTTCATGAACACTATTAGAATTTGATTACATAACAGTTTTCCAGGAAGGTTTTTCTTGATCATTTTATTAACAAACTATGCAGCCATATGCATGGCTAAAATATAAGCAAAAAAAAAAAAAAACAAAACCCCACATTTTTAACTCAATTATATTGCTTTATTATTTTATGTAGTTTCTTTAGAAAATAAAGAATCAGAAAAAAACTTTGTATGCATTTGAAATACATTTGGTGGATAAAATAGTTTTACAGAAAAGTGACTATATGTCCTTACAAAGTCCAAATAAATGACAGATAGATCATTTAAACTTCTTTCAAACTATAGCCTTTTTTGCAATCATGTTAAATAGTTATAAATCAAATGGATAAATGTTAAATGTCAAATGCACTATTAACAGAGCCTTATTTAATAAAGCTGTTATCACTGCAAAGAACAGAGCAAGACACTTCATTAAAGCTCTGTATTTTACTTTACAATATGGCATAATTTTTATAACATAAATGTGGAATTGAATCAATAATGGCTTTTGCTGGGAAGAGTTAATATGTGAACACATGTACATTCATATGCAAAGTCAACAGCAAAATGAATACATTATATAAATTATTTTTGCTGCCACTGTTTCCAGAACCACTCAGAGACACTTGCCTAATGAAATTACTTACGCATTTAAGTGTTGAGTGTGGTACAAGGAGTTAAGACTAATGAAATCACATTGGTCTAACTATGGTATTTTCAGAATGTGTGTATATGTGTGGGGTTAAATGTATAAATATGTGTCAAATATTTTATAGGAAATTTTGACATTCTATATAAATATATAAATATTTTATAGGATATTTGTGTCTCTCTTCAGTGCTGGAGCCCAGAGGTCACTTTGTAATTCTTGTTTAACCTTGGCTGGATACTTACTGTCAGGGCCTGAAAATGTGGTGCTACCCATGGCCAAAGTTCTGGAAACCACCTAGGTCATCGAGGTGATACTCCTCACAGGACTTTTATGTTGAAAATTATTTGTGTTGGAAATTCAGTCTCAAGTAGATGTCTTACTTTTTTCTAGCCAACAGCTCTGGGTTCTGGTCTTAGCTGAAAAGATTCCAACTTCCCCACATCATCTCAAAAAACTTAAAACATAAACTCAAATAAGGTTGGTGGGACTGGGGCCTGACCTACAGGCTTTAACCAGAACTTTCAGTGTTTGTACTGAATTTCTTAGAATTTGTTTGGGGTGTGGAGTAGGGCAGGAAGGTTCTTGGGCTCCAATTAAAATTTTAAAACAATTCAAAACTGTGGGTGATCTCTGCCCTTCACCTCTGTGTGAGGAGAGCACGTCAGGAGAGAAAGGCTGTGCGGGCTGGACTAGGGAGCTACAGAGCTGAGGCCTTGTCAGTCTGCAGCTGTCAGGTTCTTCTCAGTGCAAGAATTGAGAGGGAGTTGTCCTCTATCTGTGGGTCATGCTCATTTCCACTTCGGTTTGCAGATTGAAGAATACCCAAGTTTCTGATTTTATACTTTTCCTGCCTATCTGGATTTTCTTTTCACATTATACCTTTTAATTTGTGTCATGAACCTCAGCATCAAGATGTATCTGATTAGTTACTGAACAGCCTTTCAAACTTGGCTTTGACAAAAGAGTTTTGAAAAGATGTCAGTTAATGCATTTGGCTGTAGAGAGGTTATATTGATTTTTAAATCAAGAAAAGTCATTTCTTCCGTAGTCATTTAGAAAGCCCTTGTAACTGTGTGTGTGTATGTGTGTGAGTGTGTGGGTGTGTGTCTTTTACAGGAGGGAAAGGCAGATATATCTTTACCTATTTTGATTTGGAGACTTAGAAACAATTATTTTTAAAACTTAATTCATTTAAAATATTTTATTTTATTGAAAAACTTATTTTAAAAAAACAGAAAGTAATTTGGTTACTTGCAAGCTAGATTTTCTCTCTTCACATAAGAATCTCAAATATTAGTAAGATACTTTTTACAGACATTTTAAGAAAAAAATTTAATCTTGGAGACATGTTTTGATAGTTTTTTAAAAATCATCACTTTTGAAAGAACAAAAGAGAGTTGAGGAGTTGACTCAGAAAGCTAGAGCCATACTTTACACATCAGATCCCCAGTTAAATCCCCAGCCTTGCAGATACCAGCCAATGACCCTGAACACTACAAATAGCATTCCTATGCCACTAAGAGTTACCCTTCTCAAAAGTAAATAAAATGTAAAAGAGCAAATGGAAAGGCCAATGAAGACTAAATAATTATTTAGCTAGACTTCCTAAACTTCAATCTGAATCTTTTCTTCTGGTGTACTGTAGATTGACCACTTCTCTGATTTTCAAACAAGTATCTTACATTTCATTTTGCACACATATTGAAAAACCATTTCAGCCTGCATCCCTAAAATGATTGATTATGTGTTTCATTTCACCCTAAAAAGACACAAGAGTGAAAAAGCACAGGAGACATCTTATCTCACTATTTTAGATTTTCTCAGTGAAGATAGTTCTTATTTCTACAACTGAAAAGCATACTTTAAGTACCAGTGTGATAAGGTTTTCTTGTCAGTTAATTGTTCATCATCAACTCTGTATGTCTTAGAATGTTAGTTTTCATTGAATATGTAAATAAATCACTGAGAAAAATATAAAGTATTAATACTATAAGGATAGTAACTTTTCCACAACCTCCCAATTAATTATACTTCGTTCATCTCTGTGCTACCAAAATTTTACAATGGGCCCCAAATATGGCTTAGTAGTCTAAAGAATTTACATCAGTAGCACAGGCTGAGATTAATAAACTCCATTCATACACACACATATGTGCCCACTTGCTCATTTATGCCATTTTGATCTCCAGAGACCTAGGACCTGGATGCTAGCATTAGTGGCTCTTGAAACACCAGGTCAAGTATGAGATCCTGAGTTTAATCTCTGAAGTACATGGAAGCAATCTTGATTGTCCATGATCTGGGAGCCCAACAAGGCAAAACAAATAAATAAATGAAATTTACAATATGACTAAATCATTTTTTTTGTTAACAGCAGTGTTTATTTTTTAAATTTTTTAAATTAATATCTTTATTTAAGCATCATGATTACAAACATGTTTGTAGTTGGGTTTTAATGATAAAATGGACACCCCTCTTTACCAGTGCAACATTCCCATCACCAATGCCCCAACTCGCTTTTCCTTCACCCCCTGCCTGTATTTGAGACAGGCATTATTATTCATTTTTCACCCAAGATTGCAGAGTTTTTTCACTTTTCTTAAGTGTTTTCATTTTTATAATATTTCCTCAAAAGAGCATTAAAGATTTTATAAAACAATTTTGCTACCTGGTTTTTAATAGATGTTATGGATCTATAACATCTGAGTGCATTCATTTGGCTTAGAAAGGGTTTCATTTGTATGTTACTAAATCTTGTAGATAAATTAATTTTTTTTCAAAAAGCATGCTCTGCATCCTGATGGGAAAACATATCTCTTCCCCTCCCACAACCTAATGGATTCCAGTCACATCTAAATATTTCTAAGGATGGTACTTACAAAGGTAAGTACTGGAATTTTATAGGAGATGACATGTAATTCATAACCTCATTGGTTTTCCCTCCATTGAAAATAACAGTTGTAGCTGGGGTAAATAGCCAGTTAGCCATTAACCAGTTAGTACCTCTATAGTGCATTAACCTTAATATAAGTGCAATTGAACTTTGAATCTTCACTCATTGGCATTTTAATAGGAACATCAACACAGAACACCTTGTCTATGTGTGAATGCATGTCTGTGCAAGAAGGTATGACTGAACCTTGAGTTTAGTGTCATACCTGCTACAGACCTAAGAAGATTCAAAATTAAACTGAACTTAATGCAGCACTCTTTGATGTGGCTTCTTAAATTACCCCACTGCATAACAACAGCTTTGCTGCTGCATCCCTCTTGATCACTGGCAGCATGGAAAATCACCAGGGAGCGGAGCTAGCCAGGAAAATGGAACAGTTTACATTTGCACAGACCATATTTGTTACATATGGGGATCAACAGTTAGAAGCTAGAAGCTCAGTTCCAATAAGGTACACAGGTCTAATCTTACAGCATTGCCACTAACTATTGACTGTTATTCTAAAAATAAACTTTGAAAAGTATTTCTTCTACTCAGAACAGTTTAAAATTTGCCCTAACATTACTGGTTTTCCACCCAAAAGAGGAGACAAGTGAAACCGCCCATTAATTTACCTTTAGCATTTTTTGTTTTTAAGGTTCTGACAGGCAGACTCTTGTCTCAGGCCACCAAAGATTGGAAGCAGAAAATGAAACAAAAAATGGTTGCGCTCAAGCAGTTTTTATTAGGAAATGAAAGGAAGGCTCCCAAGTGGGAAGGGGTTCCAGACTAGATGGTAGTCATCACTCTCCCATTTTCTACCTTTCTAACTAGAGGTGAACAAGCACCTTTTTATATTGCTTTATTTTAAGTACCATACTTACAGAATTGCTCATAGTTGGGTTTTAGTAATAGGATGTATACCACCCTTCACCAGTGAATCTTTTCTGCCACCAGTGTCCTCCAGTTCCCTCCCCCTCCTGTCTCTGGGGCAGGCATTTTGCTTCTCTCTCTTTCTCTCTCTCTGTCTCTGTCTCTCTGAAATGGTGCCATGCATGTCATTTTATCCCGTTTCAGTACCCATTTCTTGTACAGAGTAATCTCAGTTCCAACCATCATTTTCACAGTGGACCCTTCTCTACTCCATCTGCAGTCACTGCTCTTTGTAGGTAGGTGAGTTTCTTACAACTTTTGATCTTTTTATTAAGCCTAGAGACAGCCTATCTATAAATCTATCCTCAGGGTCACTCTATCCTTGATGGAAGAGAGACAGGCAGGATGTTAAGGTGGCTGTCACCTTGCCGTTTGTGCTCATAGGCCTGGCTTGTGACTTTCCACTCATTTTATCCTTTCTCCCAATATTGTACCAGCTAATTCTTCCTTTATTCCTGTTGTATCTTTGCCATTAGGAAATTTTAATAGTCTGAAAATGATAAATATGAAAAGGACCATAAAAATCTCTTTACAGATAGCTCTTAGGTTTTAGGTAACACATGTACTTATTACAAAAACAAGAAATAACTCATGGTCATTCTGGTTTTCACTTTTCTCTTATGAGCCCCCAATTGTACAGAAGCTTATTGGGAAGATCTCCAAAGAGGTTGCACTGAGCACTTAGGACCCCTTAGGGAACTGCCACAGTGCAGCTCATGTTAGTGCTCATTTTTGCTTAGGGATGTAAGGGTGGCTCTGCTATCCAATACTCTTGGTTTAAGAAAATCCTTTGCAGGTTCCTTAAGTGCAGGTTCCTTTAGTGCAGGCCACACTAAAAGTAAAGAGTATGACCCTTAGTGGTATGATTGTATCATATTTTTTTCTGGTTTATTTGCTCAGGGCAGGGCACACATGGTAGCAGCACCCTAAGAGCCAAGAGTAAGCCTGGTTCTGTGCTTAGGATGTACAATGCTCAGGATACAGGTGGTACCAGGGATCAAAGGTGGTACCAGGGATCAAACCTAGATCTCTCACATGCAAAACACCTTACCCACTGTACCATCTCTTGATACCAATTTTGCCAGTGCTGTGATTCTGAGTTTAATGTCAAATTCCTTAAGTCTTGAAATAGTGTCCTTATTTTCATGTATTTGTATGTTTGTCATGTAAAACTATCTGAATCATAGTAGTACATGATACCAAAAGATGTCTTTTAGGAATTATCCACAGAAAAATAATATTCCTTTCTCATTCTTTTCTTTCTTTTTATCTTATAACACTTAAAACTCTCAGAAAAATATGTATTTTATTATTTGAGACATACCTGTCCCTGTAATTAGAAGACTATTTTTGGAAGCTTGTTTTACACTATAATTCCTACTCCCGAAATAGTGTGTAACTTACAGCCAATTCATATACATTTTTTAATAACTTAGTTTGCAAGAGAACAAAGTATTTCTGCAAATTGAAAAAAAAACTATAAACGTGTGATGTATGTAAAGAAGCAAAATTACCCAAGGACAAAATTGTGTAAGTCTTTATGAAATACTCAATTATGAAAAACTTATACCTGCTACTATCAGAATGATCTAGAAAGGGGACATTATTTTATGAGAGAAGCACAGATATCTTAGCCTTCTACATTTCCCCCCTCCAAAAAAAAAATCCTGAATTAATTTATTTGGGGAAAAATACTACTGGAAAATTCAGATTTGCTCTAGTTTTTCTTTCAAAGTAGACCTTTAGAATAGATAATTGTGTTTGCTTTTCTTACTCTAGTTATTCCTTTAGTCAATGCAATATATAATTGTTATTTGATGAATACCAGAGAATTTTTAACAATGCCTGCATATGAGTTTGAGTGACTATGTAAGTTAAGAAATGCAATACTATCTGTGCTCCACTAATCTGTGCTCTACTCAGATATTAAGCTCCAATTCTCTGGACTAACTTTAAATATTTTGCAGAAAATATTGGCAATCATCAGGAAAATTCTGGAAAGGGATGTTGGAATCTCAATTAATTTTTGCAGCAATCAAATAATGCTTAATTGTCCATCTCAAAATAATTAGAAGACTCTAAATCTTTAGAAATAACAGAGCATATCATAGCATTATTGGATCTAATTCTTAGATATAGCTTTATGTATTATTCTCTGAGATGTGTGTTGTGTTATTTTGGCCTTATAGCAGTTCTGAATATCTACTCAAGTTTTCTGGGGGAGTAATGGTATTTTAGTGACACAGGGAACTACTTCTTCTTCCTATTTTTCTTTCTTTTTTTTTTTTTTGGCAAGGTATAGTCAATGTGTGGTTTTAGAAAAACCCAGAATTTTTGAAGCAAGGATCTTTACAGCCATATAGCTTTTGTTTGAAGCAGCATGCAGGGCAAGTGGCATGTCATTTGTCCATTTGTCTTCTTTTAGTGACAATAATGCCTAAAGGTAGACCCCTTTCAGGGTGCTCTAGACAGAATAAAGAGGTTCAGTAAGATAAGTTTCAGTTTATTTACATCCCTGAATAAATCAAATACTGATTTCATGGTTACATGCAATCTCTATATCATATTTTATGTGATTTATTTTAGGTTAAAATATGATTTGAAATCCAAAGCTGTACAAAGTTGTGAAGTTGAGAAAATGTTGCCAAAAACATGTAGTTGTTTGTATTTCTATTTCTAATCTTGCATGTTTTGTTTCTATTTAAGTGTTCAAGAATATGAAACATGGCGAAACAATAATATAGAGTATGTGATCAGAGTACTTAAATATAAAAATATTTCTTTAACTTCAGAGAAATATTTCTCTTCTTCAGTGATGCAGCTATCACATCTCACTATGTTGCTTTATGAATATTTGAAGTTCTAACAAGACCTTATCAGCACATTATTTTCAATAATGAAAAAAAAGGAAAATTGAAAAGTTGTTCTTTTTTATTACTATAATTTGATAATATCATGAATTTTTTTAAAAAATTGTGCTTGGTGTCAGGAAAAACCTTGTTCACATTTTTATTTGCTTTGCAATCAATTTATCCAGCATTTAATTTTCATCATCAGACAGCCTCCTTGAATGCTTCTAGACTATCCACTGTAGGTCATCCAGCATCTCCAAATATGAGTACACTACATCATGAGCCATTCATACCAGTTGCCCAAGTATCTCCAGGAGTTCACCCTCAGGTCCCTTAAATATTTTTGGAAGCCCCCAGGACTGATAGGTCCAGAAAGCCCCAATTCACAGGAATTTCATATCTGAGATCCAATTTGCATTAAGTCAATGATAAGTACAAATGACGATAGTCCCCCAATAAATAAGCGGTATCTAAATATTGTTTTGTGCACAAACCCAAAAATTGAAGAAAGTGTGTGAAGTTGCACATACACAAAATATTAACTTACCCTAAAGATATGAATAGGTCAGAAAGAAAAAGTGAACTTTAACTTCTCTGAGAAAGTTTTCCTTAAACACCAAAATAAGCCTTATGTTAATTTGCATGAGTTGTCTCCTCTTCAGTGTTCAGAAGTTCTAGAAACACGTCCTTTCTTCTAAAAACCCACAAACTACAGCAACACTTAGGGATATGCGTCTTCCCTGCTCAGTGCTCTTTAGCAGGGAACTGTGTAAGGAGACATCGCTGTTCGAATCAAACATTGGCTTCATCATCTACAAATTCAAATCTGTGCGTGACAGATTAGTAAATCTCTCAAGGACTCAGATGCCTCATTTGTCAGAGGAGGATTATACTTGTAACTGCCTCATGTGATGGTGTAGACAACACTAGATAATCCCTGAATATAGTTTCTGGCGAATGGAGGAAAGACCTCTTAAACTCAGCTGCTCTTATTACGGGGTTGATTGTTATTATTACACATCTAGAGAGAAATGATTCAAAGGCAAGTATCCCTGGAGTATAACATTGATGCCATTCTTAAAGGGAAGAGCCTGGATACTGGTGTGAGGAAATAAAGGCTGGAGTGAAAGGAGACCCAAGCAAAGGTGGAGACTTTTCTATGCCTATTTGTGCTTCGTTATTTTGCTTAATGGCCTCTTCTTTTTCCAGCCTCCAGTTAATGAGAGCATGCGTGGTTTTTGGTTTTTTTTTTTTTTTACATTTTTACACTTGCCTTTGACTTTTCTTTTCTTGTCTTTGACTCATCCTAGTCATCTAATTGAGACATCTGAAACATATTACCAGAAATGTTTGTTAGATAACTAATTTTTAAATTTTAAAAGTTAAGGTTTCAGTTTCTACATGTATTCAGTAGAAAATCTAGTTTAGCCAATAATAATACTTTGTATATAAATGCTAAATATGTTTGGGGAAAACCTTGAAAAATATGGCTATATTTGAGATTCCCTTATCTTAAAGAATAGAATGTCCAGACCTTTAGGAATAAATTAATTAAATTTAAATAAGTAGATTCTCCTACTTTTCAAGATAGAATGGATTCCCACCATGGCACAAGAAAGCCTTTATAATTGTTGAACCATCTTTACTTTTTAACTGGGTGATGCTCATTTGACTCTTCTACCCAAACAATTCGATAGCTAGTGATTCCTTCTTGATAGCTAGAAAGTTTTAAGAGGCCCAGAAAAATACAATTCAAATTTCAGGCCTCTTCACAATGATTGAGATCATCTAATATTTCTAATTCTGTTTTCTTTGGCTGAAGTTCCACCCAGTAAAACTACCTAGAAAGTAAACAATGTCAGCTGTGAATTTACTTGATCATTACCAATCCGCCTTACTTTCTCGCCATCCCACAGCTTTCATCTAGCTTTTAGTGACTGCTGTGCTGTTTCTTTTCCCGGTGGCTAGGTTATATTTGCAGCTGCATGTTTTTATATGATTGCTTAGCCTGTGTAAATATAAATTACATTTTGGTATCTCATTGAAAGTAATGATCTCTTTAAAAATTCACACAGATTTGTGGCTTCATAATCTTGCTGAATACACCAAAGAGATGTTGGTTATTTTGATTTTGAAACATAATGGATCGAGTGATAAGGCCAGCTTCATTAATTCAATTCATAAGTACTATAATATAGTAGTTAATTTGTCCATACATAGCCTCCAATTATCTCCTCAATTCCTGGTAGCAGCCACAACCTCATCTTTCATTTTTATTACCTACCAGTTAATTGCACTAATAGGTTTTGCTTTTCATTTCTACATGATTCTCATTAGACAAAGTGGCATGTGTTAACTCTTACTGCTTTTTAGTTAGTAAGCATTTCATGCCTTTTAATCAGAGATAAGCAAGGAAAATAAATTTTTTAATTTTCATGTTAATGTTCTTATTAGCTTCAAAATCCCAGTTGACTTCTTAAAACTTTTACTTTTTTTTTAGAAAAGAGGAGGCTTAAACCAATAATTTTTTCCAGGTAAGGAATATTACTATTATGAGGTAGTTTTTTTCTATTAAAAGATAACAAGTATCTTTAGCATTAATTACCACTGATTCATAATGTTTTCAATCCTACACATGGGCAATATGAACTTACATGTGCTAATTTAATGTGTATTTAACGAAATGATCATTTAAGTGATAAATTTTAATAATTATGTTCTGAAAACACTTGTCTATTTAGCAGATAATCTGAAAAACCAACTGAATCTATAAAATCTAAGTATTTAATTGAAATACCTCCAGTAATTTTTCTTAATATGATACATATGGAATAAGTAGAAAAGATGAAATACTTATATGGTTTTGAGTATTGTAAATTGAATCACTTCTATTTATCACATTTTCAAATTTATGAGAAAGATGTTACTCATGTTGAATTTTTATTTATCCTGAAAACTGATGCTTGAATAAAGGAATTATCACTGATTTAATATACATAGGACCATTATGAATACAGAGAACTGACAATGCATTAATATCCTGACCTCATATAATTTGGAATCATAGTTATTTTTATCTAACTTTTAGAGATTTGTAGGAAAGCTAAGAAAATACTTAGGATTTTATCACTTTATACAGATAGTTAGAGAACAACTGAAAACTTTTTCTATATTATTCTCAAGTTCGAATTAATCTAAAATGACTCAGGTATCCAAATCCCTTTGAGATGACTCAGGCAAAATACTCAGAATACTAGGTAAAAATATGTGTGTCAAAGTAAGAGATGAATTGGCAAGTGGAGCCTTTTATTTTCTTGATATGTATATATTATTTAAAATGTTCTTTAAACTAAATCATTTTATCCCAAATCATATTTGAGTAGGGAAAACAATTAGAAAATTCTGCAATAAACATCTAAAGAAGATAGAAATTTAGAAAAGAAAAAGAACTCTTCCCAAAATAAACTCAAGAAAATACAGAATCAAATGAAAAATAGAGAACAGACAGGTCTGAGTAAGAAACACTGTGGATATGTTTTTCTTGTGATTAGTTTTTTAAAGGATAGGGAGAAAATAGGAGTCCATCAAATGTGAAAAGAATGGTATGCAAAATCTTGTTTTTTTTTAATCGATTTGTTCTTGGGGTCCACATCTGTGTGATGGTTGCCTGTTTCTTAGGAACCAATTCCAGAGCATGTAAAATTTGTCCCGTTGAGACATCTTATTCCCTATTTGGCTTATTTTATGAGAATAAGTAGAATGAGTGATATACAACTCTCACTTTGGTGAAGTTTCTGGAAGGAATCTTCTTTAGTTTGGTTTTCATATAACATCTGACTAGGAACTGACCTGTTTTTGTATTTGGAACTTCCATAGTATTCACCTTTCAAGGACAAAAAGTGCTCAGCTTTAGAGACATAGCAGTATTTTTAGCTGATGTGGTGCTAATGAGAGATTTGAATAAAATTTAGTTTTTCAAGTTTCTTTTTTAATTTAGGCAATTAACAGTTTCAAACAAAAAAATTCTTTTTATTGTTAATGCCTGGATCTGCACTCAGAATTTACTCCTGCTGGTTCTTGGGGGAACATCTCTGATGCTTGAAATCATATTCAGGTCAGATGTGTGTAAGGCCCACATTTACTACACTTTTGCTCTGACTTCAAGTTTCAAAAAAAAAAGTTTTAATATTTTTTGGCCACACCTGGCAACATTCAGGGATTATTCCTGGCTCCGTGTTCAGAAATTACTCCTGGCAGGTGTGGAGTAACATATGGGATTATGGGGATAGAACCTGGGTTGGTCACATGCAAGGCAAATGCTATACCCGCTGTGCTATCACTCCAGTCTTGTGAGTTTCAAATTTTTGTGTGTGAGTTTCAAAATTTTTAATGGAATGTTTCTGTTCAACAATCATGTCGATTGAAATTTTAGGAATATTTTTATTAATGTATCTCTGTCTTTCTGTATTGCTGTATGGAAACAAATAGGATATTTGTTTTAGATGTTGGAAGCTTAATTTTTAATTTTAACTTTCAATACATTTTTGAAAGGAGCAATAGGAAAGAACATAGATAAAACTGTAATCTTGTGAATATTATTACTGTTTTTGGAAATAATTTGTTTTAAGCAAATATAGCAAGTAAATTATAATTTATAGTATGCAGGTATAACAAAGTAACTCAAAATAAATACAGAATTGTTCTACTTAGAAGACTCCACTCTATGAATGTTTAAGTGTCTCGAACCATGTAAATGTTCATTACTGGGAATACATTGTCCTATCATCTCTATTAAACTTATTTAAAAAAAAAACTCAATTGGCTAATTGACATATTCCTTAGTAGAATCTGTAATCTACTTTCCATTTTTTAATGATTTTTATTTTGACCAAAGTGGATTATATATCTTTTACAATAATATTTTAGGTACACATTAACATTGAATCAGGGGAATTTCCACCACCAAAGTTGTCCTCTCTCCACCCCCATTCCCAGCATGCATCCCATATTCTCCTCTTTAACCCCCCACACCCCAGGCTTCTAGTATAAGTGGCCCTTCTGTGTCTACCTTGTAGTAGATTGGGTATCGATTCTGTTGTTGTTGATTGGGTTTGGTATTTAAGTCCGATCATTTTTATTACTACTTAGTGATCATACAACTGTTTGGTCTTAGTGCCTTCCTTTGTTTCCCCCTCAAATTGAAAGGTGGAACAAGTTGGTTCAAGTTATGTGGTTCTGTTTTGAGTCCTTCTAGAAGCTATAAATACTAAATTGATAGAAGAAAGGTAAAAAGGAAGAGAAACACATCAACAATACAAAAAGAAAAGTCAAACAAAAATCCAAAATCACATCACAGCAATAAAGACAAACACCACACACTAACCACAGTCCTGAAATAAAAACAAAACAAAGCGTAGAAAATGAAAACAACAGCAAACAATAACAAAACTCTCCCAAAATTATTTTGTGCTGCTTTTCTTTTTTTTTTCTGCATACACACAGTAAATATTGGAGAACTGTCCATTTTAAAGTGTTTAGGTTCACTTAATTATCAGTTTTACAGTTTGTAATTTTCTGATCAGGCAGAGTATTTATTTCTCATCTTCCATCAACTAATCCGATTCTGAGCTGTAACCTCAGTAGATCCCCTTGAAGATAGTATCAGATGGTCTGTCTGTCTTGTGTATGTTGTGTCTCTTTCTTGTAACTAATGCCTTTTTCATCATCAACATTGTTTTTTTTTTGGACTGCCAGTTGTTTGCACTAATGCTAGAGATTATGTGGAGTATACAAAGGCATCACTTGTGTAATCTTTTTATAGAGTTTATAGGCAGTTTTTATTTGTTTTTAAGTATGTTAGTGCCTTAGTGTCATACTTTTCAGCAGTTGAATACCTCCATCACTACACATTTCTCTGAAGATAGATTGTACAAAGGAAAAGAATGTTAAAAAAAATGTTAAAAAGTCAAAACTCTGGTTTTCAAAAGGAGTTATATGTACACTAATCTGTTCTGGGCATTTCAGTGTACATGTGTGTCTAGTAAAATGAACTTCAATCTCTCATATATGAACCTAATAAAACTAATCATTTGCTATGCTTAAGTGATCTAATCATTTAATAATTTGCCATTAATAAAAATTTATAAATTTATTATACATATTCATTTCAAACAACATTTAAATCATTTGAGTCCACCATGAGTATTATCACTTCATATAGGGAAAACTTTTGCAAGGTATTATTTACCCTACTTTGATGACTTCAGTTTTTCTTGTCTTTGATTTTTAAAAACTTTGCAAGACTTTTTAAATAGATTTAAGATATCTTGGGATTTGATGATTTTACTGTAATATTGAAATTTCAAGCTCATACTTTTATTTGTTTTTATTGTTGGAAGCATGTACTCATTATTCAACAAAAATGCTTCAAATTAAAAATTAAAGCCTTAAGTTAAGAAAATGGTTTAATATATTCAATACTGACTATCCTATGAAGTTGACAAATTGACTTTGTTCTTCAGATGGATCCTGTGCAGAAAGCAGTTATTAACCACACATTTGGAGTGTCCATTCCCCCAAAGAAGAAACAAGTTATTTCTTGTAATGTCTGTCAACTTCGTTTCAACTCAGATGTGAGTATTACCTTTTTATTGCTTTTGTAGACTATCACCCTAAGAGTCTTACTTGTTCAAAATATGCACAGCTCTTCATATTCCTGTATTCTCTAGAATCCTCTCATTTTACTGCCACACTTATGTGTTGGTGTCTTTTCTTTAAAGATTTGAATTTAAGACCAGATGCTAAAGCAATTAAATTATTGACCAATCTGAAAATATAGGTTTTTGTATTAATAAATTTTACCTGTACCATTTAATACTTAATCCCACCAATTATACTCCAGAATATTTATTATCAGAAAGTCTGACAAGGCTTCTAAATGTAATTTTATTAAAATGTAACGAATGCCAAAGAAATTTCTCTAAATAGCAAGTATCACATTTTATGTATATGTGCCAAATCATATTAAATACTTGAGAGAATAGTTTGTTATACGATTTATATTTTTTCAGACTATAGAAATACAGAGAAAATTTGTAAATTATTTATCTAGCCATCATAACCACCCAACTACAAAAAGATGAGAAAAATAATGAAAATCCATCTTTTGTGAAAGTGTTTTTAAATATGAAAATAAAATAACATGATATCAAAATAAATTAGAATGCTCATAATACCAAATCACCATGTGAATTTAACAGCCAATGCAAATCTGGAAATTATAGAATATATGGCATTTTCTTAGTTAATTCATTCTAAGAGCTATTTAATAAAGAGTTTGTTATAGAATTTATATTTTGGGGAAATACTAAGCTAATAACGATCTTTGCTTGAATATACTATCAAGTGACATATCATTATTAATGCTATGATTATTCTTTAAAGGAAAGTAGTAAAAAAGATACTGAAAAATAGTGAAATAGTGTATTAGTGTCAGAAAAATATAAATATGTCTATCTTTATTTAAAATTATATTTAATGCAATTTCTGTGAGAAACCCTGGATGATTATAGTCAATAACATTCATATTTAAAAACTGCTAAGAAATTACATCTTTGTGATCTACTTTCACACTATAAGAGGACTGATGTTAACTAGACTTAGTGTAGTGACCATTTCATAACGCATATATAAATGTTGAATAAATGCTGTCCTACATTAAAGCTAATATGGTGTCATTTTTTAGTGAAGCAAAATGGTTTTTATTAAAAGAAATATACTTAAAATGTGAAAGTAGGGGCTGGGCGGTGGCGCTAGAAGTAAGATGCCTGCCTTGCCTGCGCTAGCCTAGGACGGACCGCGGTTCGATTCCCCCAGCGTCCCATATGGTCCCCCAAGCCAGGAGCAACTTCTGAGCGCATAGCCAGGAGTAACCCCTGAGTGTCACTGGGTGTGGCCCAAAAAAATGTGAAAGTAGAATAAGAGAAGAATATATTTTCAGGAGAGAACACAGGTTTGAAAAAGCAAGTGCACCATAATGTTAATTTTGCCTCTGTTTTGAAAAAAGACCTGTTTCTAACTAGCTCAAGAAAAAAAAATTATCATTTGAATATATTGTATCATTTGACTTTTAGTATTGTGGAGAAATTAGTTCACCCCAAAATCATTCCTTAGAACCAGCAAGATCTGAAACCCATTCTCAGAGGCCTCTTTAGAAAATGCCAAACTGTTTTTAAATGTACATAAAAAAGCAAAGTCCTTGAATAAAACTTTGATTTATTTTGAGGACATAAACTTTTTGACTTTATTGCTTAATATACAACTTAAAATAATCAAGACTGAATGAATAATATAAACACATCGGTAAATAAAATGAAATAAAACCTAGAAATACTCCAGCAGTTATATACAGACAAATCACTGTAGAAAGATGAATCTTTACAACAAATAGTTTATTCGGGTATCCATATGCAAATTAAAAAAATAAAAGCCCTCATTAATGCCTCACACATAAAATAAAATTTAATTAAAAATAGGGGCCGGAGCACAGCGGTAGGGCATTTTCTTACATGCAGCCAATTCAGAAAGGACAGTGGTTTGAATTCAGCATAACGTATCATCCCCCTTGCCTGCCAGGTGCGATTTCTGAGCACAAAATCAGGAGTAACCTCTGAGCACAGCCAGGTGTGACCCACCCACCCCAAATTTTGTTTTTATTCAAAATGATTGGTGGTGGGAATGTTGCATTGGTGAAGGTAGGTGTTCTTTTTTATAACTAAAACCCAACTACAGACATGTTTGTAACCATAGTGCTTAAATAAAGATATTGATCATAAAAAATTAAAATAACTATAAGCTTAAAATATAATACCTCTATATGGAGACATAGGGAGAAAAGTCTCTGTAACCTTGAGTTAGTCAAATATTTTCTAGGAAACAAAAATATATGAACTTTAAAATATTGGTATATTAATATTCATCAAAATTTAACCTTTTTGTTTAAATAATACTATAGAACTTTTATGAAAATAAATATACACACTTGCATAAAATATTTATAAAACATAAAAGATGTATGAAAATATATAGTTTGTAACTCAAAGAATAACTGTGCCAGAAATTCCTATTTTTGAGACCACACCCAGGTTTACTTGAGGCTCTGTGCTCAGGAATTGCTCATGCCAGTGCTCAGAGGACCATGTGCAGTACAGAGATTGAATTCAGGTCTGTCACAAAGACGGAAGGCACATTACCCTCTCTACAGTCTCTCCAAAGTGTGCTACACACAGATTTGGAGAAACATTTTACTAAAAAAATATCAATAGCAAATAAGCATGCAAAAAAGATACACAGCATTATTAACATTAAGGAAATTCAGACCTCATTTAAAGAACACTGAGAAATTAAAATGGTGAAAGCAAATTGATTGCAATATATAATTGTGACATTTTGATACATTATTAGTGGGAATGAAAAGGGCAAAGGTACTTTGGAAAAGTCAGTAGATATTTCTAAGGGTTTTTATAAAGCTAACTCAGTAATCTCAATTTTTCCTCAAAAGAAATGGCAATATATGCATAATATATGAGTATAATTGATATTAGCTTTATTAATAATTTCTCCAAAATGAAATTGCCTCAAATGTTCATTTATTGATGAATGATAAACAGAAAGTAGCATAGCCATGCAATGGAATACCGTTTAACACTATAAAAGTATACGGTATTAAATCATGTATTAATTACTTATTAAATTTAATACAGTAAAATTATTATGTTAAATAGTGCTATATGAATGACGTTAGAGGCAGCATGGGAAATGATAGTTTGTATACAAAGACTATCTATGTACTCTATTACTTTCTAAAAGTGAAAAATTCCAAGTGCAGAAATTAGTAGTTAATAAGAACACTAAAAGTAGAGTTAGGAAAGTCACTACAGAGGGACATGAGGTAACTTTTTCAGATGATGAAAATATCCTTTATCTTCAATTATAATACATTCTTGAGAATTGTTTCCTTTATTAAATAAAGAGCTATCTCTGGGGCAGAGAGATAATACAGTAGGTAAGTGCTTGCCTTGTACACATCTTACCCAATCTCTGGCATCACATACAGTCTCCTGAGCTCTATCAGGAATGATCCCTGAGCACTGGTAGTATAACCCTTCCACCAAAAAAAAAAAAAAAAAAAAAGCCTACTTATTTTTTAAATAGATTTGGAGATATGAAATGAAGAATGCTAATTGGCTGATTTAAGGATTTTATTAATTATTCCTATTCTTGCAAGCAAGACTTATTGAATTGAGAAGTCCATACCCAGTAAAGCTCAGAAGTCACTCCTGGTTTTGCACTCAGAAATTATTCCTGGAAGTACTTGAGGGATCATATGGGATGTCAGGGATCAAACCCAGGTTTGTGGCATTTAAGTCAAGAATCCTACCCACTGTGCTATCTATCACTCTTGTCCCTCCAGAGTTCTTTAAAGGTTGACAAAATAGAGAGATGTGACAGGAGAGCACTTTGACCAGCTGCTTTGAAAGTAGGAGCTTCTTGCTAAAGGAAATATGCAGACTCTAGATCCGGGGTCTCAAACTCGCAGCCTGCGGGCCGTTTGTGGCCCACCATACAACATTTTGTGCCCGCGGCCAGCCTTCAAATATCGCAATATTCGCAATTAATCGCAATAAAAATCGCATTAGTAAGAAAAAAATCACATTAAACATTCGCATGCCCCGAGTAGTTCCATTCAGGGTATGCAAATGTTTAATGCGATTTTTTGCGATTTTTTTCTTACTAATGCGATTTTTTATTGTGAATATTCAATAAGCGAAATACCTTATGCAGCCCTGCCTCACCCCGACTTTGCCTCCTGCGACCCCCAGGTAAATTGAGTCTGAGACCCCTGCTCTTGATGTTCCCACACTTATTTGGCTCACATTCCCTTTACAGAATTATAATTATACAATGCACAACTCCCACAAGTCTTTCTTACTTAAGTGAACAAAGAGAACCTCCCACCCCACTCTGTGAAATTGCCCCCAAGCTACTGCCACCCACCCTGGACCAACCATCACCACCAAGGGGGACAGTATCACCCTTCTTGGAAAACATTCATTGTGTTTGCAAGACATTTTGTTTTTTTCCCAGAAATTCCCAAAAAGAATGCAATCGAGGGTGGCATAGTGATTTTAGGCAAATAAAATCTGAGTCAGATTTCTGACCACCACAACTATACAGTAATAACTTTGTGTCATTAAAAATCACTGTGGTAATTGGCCTTAAGATCAATAGAAAAGTATATATACTTTATATATACATATATATAATATATAATAGAAAAGTATATATAGTATATAATATATACTATAGTACCCTGTATGTGGTGGCCTCATATTTTACATACCCCTTGGGTGATTTACAATCTTACACACTTACACTGGTTTTCTAGGCATTAAATTCAGGGCATAATTGCAGAGTTAGGACATAAATGTAGGTCTCTTGCTTCTAAAATCAGAGCTTTCCCCCACTATATTATGCTGCATCATACATTGACTCATTTTCTTAGCATTGATTGAACACCTATTTTATGCCAATCACTGTACTAAGTTTGGAGTACAATAGCATTTGGTGACTTGCAAATAGTGTGAATGAAAGTATCTAAGGATTGTCCTCATGTAGGTCTCAGAACATGTTACAGACCTTCATTTTCTTGATTTTTATTATTGAAACACTGTGGTTAGAAGGTTGTTTATACTACAGTTTTATTCACAGATTTTTAAAATTGTTCATGATTGAGTTACAGTCACACAATATACACGCTTTACCAGTGTGCCTTTCCCACCACCAGTATCAACAGTTTCCCTCTCACCCTCCCTGATACCTTCTTACCTCCTACATCTTTTTATATATAGACAAAGCACAGTTGTAGAACACTGGAGTTGGAGTACTTGAATGTGATTTTCATAATTTTGATTTCATTTATCACTTTAAAATGATAGATCTCAGTTTTTTCTATACAATAGTGTAATATGAAATATATAATCTTTGAGAGGACCACATTATTGCATATTATGAATCATTTATAAGTAATTTAAATACCTCCATCATACATGTAAAACAACTAAGACCTAGAAAGAAAGACTGAATTTTGTTTTACATTTGTGTCTTGTTTGGGTGAAGGCCAGTATTCCAATTGTTTTATTTTCTCCACACCAAAATTACTTTGGGTGTCACTTCTCCTTTGAATTAAACTTATTGATTGCAGCAATGTTCTTCATAGTTAATTATAGGGAAATGAACAAGTGAATTCACTTGAGCATGTGACCACTCGCTTCCTTGTCATCTTTCACAAACTTTGTTGTTAATAAAAAAAGAAATTAAATCTCTGAGTCATGCCTTTAGACTCCAAGCAGCTTTTCCACTAATTGTGGATGACCAATTCACAAGTGTGACATACACATGTTCCCAGCATTTACTAATGGCGCTATAATCTGCATAGCTGAGCTTGAAAATGAAACATTTTTTATTTAGGGGATAATTTATTACTTTTTAATTACCCTATTTACATTTTAATGTAAGAATTAAGAAGATGCTCATCCTATTTTCTTTAATAACATTTCTAAATCAGCCCAAGTCTGAATTGGCTTCGCTCTTCACTGTAGAAAATATGTTTATTGAAAAATCTGGAAGGCAGATTTGTGCAGCAAACATACTGCAGTCTGAAGCTCTTTGTATCCCACATAAAATGTTTCAGGGCAGCCCTCATGCATTAAAATTCAATGTGACCTAGTTTAAGGGTCCCATAGCCCCTTTTGTCCAGCTTTTAGCGTCATAGTAGAACTTCACTGCTGGAAAGCAAAAAACTACAGCTTTATTTATACAATACAACATTATGTAAATGAGAAAGCATTAATCACAAACATTTCCCAAATGAACCTTTACAAATTAACACCATTAACTTTGCCAGGGGCAGACACTGCAATCCAGGAATAATACATCCTTCTGACTGAGCCCCAGACATTTGCCCAAATACGTGCAGCACCCAAGTCCCAGTTTCTTTTTGTCTATGTTTTTATTTTCTATTACAATTTAAACTGGGCATTGGTGTTATTCTAAGTATGAAGACCTCTTCTCCAATGAATGAGAACTGCAGCTATCACATAGTCTTGGACTGATAATCTCATTTTACCATTTAGCTCAAAATCAATATTTCTAGAACTTGATCTTGCATGGGAACAGATGTTCTAGATTGTTCTATAGCTGACTTATTTTTATTACAGTTGACAAATCTATATTAGTTTCAGGTTTATAATATATTTTTAATGTTTGTTTGTATTCCAAAATGATCACTACTTTAAGTCTAGTTATCTAGGCTTGTTTTTTTTTTTTTTTTGCAGTATGAACTTTTAAGGATGTCCTCATTTAGCAATATTCAAATATAGATTACAGTTTTGTAAAGTACAATTATTCACTGTTGAAAACTTCATTCCATAACTTCTTTATTACTAAAAGTTTGTCCCTTTTGACTCCTTCCTCCCAATTCACCCATCCCAACTCTGGAAAATAGCAATCTTATCTATATTTGGTTTTAAATAAAATTTATGTGTTATTATAGGAAAAAAAAGAAACTATAGTTAACATATGCTTTATAAATATCTTTAAGGCTAAATCTTCTCTTTTCAGATGAAAAGATTCCAAGATTTTGAAGATTCCAAATCATTTGTAATTTGCATATTTATTTCAATTCCTTGGAGATCAGTAGCTTAAGAATGAATTAATTCAAATGATCCTCAGACTAATTCTTAAAGGAAGGGCAATGTAATTCTCTTAATATTTAACCATAAAGATGATTCTTATTGTTATTAGTATATCAAGAACACATTTCATTATAAATACCCTTAATATATGACTGGCATTTTTATGCTTCCTAGGTAAATCAAAATGGAAGCATAATGGTCTTTTAAATCAAGTATCACATATTCTAATTTAGGAACTGTCCCTGACCCTTTGATATGCAGTATTCATCCCTTAATTGTTTGAGCATGAAATGCAGTATCCTAGTTGCTGACCATATAAGCTCCCTAACATACTTCAACTAATCCATTTAAATTGAATGTACAGTATATATTTTGAATAGCCTGATCAGCTTCCAATTTCATAGAGTTCTCATTTTTTACAATTTTATCTTATCTGTGAGTCCTTGAGTTGTTTTTTGTCTTTGTTTTATGGTTTTTAGTTATCTGGTATCTCTCATTTTAGCTGACCATCTCTAGGCTCTGCTCCTTTTTTCATATCTTCAAGTATAAGAAGATGACCTTGTGGCATTTTGTAGATTTATGTCAGACTGATTACGTACAACTGGACAGGAACTTAAAAGTTTTCTTGGAACTAAAAATGGCAGGGTGACCAACCATTTGAGTGAGCATTTCTATGGATGACCTGGCCCTGCTGTTTCTTACTATAAATATCTATTTTCGAAAGTTGAATCATTTAACAATCCTTTCAGTCCCCACATCACTGCAATTCTTGTGTAATTGACATTTCCTAGTGTCACTTCCCTCTGCATTGTACATCTAGAACATTTTAGCAGTTTTCCCTTTGGACAAAGTCACTGAAGTGTGCCCCCATAGGTCTTTCTGACTATATCTCTTTTGTCTGTTTTTAATTTATCCCCATTTCCTTACTTCTTTAGCAATTAATATAAATACGATCTAAATTCTCTTCTTGCTTAAACAAACTGCCTCCACCCGCCATCTGCCACTTCTGAGGCACTAGTGCTGCTGCCACTAGAGGCCCTGATGTCCTCAGTCATCCAACAGAGACCCAGCTATCATGAGACTGGTGAGAAAGAAAGTCACAACTTTGGTTCCACTAAATGCCCTTTGCACGTGCTATTGACGGAGTTTCATCTCTTTAAGTATAGAGGCTGATTCCACCTCCCTGACAGCTGTTGTGAAGCAGCAAGTCCCTGCAGCAGCTGTAGCTTCTTCTCCAAGAAGTGGAAGCAGCTGGGACACAAGCGCCCACTAGGCGCTGCTTTTGAAGATGTCCCTTGCAGCCAAAGCAGCCAAGAAATTCAATCAGAAGGGACCTGCTTGTGTTTCCTGAAGAATCGAGCTTCTTACTATAAAGGCATTTTACTGTTGGCTGCCTAATACTTGCTTTGAACTATAGAAATTCTTTTTTTTTTTTTGGGGGGGGGAGGGCACACCCAGCAGCGCTCAGGAGTTAACTCCTAGCTTTGCGCTCAGAAATTGATGCTGTCTCGGGGGTTTATATGGAATGCAGGAGATAGAACATGTGTTAGTCCTGGGTCAACCGCCTGCAAGGCAAATGCCCTACCGCTGTGCTACCACTCTGGTTCTGAACTCTAGAAATTCCAAGAGTTATCATTGTTTCTCTTCTTCTGTCAGATTCCGTTCTGATCCATCATACATTTTTTGCTTTATTCACCACAGCTGCCCAAGTTGAGCTATTCTCTTTTCTTCCTCCTGCTTCTTTTCTGGCATACTGTGTACAGGCAAGAGATATAGAAGAATAGTGTTGAACTGAGTATAAAAATAACTATGGAAATTGGGGCCGGAGCGGTGGCACAACGCAGTTCAGGGGCGCCAGGAGCATAGTCAGGAGAACCCCTGAGCATCACCAGGTGTGGCCCAGAAACCAAAAAAAAAAAAATATATATATATATATATACTATTTTTCCAATCAATAAGACATTTATTAAAACTTCATAAGCTGATTCGTTAATAATTGGATTCATCACCTTAAATTTAGATGCAATTCACTGAAGAATTTAGAGAAAAATTAAAATATATATTAATATATTATGACAAACTCTAACCTATATTGAGGGTTGTTGTTTTTGGACCAAAATTGGCAAAGCAAAGCTCAAGGTTTACTCTTAAGTCTGGTGGTTCTGTGAAAAGAAAGCAGGTCAGATACATGCGAAGTGGGCCCCCTACCCATTATCTGTTTAGCTCCTCTAATATGCTGTTTAAATTATTTTTAATGTAAAATTTAAAATTCATTAAGTACTGAATTCAGTATTTAATGAATTTTAAATACTGCAGTTGATGGTATATTGTATCATGATGCATCAAGGAAAACTTTTATCATTTATGAGTGCCCAATACTTGACTCTATTTCACACACATTTTCTTTTGGTGTGTTTTTGTTTTGTTTTGTTGGGGGGCACATTTGGTGATGCTCAAGGTTTACTCCTGGCTCTGTACTCAGAAATTACTCCTGGCAGGCTCGGGGGGCATATAGGATGCCAGGGATCAAACCATAAGTACAGAGTAAGCCCTGAGGACCTCTGGGTGTGGCCCCCAAAACAAAATCTAAAGACAACAAATATATGGTAACAAATAATGTGTATGTGTGTTAATGCTCCAGATGAATTTCCTTGCCCTTCACATCACTTTCTGACTGCCTTATGCACCTTTATACTCCTTCTCTTGAAAACCCCTGAGGTAGAAGCTCCTTATAGTATTTTGATTAATACTGTTTATAAAATGTATCATCATGTCTACATGCAATTAGATTTAAACATGTGTATTAAATATCATGTGTTTACTTCTTAATAATTGGTGCTAATAAAATATGTAAGAGGCTTTAAAAATATTAGTGCCAAAATTGGAATGATACAGGGAAGATTAGCATTGCCTCTGCTCCAGGATAATACACAAATTTGTGAAGTGTTCCATATTTTTAAGTACAAGGATTAATGTTATGGAGAGGCAATATTCCCTGGTATCAATATACAATCATTGTTAAGGCTCTTATTGATCATTCTCCAAAAGCATCTCCTGTCAACATATCTTTTATGTCTCTAAATAAAATATATATATCCTCTTTAGGGTTTAAAAAAAAAGAAGAATATTTAGTGCCTGGCAAGCTTGGTTTCACTTATGCTAATGGTAGCTTCCCATTCAGTAAGAAAAATAATCCATGCAGATTAGTCCTCACTGCAGACTGAGTAGATGATGAAGAGGTTTAGAGAAAGTAATGCTTAAACAAAATTCTGTGGCTAATATTAAATTAAAAGGTACAATAATATTCACCTTCCCAGGTTGGAAAGTATAGACCACAAAGTATGTCTCAATTTAATCTGCTATTAAATAATAAATATTAAATAATAAAAATTATAGAATGAAAAGAATAATTTTGTATGTTTCAAAAACTGATTCTGTCAAAAAAAAAACAGGAGTGAAGATGAATCGATGACATCAAATGGAAAGTTAGAAAATGATAGCCTGCTTTTGTCAGACATTTTACATTTTTCCCATAAATAAGACTATTTATATTGATTCTTAGGTTTGGAAGGTAGTGAAGCAGATAGAAGGTAATTAAAAGCATAAATCTCAGGAGCTTGGGAAGGTAATTCTCTGCTTTGCAGACAGAGCTGACAAAATGATGAAAATTTTTTGCTTCAATATGACAGAAATATAGCGTGGTTACAGGAAAAAGGAACATAACGTGCTAAAAGTTCTGTTCAATAGCTGCTGTTTAACAGAGCTCTTAACAAAGTTCACTCGGCTTTTTTTTTTTAACATAGAGTAGTTACTTATTAAATAAAAAGGTGACTTCAAAGTAATAGTGTAATAATACAAAAATGTCACAGTCTTTCTCAGAATTACCTTGTTTTAAATGGATATTTAGAAAATTGGTACTGATTTTAAATTCATCCTGAAAGAAAAGAATGAGCATGAATAAAAGTGAGGTGAAAAAGATTTATATATCTAAATAATACATATCATTATATATTTAATTACATATAATTCAATATTTTGTCTTTGCTTAAAATACATAGAAAGTTCAGTGCTGTTTATAAGAGTTTAATATGTGACATGCTATTTATAATAGTTTAATACTATTCAAAGTATGATTGACTGAAAAATATGATAGGAAGAAGAGTAAATATAACAGAGAAAATACCAAGAATACCCATGTATATCAGAATGTGTCCACACAGAAAATAAAAACAGTCTCTATCACCATCAGTGATACAAGTTTGGCATATTTCTTTAATTATAGAACAGTAAAAATACCCATTTGAAAGTACTATCAGATTTTGTCATAAAATTCTTATGTTAAAAACTCTTTTGGAAAAGGACATTACTCCAGAGAATATTTTCAAGTCATTTTATTAATGAACTTTGTGGTCTAAAAATTTGTATTTTTTCTTTTTTGAGTGAATTACTTTAAGTTTCTATTGGTTTTAGAGTCAACAGTAAGATAATGTTTTACTCAATTTTTTTATGGATCAAGATTCTTTAGTTAAAAATTTATTCAGGGGCCAGTGAGGTGGTGCTAGAGGTAAGGTGTCTGCCTTGCAAGCGCTAGCCAAGGAAGGACCGCGGTTCAATCCCCGGGTGTTCCATATGATCCCCCCAAGCCAGGGGCAATTTCTGAGCACTTAGCCAGGAGTAACCCCTGAGCATCAAACGGGTGTGACCCAAAATACCAAAAAAAAAAAATTCATTCAACATGTGATTTAGAATCAGATTAAATTTCAAGTCTAAACAGCTGTAAATTCCTTGAATTTGTTGCTTATTTTTTAATGAAAATTTTATTCTAGACATATTTGATTTCCCATAACTTGTCTTTATTTAAAATTCTTGAGTGGTCATTTGACAACTTTCACAACAAGGGCAAAAGAGACAATACAGCATTTGCCTTGCATGCAGCCAATCCAGGACAGACAGTGGTTCAAAACCTGGCATCCCATATGGTCCCTCATGCCTGTTAGGAGCAATTTCTGAGCACAGAGCCAGGAGTAACTCCTGAGAGCCATCGGATGTGACCCAACCACCTTCACAAAAAAAATTCACAAGAGAAAAATACTACTTATTTAAGACAGAAGCAAAATAAAACATAAATGTCAGCTTCATTGCTAATAAATAATTGTCTTAATAAAATTCAGAATAACTTGAGGGAAGAGGTAGCTTTTAGCTTTTTCTCAGTGGCTCTCTGCATGATATCAGTTATTTTCTCTGGGGTTAAAGAACTTCACATATAGTGGGTCAGCATGGAAAGCAATTGTTTTCTTTTGTGGTGCCAACAATCGAAACCAAGTTATCATATATTCAAGATCTATGCTTTGCCACTGAGCCACATCCTAGCCCTCAAAAACAGCACTAAGGAAAGCCTCATGGAACATTAGGACTTAGTGAAAGAGAATGGAGCAGGGCCAGAATAAAGTAGGCAGGACACAGCATATTAAGAATCTGCTTTAAATTCTCATGTTTAAAGCAAGGGAGACTTTGTTGTAAAAAGGACATTCCTAGGTAAGTTGTTTATAGATTAAAGAAGTAATTAACCTGACCCAAGATCAAGTTCTTGTCATGCAGAACATAAGCAAACAAAACAAAAACCAGCTCTTAGCTACAGAGAGCTGATTAGTGCTTGTTGCGAGAAAGAGGTGAGTGAATCAGGTTAAGGGTGAGTGTATGGTGAGAAAGGAAACTATACTTTTAAGATGATCTTGATGTAAAGTATACAGATGTCAAATTATAATGCCAGGAATTATTCCTGAGCACCCCTAGGTGGAGCCCCCAAAACAAAACAAAACAATAAAAGGAAAGAAAAGTAAATAAAATAAAATCCCTACTCAGAAAGGAAGGTAAAATGAAAAATACAGAATCCCTATCCTCATAAACCTGACTAACTGGCCAGAAGAAATAAATTAATATACTTATTAACTTATTAATATGCTGAACTTCATGACATTAACTGTGCGGTAATACAATTTGGGAAAAGACAGAGTACCTGGACTAGAACAATCTCCAATGGAAAGCTGAAATTCGGCTGTTTTACCAGACGCCTGTACTAACTACACTCTACAAACATTATCTCTGTATTTGCACAGGAACTCTTGGAGAAAGTGAGACCACAAAAAAAAAAAAAAAAAAAAAAAAAAAAAAAACCAACTAAACAACCTTGAAAGAATCAGGATTTTAGAGAAAGAGAATTTCAGAATTATGTGATGCCAGGATTAAAAACAGAGCTTCTTAAGACCACAGAGCCTTCCATTAATAGACTGCCAACATCTGAACTCTTAGAGTCTAAAGTTATACAGTTTGTCTACAAACATGAACTTTTGTAAGGAAGATGTAGACAGAGATGTCTGAACATTCCTTCATACAGAGCCAATGTCTACAGCATGTTCTGGGATTAAATTGTTTTTAGTGACTTAAATTTTCTAAGCCTCTTTTAAAAGAAAAAAGAAAACCTTAGGTTTGTTTATTGAGGCAGGGGAGGGCTCCTCTCACTTTAGTTAAGAGAGTTTAGTTTTCTAAGTTTACTTCCTTAAACTTTTTTTTACTCAAAACCCATTTCACCCAAGAAATGCTAGAAACACATCAGATTTCATTATGTGGTTCATTTAGAATTTATTTTTGGTCATTGTGCATTTGAAAACTTTTGACTGTTTGACATAGTTTTTGTACCCTTACAATGATTTTCTCTACCCCATGCCATGGCCTAAAGTTCAAGAAACTAGATTCTAAATAATATGCAGAGTAAATTCTGTGTCTACTATTCAGGAAACAGATATAGTGAAAAAGGATTCCCAAGAAGACATCATTCTGTGACACCAGATTAACTCAAAGGGCTTAGAGGAGGCCTAGATTCTACCCAGCACTTACAGTCCCCTGAGAACCATAGGAGGAACCCATAAGCACAGAGCCAGGAGCAGATCCCAGCATTGCTAGTACGATCCTGAATGTAAAAATAGAAAAATAATACATAACTATGGTAAATATTCTAAACTTGGGGAACTGAAAATATAATTGAATTCCTAATAAATTGTTTTCCTGAATTATATTTTAGTTCTTATAAATGAAGATATATTAATTACATCAGTGTCATACATACAATTTCTTGCGCTGAGGAAACATTATTTTCCATGTCCTCTCTAGAGGACAATCACTTTTAAAATGATTATGAAGTTGTATATATAATAACAATAACCCAGAAAAGAAATTCATATACTTTAAGTTTGAATATATTATTATTTCACTTAATAATACAACAGAAAGTAAAAAAAAACTATTTAGTCCTTTTAAATAAAGACAAATATATTTTAAATAGAAAAAAATTTCCCATATTATATTGTAATAATGTTAGTAACATTTTGTCATTCTGTTACTGTAATATTACTACTACAGTAGCAAGTACATTTTAATGTTAAAATTACACAGAAGATAAGTTGTATGCCTACTATAAGCAAAGCAATAATTTCTATTTTAGAGGTATTATCTAGTTAGTAAAATATATCAGGAAGAAGTTAAATTTATTATTGGCATTCTTAATATTTTTCTATTCAATTAAGAAGAATTTGCTTTAATCAGTTATCTGGGAAGATAGCTCAAGTAATATAATACAATGCAAGACTCTAAGTTGGCTCCATTGCCTCACATGACCTTCATCCCACCCCCAGTAAACTGGTGACACCATAGCATAAACAACAATGCCAGGTGGAACTCTACCAGGACATTGAAAATGCATACTTGTGATATTTAGATGAGAGATACATAGTGCTGGCACTGTATATTTTTTATCACATATTATCACATATTTTTATCACTTTTTTAATTGTTAATATCTACCCAAACTGCCCTCTGAAATGTATTTTTTATTATATCTGAAAAGTTACATGCTTTTTATTTTAAGAAGAATAACATTTTTTATTATTTGATAAACACAGCATTCATTTATGCTATAAATTTTATTGGCATTTTATTTTTTCTTCAACTATGAAAAAGGAGAGAATTTCTAATGGAGTAGATAGGTTATTTCATAACAACTAGTTATTGCATAACTATTGGTATAGTTATGTAATTTGCTTTAAGACAACATACCCTCTGTGTACTTGTAAGCTAAGAACACCAATAATGTCTTTTTAATATTTATATATATAGTTATAGAAAATAGTATTTGTCAATATCTGTAAATGGTGGGCAAAATATGTATGCTAAATTTGTGAATATCAGAACAGAATTATTTTATTTACAGATGCATACTTAAAAATATAAAATTTGAACATCTGAAAGACATCCTCTTCAAATTTTTCTAAAAATATCAACATTCAATAATTATCTTTGCCAAAATTTTCATTTTTATAAATGCAAAAAATCTTATTAATTTGGATTAATATAGCATTCGGGGTTTTTATTATTAAGGTATAGAATGAATTATACTTTTATGTATATAGAGAGTATTATGCTGAGTGAAATGACTCAGAAGGAGTGGGATAGACATAAAATGATTGCACTCATAAATGAGATATAAAAAAAGATAGTATGGTAATAATATTCAAAGACAATATAGACAAAGTCCAGGAGGACCATTTCATGGTAAGAAGCTTGCCACAAATAACTGGGGAGTGCATTTAGGGTAGAGAAGAGACGACTATAGTGGTCAACTATAAAGACAGCGATATTTGGGAATGATCACTCTGGACATTGTATGACTGAAACTTAATCATGAACAGCTTTGTAACTGTATTTAATGATGATTAAATTAAATAATTTAAATTTTTTTTTGTTTTGGGGGTCACACCCGGCAGTGCTCAGGGGTCACTCCTGGCTCTATGCCCAGAAATCGCCCCTGGTAGGCTCAGGGGACCATATGGATGCCAGGGTTCTAACCACCGACCTTCTGCATGCAAGGCAAATGCCTTATCTTCATGCTATTTCTCTGGCCCCAAAGAATTTATTTTTTAAAATAAAGTTAAAAATTATTTTAATAGAAATAAAAATGAGTGTTATAAATCTGGTTAACACATAGAAATATAGAATAACCAAAAAAATCATAAAGCTTACTTAAGTACTTTATAGGCATAAGTATAATGCAAGAAATCAAAATATTTAAAATAATCTTGCATATTTTAATAAATCATCAAAGACCCTTCAGTAGTTAACAGTTATCAACTAGCTGATATTTTTCTAAAATATCCTACTTTTAAAGTCATTCTTCCCCTCACCTAAATTAGTCTTTATTAATGATATATAATTTAAAATTATAATTATTTAGAAATTCCTATACTCTTCTCTTTTTTTAAAAGAAAATTAACATTTTTGTTATTTGGTTAAGGTTCCTCTGAAAGAATGGTCATATTTTAGCTTAGATATGTTCTAAATTTTATATTTTATATCAGACACTTTTGTGGAATGATTTTTATCCTATTACATTATTATATACTGAATGAATGAATTAAACAATCAGTATGTGATTCATTGTATGTGTTCTGACATGAGGCTATCTTGATTAAAAAAAAAGCATTTATCAACCATTATATTTTTGTTTCTTTTTTATGTGTTTTGTTTGGGCCACATCAAGCAGCACTCAGGGGTTATAAATTACTTCGCTCATAAATTACTCCTGACAGGCTCCAGGTACCATATCAGATGCCTGGAATTGAACCAGGTCAGCTACATGCAAGGCAAAAACCCTACCTGCTGTGCCATTGCTCTGGCACCAACCATTGTAATTTTTTTATTTTATAATTTTTATTTTGACCAAAGTGGCTTACATATCTTTCACAGTAATATTTAGGTACATATTAACATTAAATCGGAGCATTCCCATCACCAAAGTTGTCCCACCCCATTTCCATCTTGCATTCCATATCCCCCTCCCTCACCCCCCAGGGCTACTAATGTAAGTGGTCTCCTCTGTGTCTAGCTTACTACTTAGTATTCATATAACTGTTTGGTCTTAGTACTCTCCATTATGTCCCCTTCTATGTGAGAGGTGGAACTAGATAGTTCAAGTTATGTGGTTCTTTTTTGAAGAAAAGAAAAGCAATAAAATGGGGTAAGCCATTGTACTTTTTTAACTGAAAATTATTTTTCAAATAACTGTGCCATTGGTCTGTCAAATATACTAATTCTAAACAGTCTGGAAGCTGTAAAAATAATGTAATAGGTAAATCAATTGCCAAGCTACAACCATATTGGCGTTTTCCTCCTCAAATTTTACTTTTGTTCTCCTGCTCTTGGTATAGATTATATTCCTCCTGAAGGAACTCTTCTTAAATGTTTCTTTATTAGAGAAACTCTTTAAATGTAAATTAGCGCTTATAAGAAAATTCTTATAAGAAGTATAGCATTGTGAAGTGATATATTTGCTGCTATTATGTTTTGGTGTGCTATAGCCAGTGGTAGTATAGGCATACCCCTAGTTTAATATACAGGGATCACTTATAATGACTTCTTGTGGCATGTGAGGTATCAGGATCAAAGGCAACTGCTTTAACTGCTATACTATATATTAGATCTGGTGAAGCTATCTTTTGATGTAAGGATTTTGTTTCATTTGTTTCCACACACAATATATTTGCACACTGGATTGTTAATTCCAGTAAGGTCAGGATTTGCTTTTGGTTCATTGTTGTTTTCTTGGTACTAAGCAGGATGCATATGTGGATAAATGCTGTTTGAGTAAAGACAGTCTTTTTTGTTCTTGAGTAGTTTAGAATCTACCAATGGTTGAGAATTATTAAACTAATGAAAACTGTACCTTGTGTGACCTTAAATGTCGTGCCCTCAAACATTCTATTACCTCTACATCATCCTTTCTTTCTTAATAAAAATGTGTATCTGAGGCAGTTATTTATAGCACTGTTAATGAGAGTTTTGTGCATGCAGCATCAGAATGTTTGGTGGAGAGTAGTCTTTCTTCACCCTTGTTTAAGAGTCTCTTCTCACCTCTCTCCCCAATAGTGGTAAGTTCTGTTCTGTAGACAAATTCTCATTTTCTGTTGCCTTTGTTTTATACTATTTTTTTTTTATCCCACACATGAAAGAGGTCCCTCTGTTCTTCTTTTCCTGACTCACGTCACTTCTAAGGAAATAATCATTTTCAAAGGTGGCTGGAGCAGTGGTACAGCTGGTAGGTTGCTTGCTTTGTACGCAGCTGACCTGGCTTTAATTTACAGGGCAATCCATATTATTCCCCAAGCCTCACCAAAAGTGATGCTTGAGAGTAGAACTAGAAAGAAACCTGAGCACCTCTGGGTGTGACCTAAAACAAACAAAAGAGGATCATTATTTTACCAGAGTGGATAAAGGAAAAGTGTCCCTTCTATCTTCAGTCTTCTTCTATGAAGGACTTGGAGTACAGTAATTCCCTTCCTATCCTTCGGTATAATGATGAGCACCCCAGTCATTCTATTTCTTTGTTTTACTCCAATGTCTTCCATTTCTAACAGTTGATATTAGTCACTTAACTTTTTAGGTCTCTGCAATTTCTGGCTAATACCTGGGTATTTCTGGCTAATTACATGGGTTTATTAGGATTAAATGAGATACTCTCTATAAGCCACTTAGCACAATGTGTGTCACACAAAAATAATACTTTTTTATATTTTTATTACTGTATTTATTACTGAATTTAAAGGTCTTATAACCCAACAATGTGCTTGCAGTCTTTCTGGATCCTGTGTTTTCTTTTCTCTTTTGTTTTTGTTTTTATTTTGGGGCCACACCCGGTGACGTTCAGGGGTTACTCCTGGCTATACACTCAGAAATCACTCCTGGTTTGGGGGACCATACGGGACGCCAGGAAATAGAACTGCGGTCCACCCTAGATCAGTCCTGTGCAAGGCAAACACCTTAACACTGCGTCACTGCTCCAGCCCCTCCTGTGTTTTCTTGATGATTCTGCATTTCTCAGCTCTTTGAATTGATGAGAGAAGATCTGTAATTGTCCTTGAAACAGTGGCTATAAAGAGTTCCTTTATTATTTTTATTTTTTTTTTTTTTGCTTTTTTGGTCACACCCGATGACGCTTAGGGGTTACTCCTGGCTATGCGGCCAGAAATCACTCATGGCTTGGGGGGACCATATGGGATGCTGGGGGTTCAAACTGCAGTCCACCTAGGTTAGTGCATGCAAGGCAAATGCCCTACTGCTTGTGCCACCTCTCTGGCCCCAAGAGTCCCTTTATTTTATACAAGTCTAGCTACCCTCTCCTTTATGCACAAAATTATCATATATTCTTCTAGGGCACCAAGACCACACATTGCATTATTTTAAAGTTTGTTATCAGGTTGTTTTCAAACTAATAAAAAGCATTATAGCTTTTAATACTGAATTACAATGTGGGTGAGATTAAATAGGATATAGATCGCAGGGGACGGAGCAGTAGCATGGAGTGGCGTGGAGTGGCGTGGAATCAGCAAATGGTTATGAATGAAGGTAGGAGGGGAGCAACTAGAAATAATTAAGACATTGTTTTGAGTCACACCAAACATTGCTCAGGACTTACTGCTTGAGAAGCTTGGAAAACATTGTAGGGTTTTGGGAACTGAACCTGAATCAGCTGCATCAAGACAAGGTTCCTACCATGCTATACTTTGCTTTAGGCCCAAAGCAAATATTACTTTATTGACCTTTTTGGTGTTTCAATTTGAATTTTATTTTACTATCTTTAATGTTTAATTATAATGGTTGCTTCTACCTTTTTTTCAAACCCAGCCTCTACATTATACATAAATTTTCTACACATAGGCTAAAATTTTTTCTGATTTAAATTTTTTGTGTGTGTTTTTTTTGGGCCACACCCCATGACCCAGGGGTTACTCCTGGCTCTACTCTCAGAAATCACTCCTGACTCAGGGAACCATATGGGATGCGTGGTCCATCTTAGGTCGGCCGTGTGCAAGGCAAACACCCTACCGCTTCACCACTGCTCTGGCCCCTGTTTATAAAATTATTACTCCTATGTTCAAAACTTGAGCTGACTGGAATGTCTCCCCTCAAAATAAAAGTAAAAATGCTTGCAATATCTTTTGCTATTTATTTTAATTATTTTTCTTTTTTAATGTTCAACTGGTGGATTCCATCCTGTCATTAAGGTCTCTGAAAACACCCCACAATGAGACAGCTTCACTTAATATCCAAAATAGTTATCACCCTTTCATAATCTACTCTTTTACTTTTTCTTATTTTTATAGTAATACCTAATATTCATAAATATATTGCTTAATACTTACTAACAAACATTTATAAATAATTTTATTTTTATTGCCTTTCTTTACACACGAGTGCAAATTGCATGAGATTTGTAACACTTAACATTTAAAATGAGCCCTGGAATATATATTTAATAAATATTTATTAAAGAAAAGAATGAATTAATCTTAATTAGATTACAATTTTTCTAATTTTCTTATTCTGCCATATCTATATATTAATACACACTAATATTACTTTATCTAGGTGAATCATGCAATAGTTACTATACTCAAAGATGAGTAAAATAGAATGTACATTATTCATAACATATTAGTAACTCTTGTGACTTATTGGTAAGTATAATTTTTATACAATATCATACAGAATTAAAAACCAGAACTCATCTTATATACTAAACTATTTTGGAAATATTTCAAAATAACATATAAAAAGGTTTGTAACATTGATTCACCAAAAATTTTATGGGTGAATCAATGTTATAAGCCATTTTGTTTTAGATTTGCCTCTACTAGATAAATTTCCTCTAATATGAGATTAATTTGAAATGAACTCATCTAATTTAATTTAGTACCTTTTAGAATGCAGAAAGCCTTAACTTGACTCAGGTTAGCCAAATGATGATAAAGATGTACAGTTTCACTGTTCTCTCTTAATATGTGTGTTTTGAACAGGAATGGTATTAATATTCACATTTACATATTTTACTTAATTCTTAATTATAAAATGTCTACTGGGTTTTAAACATTGGCTTAGGGCTTTGTAATATATGTTTTACAATAACTTATTTTCCATAATGTTTTCAAATAATGTATAAAACATTTTACTAGAGCTACTCTTCAAATATTCTGAGCATTGTACTTTCAAAGTTACTTAGCCACTTTGGTCTACATTAAGAATATTATATATCAAATATAAGGGACACAATGCAAATTCTAATTTTAGATTTATTTTGTATCATTTATGTAAATGTCTTTAGTATGCAAATGAAAGTAAGTGTAATACCTTCTAGACTGATTAAAAATTAATGTGTGGAAGCTTGAGAGCCTAATTTAAAAGACCATCAGAAGATTTGAATTAGTTAGCTGTAGACTCACAGCTTTAATGCAAAGACTTGAGTGATATTGCATTACTTATCGTTGAGTAACAAAAATCACTCTTACAAGGCTCCTAATGACAATCTATTTCCCTACTGAAAGCTAGAGAACTGTCAGAAATGTTAGAAACTTAGCACTTAACTGTGAAATCACTAGAAACTCCGCAGTGCCTTTATATTTTAAGGTTCTGAGAATTATTAACTGTCTCCCAGTTTAATACAAAATATGAAACTAATTTGAGAGAAGTGGTTAATTTCCACTTTTAAATGCTTTGGGGAAAATTATGAAATAAATGACTCAAGAATATTAAATAATTATTATAAGCTCTCAATGTTTTATAATGTACTGTAAAAAGATGGTAACCATGTGTTTCATAAAAATGCTAAGATTTTGCCCTTATGGGGTTAGTTCCCCATATGCATAACATTACTTGAGAAAACTATACTTTTTTGTAAATTATAAATTCTTAATATTTCATATTCATATTATCTTGGTATAAAGTGCTAAAGTTTAGCTATAATCATAACTTAGGAAATACAATTTATCAAGTGTAGCCTATGTGAAAGTCATGACTGGTTCCCATTTCTTGACTCAGAAAGGATGCTAAGAATCAGGATTTACTTACTGCATATTAGCTTTAAATGTTATAGCACATTAGAAGAGTTTACACATAGATTTATTATTTTATTATTAAATTACAAGTGGATATTAATTCAGTTTAGCAATACTATTTTAATTGGGGAGGTGGTTGTACTATACCCAGTGGTGCTTGAAGATTAATCCTTACTCTGTGCTCAGGAGTAACCAATGGTAGTGTTTAAGGAACCACATGCATTATTGAGAATTAAACCAGAGCCTGCCACATACAACATAAGCACTTAATATTTGTTTTATTTTCTCTCCAGCCTCAATAACAACTTAGTGCGTACCATGTAATAAATACTTCAGAAGACTCAATGATAAGAAAAACAAAGTTCACATTGACCATATCATATGATTCTAAAGACATCCCCTCCCCAAATATAAAATAAACCTAAGTTTCAGAAATAGAAATAATAATGTGAAATGAAATAGTCTTAATTTCAGAAAGTATATCAGCTAATTTTAAATTCTCATAATATTAAAAAATTGTAACATTATGTAAAGCTCATTTTTTATCCATTATCTACATCAGAATTTCATATAAGCCTACTTTCATTAAGTTGGAAGAAAATCATTTTTTTAAATACAGTCTATCATTTGAAGGTTTAGGAATAGAATTTAGGTGTTCATATTCTCAATGAATTTTACCTTGACACATACTTAATGATAAATTTGGTTTTAAAAGTAGATGATTTTTAATCATGGCTGAATATTAAATAAAGGATAAAATAGAATTCAGTGCATGAAAGTGCTTAGCACTCAGATTCCAGTTGATATTGTCAAATATTCAAATAGCTAGGCTTTGTATGTCTACCTTACTAAAGTCAATAACCTATGGAAACATAGGTTATACTTTCTATCTAGGGTAGAAGATGGTTTGATATCTATTAATCACCTAATTCACTTTCACAGAAAATTACTTGGGAAATGGATCTAGATTCTGTTCACTGGAATTTTATAAGAAATATGTTTTTAACCACTTTTTTTAAAAAAATCCACTCCTTGCTTATATTTCAGATCTTTTAAACTAGAATTGAAGAGTGTGTCTAATTTGTCATGTAAATTCTGTTATAGCTCTAGGTCCATTTATAGCTCCTCCATGTTTAATATGTAAAATAGTTCTACCAGTAAATCTTGCTCCAGAAAGATAAGCCTCAAATCTCTTAGCTGCTAATAGACTACACTTAAAAAAATAAACTTGAAGTCCACTGAAGATCTTAGCATTTAATAAAGTAAGCTGAGTTCATGGAAAACATTTTATGTACATATGTACAGATATATATATATGTAATGCTGATATATTCAAATAGTGGCATTTTTAAAGCAGCTGGAGCCCAAAAGCTCAGCTTCTGTCTGGTGATATTTGATAGAATCTAAATGAGGCTCAAAAGGAATTTGAAGTCTAGAATACTCACACATTTGCATTTTGGGGAGTCTTTGCCTTTTCTCTTATATCAGAGCTCGTGCACGCATGTGCATGTGTGTGTGTGTGTGTTAATATATTTATACTGTAAAGCTGCTAAAAATAACATAGTCAGGAATCTGGCCTTGCAGGCAGGAATCCAAATGCCCCCTATCACACTGAAGTATGTGTGGCTGTCCCCACTGGAGTGATAACTTTTTCCCTACTAAATATGACATAACTACCAATGTGATTTACTTGGCTGTAAATTATAAATTTGCAAAGGTGTACCTGTTCTTTTTAGGAAAAATGGTGAGCAACAAAGTTTTTATTGAAACTTATTTAGAAAGATATGAGGGGAGAGAAAAGAAGAAGACATGTTCTAGAGAAAAGACAGGATCTTCAGAAACCAAGATAATTGGTCAAGGGAGAACATAGACTTGAAGAGCAAGCCAACTTGTGTTCTTTTTCAAGTAAAAATACCATTGAGATTATAATTTATTTGGACTTTGTTTTTAATAGTAAATGGGGCTTGACTAGAGTGAATATCAAAGTCTATGTTATGTCATTGCTGATATTACAGGCCTTATCATTACTGATATTTAGTTGCAAAGACCAGCAGAAAGACTAGTAGCAGTCTTTAGATTGAGTAAAGATAAGTGCTTATGTTATGGCTTTATTCTTTACATGGTGTGCTCTTGTTAACACAAATACATTTTAATAGTTAAAAATAATCTTAAATCAAAAATTCAATAATTTCTTAGTTTTTAATCAGTAATCATTTGTCTCCTAAGTACTAGTAGTACTTCAAGTATCATTATTTTATCAAATAATTGCCAAGGCTATGATGTAAATCATTATGTTAGTGTACAATCATGCTGTTTTTGCTCTGTCTGGATCAAAGAATAACAACATCTGTGATGAAAACACCTTCCTATTCATTATAATGAGTGTCTCCAAATAGGATATCTGTATTTTTTAAATTGTGGAACACATTTAGATTTTGTTTCATAAGGGAGAAAAATAATTTAAGTTAGCACAATGTACCAGCTCATTCCTTGTATTTCTGTTTTACAGTAAGACTGGAAGCCAGTGTACCAAGAAACTGTCCTATTCCATGCAGTTTCCTTTGCCTAAAATAACCTTTCAGCACTCTGACACTTTGAATTGTCCCTGAGCAGAATCCAGCTCTGCCACCCCTATTTTAGGGACTTCTATGATCCTGGAAATACAAAGAAATTTGATCCTCTTCTGACTCTCTTTGCCTTCCATGGTTCAGTTCTTTTCTCCATTTTGGATTACAGATATTTGCATGCAAATTTTTTTCTTACAGCTCTGCTTTTGCAAGTTAAGGTCTTTGTTTTTGATCTCTTATAATGTCTAGCCATGGCAAGTGCTAAATACTTCTTTTTCAAATAAATAGTGTTTTATCTCTTATTTTACTATTTTATAGTACATTAAACATGTTTTATTTGACATTTCATATATTTTTCTGAAAATTAATTTACCTGGTTTATTTCTCACATAATGCTGCTTAACACATTAAAATATAAGTATTAAGAAGAAGAAAAAAAAGCATGTTTCAATAGTTTGTAAAATATACTTTTTTAATCAAGGGAGTAGCTCCAAATACTCCTTTTCAAATGCACAAATATTGATATATATTAATAGTTGTGTACTTTTCTCAATCACATTACTCCTTGCCAAAGTTCATGGTCAAACTCTTCCTTTCATACAGTAAACACAGTTCAACATTGTATTTCAAGATCCTCATCCCCTCTGTCATTTCCAAATTAGAAATAAGGTAAAACCCAGAAATAGAAGCAAAGTAAGTTTTAGGATTTTTAGGATTGCTCATTATGAAGTTTTTATTGATAACAATTCATTGTCTTGGTTTTTATCATTTTTACTTGGGCCCATAGATTTATGAAAGGATTTATGTAGAGAGGTGGGAAACTAAATCTTTTATTTAAACATGAAGATAAATGGATGGAAAATTGTCAGCTTGTAGTTTCTATAAAAACTGAAAAGCTGATGTCGGGTAGTTCCTGGAAGGCGCTGTGAGAAAACTGTCACTGATGATTGCTCCTGTGGAGTCAGTGTGGTGCTTTAGGCAACTCGCTAGTTCTAATATTATTTGGCAAGGCCACTGTCAGTTGGATCACAGCCATACTTTTGGCAAGAAAGCAGAAAACAAATCTTTCAAACAAGACAAATGCCTGTTCATTGGTCAGTAGGGCCTAAAGCGATACACTTTGGTCAACCACTCCTCTTAGAAGTGATAGAAAAGGGGCCAGAAAGGTAGCACAGTGGAAAGGCGGTTTGCCTTGCACGCGGAGGAACTGGGATGGACCTGGGTTTAATTCCTAGCATCCCATCTGATCTTCCAGAGCCTGGCAGGAGCGAATTCTGAGCTCAGAGCCAGGAGTAACTCCTGAGCACCGCCAGGTAAGACCTGAAAACTAAAAAAAACTAAAAAAAAAAAAAGTGATAGAAAGGTTCCGAACCTCGCAGGGGTCTCAATTCGCGGCCCTCGGGCTGCAAAGGGCCCTCCTTACAACATTTTGTGGCCCTGCCCTAGAGGAATCTTTTTTGTTTTGTTTTGTTTTAGTTGTTTGGGTCACACCCCCCATGTTCAAGGCTTACTACTGACTTTGCACTCAAGGATCACCCCGACTTTGCCTCCTGCGGCCCCCAGGTAAATTGAGTTTGCGAGATAGTACAGTGGGTAGGGAGCTTACCTTACATGTGGCCAACCCAGATTGGATCCCCTGCATCACATGGTCCGTTGAATACCCTTAGAAGTATTTGCTGAGTACAGAGCCAGGAGTAACCCTTGAACCCTTGAGCATGGCCAGATGTGACCCAAAAAGCAACTAACTAACTAAAAATTTTAAAAAGCGATCTAAGAACTAATGTTGACGTGGTCTATCATAATGCCATATTTAGTAGTTTTGAGTGCAGTTCCACTGACTGGTGCTAGTCAACAGTATAAAAACAAAGTTGAAAACCATTGGCCTTATTTATAGATTTATTTGGAATTTTTGTCTTTGTTTCTTTCACTCCTCAAGGAATCAAGGAGATTCCTAAATAATCATCAGGTTAATCTTGTTACCATTTGACAGTGTATCCGTTTCACTTGATGCCCAAGATTTAGGAGTTGTTGATACGACTTCAAATATAGTATAGTGCATGGCAAAGTGATACTACCTAGAATAACATGGGAAAATTGAAAAGATGCCATCCTTAGAGGCTATCAACATCTTTATTCCACATTTTTTATTCAACTACAGTCAGAAGCTCTGACAACTTACTGCTCTTCTCTCCGTGGCCCATATCTTTAAAAAAAAAAAAGTTTGTGTTTTTCCATATTGAATTTTAGTGAGATATCACTCAACTTTATCTTCATTCCAAGTGCTAACTTGATGCTGTAAAGTTTCTGTAGGAATACCTGGTAATAGTGATGAGGATAAGCACCCTGCTTATCATGTACTAGTGTTAGCATGAAAGTGAATCTTTCCTGCACTGGTGGTCTTTAGGAATTGCATGAAAGATTTGCACACAAAACTAGAAAGAGTTTACTGTACAATTAAAATAAATGGTTCTGGGTCCCTCCCCGAATATCCAGGCCTCTCCTTTACCCATGTATATTATTCTTTCTGTCTTGGTAAGCTGCCTACCCTCGTTTATGTCTAAGTTCCAACCCTTGCAGTCTACTCATGTCCAATGTATGATGGCCAGATCTGGTACCTTTCTGTTCTCTACCCAGTAATGCTTTCTTACTCTGAAATCTTGTTTCTGGGTCTTTCTTTGACTGCACCCCAGCAGTTACCTGATGTCTCAGCTTGTTTAGTCTCTGGTCACATGCCACAGTGTGCATGGGTGAGAATCCTGTGCTAAGAATCTGTTGATGGATATTCAGTCCTTGCTGAATCTGCTATGTGTTCAGTTTGAGCCCTGACTATATCCTGCCATCTGATCAGGCTTATGAGCCCTGCCTGTACTTGATCACCTAATTATCCAGGCGTGCAAACCCTACCTGGTTCTGCAGTTCATCTGGGCATGTGTGAGTGTGCAAAGAGAGAGATTGTCCAAAGGTTTCCCGTTATTTGTTGTTTTCTCCCATCCCAGCCATACCATTAGCTATTGTGATTGACTACTTATCAATGGAAAGAGTTAAAGTGACCTACTAAGTTGGCCTGCTGCTCCTCCTCTCTATTCACACTTACTTTTCATACTAGTAAGTTTTTATATATACATATATTTATATGGCCTACTCTTTTACTTTAAATATATTTATATATATTTTATATTTTTATATAATAACATTTTCTCTGGACAAAATGTACTGTGGTAACCGCTTTATTTAGTATATTTGGACAGACTAATTATTACTAGGTCTCTTTATTTCTTATAGAAATTTTTGCACACTTGAAAAGTAAAAGTTTTTGAGCTACTTACCAGAAAGACATTTTAGCTACTGGCCTAAAGTATTATGCTAGAGTATTTCTCATGAATTACATGATAATCTTTATTTATAGAAACTTCTGTTCAAACCTTTACAGAATCATTTAAATATACTCTTTTTCTGTATGTAATCTTTATATCTAACAAAAGATGTTAACTTCATCTGAATAAGTATAGAGGGATTTAAAGTAAAAGAGTAGGCCATGTAAAAATACTTCATATCTCTGAAATGAATTTTACACCTATGTGTGACTTTTGATAAGTAATTGAACTTCTCTGTTCCTAGTTGTCCATTTGTGAAGTACTAGTAATAATACATACCTCACAGTGCATTAATGAGTAATGCATCTAGAATCCTTCTTGGCACAGAACCAATAAAATTAGTAATTATTACTATTCATTTTATCAATTTTCAAATCACTAATTTGTATATTTTCTTTATGTATGTATGTATATGTGTATAGACGCATATGCAACTGAATTAACTGGATTTTACCATTCTGGGTTTTGTTGGTAAAAAATGAGGAACTTAAGATAATGTTATATTTTTCTCAGCTGTTGTGATTATTTTTCCAAGTAAGTAGAGACATAAAGCCTTGAACAGACCAATTGAAAGAAAAGATAAGTTAAAGATAATCTTAAAAAAGTTTAAACTAATACAGGAAGTTAGATATATGTAAAATCATAGTAAGGTTATATTATAAATAATGTTTCATGGTAGTCACATGATAAAATTACTTCTATTTTGTTTCTTGGTATATAGATTTGAAACTTGGTGCTTTCTGATATGTCCCTTCTATCCACCTATTTACACATACATACACATTCACTTTTGCCAAACAAATGGCTTATAAAATAACCATATTATATATAAAGATTATTAAAGAACTGTTTAAAAGTTATTTCTTTAGATATTATTTAAGAAAATCTTGTTTTATATTCTAGATTGTCATTTATTTTGCCTCAGTGACTACATTTAATATGCCATATGACATGTAATTTAATCTGTTGCTGTTATTGTTGATAATCAATGTATGTTTATATTTTCAGGATCTCATCAAAATAAAATTTATATGAACATACTAAGATTCTTTGATTAACCTATTTATTAATTATAGGTTCAAAAATAAATAAAACCCTCATTTTTAAAAAAGAAGAGAATTTTCCACATATCTGTAGACTAAAAGTGCTTTTGTTTCGCTATAATTTGTTTTTTGACTTTTGAAAATGTTTTAAAGTTATTTGTCCTTGATCTCCTTTCTTCCTTATTATCTAATATTGAAATCACAGTTCTGTCTATGCTTTGTATATATGTGACTGTACCAGCAACTGATCTAACTTCAGAACCACTTCTCAGAGCAGAAACGATGACATTTTCTACCTCCTTTGTGGCATATGTTCTCTATTCTTGGAATTGGAATCATCAAATGATGCATGAAGCCCATGTAGACGACTCCCAAGAGTTGAGTTAGTTCCACTCACTTACAAGTTGTTCTGTCACATTAGTTGCTCTCAGAGCAGAGTCCAAAAGAAGGTAGGCTAAGAGCTGACTATTAACTGAAGGGAAATAAAATGGAATGACTGTGGAAGAATAACCCGACTTGCTAATCACCAAAGTGTTTAAAACATAACATAATAAGCCGTGGGGGAAGAACATCCATCACAACATCCATCATCATACTTTTGCCCAGACCCTGTTGTCCACTCATGTGTCTGATTTTTAAAGACATGGGTCCTTTGTGTTGTATAGAAGGTTTTTATATGGCAAAAGCTCATAAATGCTGATTTCCCACTTCATTAAAGTGGGAAAGCCAAATGTGGTTGAGTGCTGAGTTGTAAATGTTTGTGGTGCCTATGATTGAATGTATTTTTTCCCGCATGATCATCCATTGTGGTGTTTGTAAGTGGCAAAAAATGAGCCTGATTTGTTCTCCTTTGTAGAGCCAGGCCGAGGCCCACTACAAAGGAAGTAAACATGCCAAGAAGGTCAAAGCACTAGAGGCAACGAAAAATAAACCCAAAATGGTTTCTTCCAAGGACAGCGCAAAGGCTAATCCCAGCTGCTCCATCACGCCAATCACAGGCAACAGCTCTGACAAATCAGGTCAATGACACTTTTTGTTCTTTACATTCTTTGTGTTCTTCCTAATTCCCTTCAACCTATTTTTCTCCCCCCCCCCCCAGCTGCTGCATGATATTCTCCATGATTTGTTTTTATGATTATTAATCTGTTTCCTTCACAGCAAAGGTTACATGTTTGCACGGAATTGAAGCATTTGGTATGTTGCCATTCCATGTTGTTTAATATATACATAAGTATATATATGTGTGTGTGTGTAAATATATAGATATACAAGAGTCCATGCATGAAATTAAGTAGATGAAATGGACCTAAATATATGCATTTATTACTTCTTTGTTCGTTTTACATGTGGTTTTACTACAGAATTTTAATGAAGAATTTCTTAAACTTGTTCAATAATAGATTTTTAATTATCTTTTTCCCAACAAAGTTGTAAAGAAAAAGTGGTGAGGCAAAAAGTGAAAGTTTTCGGAGAGACAAATATTGCATTATGAAATGAATTTGTAAATGTTTCCAGTAATAAAGATTTCTATTTTTAGTTACCCTTCAATGTTAGAAATGAATGCAAAAAATGTAAAGATAATTATTGACAAAGCTATGAATAGACTAACAGAAGAACTTCATATAATCGGAATTGATTTATAGTGGAAACATCTCTTAAAGAGTCTATATTTTATAACCCTGGTGAACCAGCAATATTTATGAATAGGTTCAAATTGTTTCCATGGAAGGAGGAAAAATCATTTTTCTAGTACATATACCATTAAATTGGATGCTTAATGTGTTTTTTCATACACTCATACCTGCCCTCTAAACCTAAGATGAAACTCAAGATAGATAGTTACCTTGTTTGTGTGACTAGGAAACAGTTTCTATTAAAAATAACTAAGAAATCTTTTATCTTATTGAAAACATACACTCTTCTACTTTTTCTTCTCTTCAAATCATTAAAGAATTTGAGGAGAAAAGTTAAGAAAAAAAACTTATGCACTGGAGAGATCATTCAGGGATAAAGAACCCTGCTTTATATCCTGCTCATCTAGGTTCAAATTTCTAAAATGACTTATAGTTCCCAGAGAACCACCAAGGATCACTCCTGTTCATAGAGCCAAGTTCCTGAGAACCAATGGGTGTGCCCCAAAATGCAAACCAATAAAGAAAACTTTCTTGTAACTTCCCAGAGATTGGAGTAAAGATATTCTAGTAGTAGGAAAACTCAGAGGTTCAGAGAAGTCTTATCAGAGAAAGAAGTTGTGTGGCATAGATGCCATAAATTCCAAAACTCTGTAGCATAGAAATGGCTTATTAACCCAAGTTTTATAGTATTTTATTTTAGAGGGGGCCTTCCCAACAGTACTGGAGTGGAGGTGGTACTCCTTGTTTGGACTTCAGGTTTGGAGAGTTTTGCTTGGGCAGATGATACAGTGTTGAAGACCACTAGGGCAACGAACAGTAGTATTCAGAAATCATGAGGGTCATATCAAAAGGTACTCTGGGTTACCAGTTCTGCATCTCATGATGCTGGACCAGAATTTCCTACATGCTAGGCATGGGCCAACCATTTGCACTCTCTTTCCAATGTATCTAGCACATTTTGCTATGAAGTCATAGCATCTAATGAGCAGATTTGAGAACAGCAATATTACATCACACTTCTCTTCTAAATAATCAAGCTTTTCTGTGTGGAAAAAAATTGTTCATTATCCTAATTATGCTTCTTATCTACAGCAATGCTTATAAGCAAAAAGAATAAGGAAATGTTTGATGAAAATGGAAAGATTGCAGAAAAATATTTTAAATTTAGGACAGATCTAAGGAAAGGTCAATGCAGAAATAGAAACTTCAAATAAAGGGGTCACTATCACTGCATGCCTTCAACCTACCAAGTGAGCTCATCTTAAAAAAAAAAACAATACTGCATTTTAATAATTCAAAGGTTCAATTTTGACTCTCAATTGGTAGTAGATGCTCAGTGAAAGAGATGTACTAACCAACAATGTTTGTTGAACACACTGGGAACACACTGGGATAATTATAGTGGTTATTTAAAGACCAGAGAGTGAAGTGAGCAAAGTAAATCTCAATCACAGAATTATTTTTTCAGTAACTGCATGGACATCTTTATTTTTACTTTTTTTTTTTTTTTTTTGGTTTTTGGGCCACACCCGGTAAAGCGCAGGGGTTACTCCTGGCTATGTGCTCAGAAGTTGCTCCTGGCTTGGGGGACAATATGGGAGGCCGGGGGATCGAACCGTGGTCCATCCTATGCTAGTGCTAGCAAGTCAGACACCTTACCTCTAGCACCACCACACCGGCCCCTATTTTTACATTTTTAAAAATTACTTTATTTAAACACTGTGGTTTACAAGTTTGTTCATAATATAGGTGGGTTTTTTTTTTGGCAGTTACAAAGTTCTTAACCATTGAGTTTCAATTATACAATGTACAACACCCCTTCACCAGTACACATTTTCTGCCATCAATGTCTCCAGTTTCCCTCCGATGCTGCTCTCTCCCCTGCCTGACTTTGGCAGACCTCTCTTTCCTCTTGCTCTCTATCTCTCTCCTCCTCCTCCTCCTCCTCTCTTTTCTCTTTCTCTCTCCTCTCTTTCTCTCTTCTCTCTCTCTTTCTTCCCTCCTTTTCCCTCCATATCCAGACAATAGAAACAAGGGCAAGGAGGACCAGTCCATGATAAGAAGCTTGCTAAAAAAAAAACAAAAAAACAGGGGGGGAGTGCAGTTAGGGCAGAGAAGGGACCACTATGACTATTCCAGTTGAAAATGATCACACTGGACATGAATTGGGTGCTGAAAAGAAATAAAGCATAATAACCATATAATAACTATGTTGCATGAGTGTAAACTTCCACTCTCCTCAACCTCTCACACTTCTATAACTACCGTCCAAAAGACTTGGGATCTGACAAGATTGACCTCCCTCATCATTTCATTGTATTTTCATTGTACTTCATTTTCACTGTAAAGGAAAATACTTATATTTGAGAGATACATAATTTTCCAGTTTTTATTTACTTAAAATCTATTTAAGCTATTTTAAATCTATTGCTTGAGTCATTTAGATCACTTTTTTTTCTTTCACACAATACTAGTGAAATTGTTTGTTTTACGATATTATTAAAAAACAATACCAAAACTGTTTAAAAGAGCACTGTTTAAACAGAAACAGAAACCCAAAACTAATGCAATCCATTTGCATCTACTGAATACATGTACTTTTGTCATCTTCAACTGGTAAATCTACTTGAAGCAAAAAATTTCATGTATTCTTTATAGAATGTTTTAGTTGGAAAATTGAAGCTTTGCCCAAATATGAAATATTGTTTAAGTACTTGCTTCTTAAACTGTTGGCCACAACCTTCTATAAGGTAAGAAAACTTTTTTCAATTTGTTTTAAGGCCAGAGAGATAGTATAATGGATTTGGAACCTGCCTTGTATACAATCGACCCTGGTTAGTCTTATCAGATATGGTCATCTGAGCTCTCTATCAGTAGTAAAAAACTGAGCATAGAGCAATAGTAAGCCTTAACAACTAGCCAGTGTGGCCAAGAGGAATAAATAATAATCCAACATAAAATATTGTTTTAAAAAATATTACCTTATAATTTATTATCATTAATTTTTGGTTTGAATATCTCTATATACCTTTATCCATTGGGCTGAATATAAATATCTTGGGCAATAATTAGAGAAAATTTAAGACCTTATATAAATTATTTTTTTTGCATATTTTTTTTTATTTAAACACCTTGATTACATACATGATTGTGTTTGGGTTTCAGTCATAAAAGGAACACCACCCATCACCAGTGCAACATTCCCATCACCCAAGTCCCAAATCTCCCTCCTCCCCACCCAACCCCTGCCTGTACCCAAACAGGCTCTACATTTCCCTCGTACATTCTCAATATTAGGACAGTTCAAAATGTAGTTATTTCTCTAACTAAACTCATCACTCTTTGTGGTGAGCTTCCTGAGGTGAGCTGGAACTTCCAACTCTTTTCTCTTTTGTGTCTGAAAATTATTATTACAAGGGTGTCTTTCATTTTTCTTAAAACCCATAGATGAGTGAGACCATTCTGCGTTTTTCTCTCTCTCTCTGACTTATTTCACTCAACATAATAGATTCCATGTACATCCATGTATAGGAAAATTTCATGACTTCATCTCTCCTGACAGCTGCATAATATTCCATTGTGTATATGTACCACAGTTTCTTTAGCCATTCGTCTGTTGAAGGGCATCTTGGTTGTTTCCAGAGTCTTGCTATGGTAAATAGAGCTGCAATGAATATAGGTGTAAGGAAGGGGTTTTTGTATTGTATTTTTGTGTTCCTAGGGTATATTCCTAGGAGTGGTATAGCTGGATCGTATGGGAGCTCGATTTCCAGTTTTTGGAGGAATCTCCATATCGCTTTCCATAAAGGTTGAACTAGACAGCATTCCCACCAGCAGTGGATAAGAGTTCCTTTCTCTCCACATCCCCGCCAACACTGTTTATTCTCATTCTTTGTGATGTGTGCCATTCTCTGGGGTGTGAGGTGGTATCTCATCGTTGTTTTGATTTGCATCTCCCTGATGATTAGTGATGTGGAACATTTTTTCATGTGTCTTTTGGCCATGCGTATTTCTTCTTTGTCAAAGTGTCTGTTCATTTCTTCTCCCCATTTTTTGATGGGGTTAGATGTTT